>NC_059109.1:127089476-127405726 GCF_020740685.1 Jaculus jaculus | reverse complement strand
TCCAGAACAGATGGTTTGGTTTGGTTTATTTTTAAGGTCCTGAAAATCCAAGTTGATGATGTGCCCCATGTTTTAACGGCATTGTATTTGTAAAGAGAATTTGTAGTGTTAAGTGTTGTCGTTCAATGTTCAAAGCCAATGTGAAGTTGTTGGTTAAGAAGTAATCTTTTAATTTGGGGGGACCTTTTTCCTTTTGTTCGTGGGGGCTGGGGCGGAGCGGTTGTAAATCGTTTGCGGTACTGTTGGCTCCTGCTTTGGAAGTAAGCGTGAAGGCAAGCACACTGGTCGTTAGTGGCTAAAACGTTCCACACTCCAAGGGATATCACGGTTAAGTCTCACTCCACCTTTGGCACTTCGTTTTTTTTTTTTTTTATCATTTGTGTATGTGTGGTGTGATGTGCACGTATAGTGTGTGTGCGTGTGTGCAGTTGTGCACACAGCAGAGTAGAAAGTCAGGTCTCCTGCTCTATCACTCTTTTGCATTGTTTCCTTGAGACGGGGGTCTCTGAACCTGGGGCTGTCATTTTTCCATCTGTCTGGCCGACCAGTGGACCTCAGTGATTCTCTGGTCTCCACCTCCCCTAGGACAGGAGGCGACAGGCACACATGGCCATGGTCAACTTTTCACATGGATGCTGGAGATGGAACCTGGATCCTTGTGTGTGTGTGTGTGTGTGTGTGTGTGTGTGTGTGTGTGTGTGTGAGAGAGAGAGAGAGAGAAAGAGAAAGAGAAAGAGAAAGAGAGAGAGATCTTATCTGCTGACCCACCTCTCCTGTCCTCTGGACTTAATTTTTCGAAAGTATTATTGTTGGAGGCTGGAAAGATGGTTCAGCAGATAAGGCACTTGTCACTCAAGCCTGAGTACTGAGGTTCAGGTGCCCACACCTCACAGTAAAAGCCACAGGCTGTCATAGACTTCTGTAGTCCCAGCACAGTGACAATTTCCCAGAAGCTCACAGAGCAGCGGGCCAGGTAAACACAGCCATGGACGTGAGCAGTGAGAAAAGATGCCTCAGAGGAGGTGGAAGGTAAGGACCCAACACCCTAAAGTCGTCTTCTGATCTCCACATGGGCACTGTGGTGCATGTGAGGCACACGAACCCCCTCCCCCAAGAAAAGTACTGGTCAACTGAAAAGCAGTTCACCTTAGCCAACCCTTGTGTACCGAGTGGAGTGACCTGGCGCGTGGGTCCAGGATGGGAGAGGTAATGAAAGCACACCGTCCCAGTCCAACTCTTTCCTCAGCAGTGAACACTTGTGTTTTATAGAGACACTTCCATGGTACTCAGACGCCCAAATAGTCCCCGACGTGGAAAAACTAGTTCACATCACCAAAGCCGCAGCCAGGCCGTTCGACACGGGCTCATCGCCCCTGGTCCAGCGGGGACGTGCGGAGGGAAAGCACGCTCAGACTCGGCTGGGAAGCAGAAACCTTTATTTACAAGGACATCCAGGCGGCCTGCGCGGCAGCGGCAGCCAGAGCTCACCGCCCGCCGCACGAGCCGACCATTTGCTTCAGAAAGTCTTTGCGGTGCGAAGAACGACTTCAATTTTTTGTGACCATTATTGTAAACTTTGACACTGAATTCATTCTCAATTTCTGATCTCAGAATGACATTTCCATCCTCTTGAGAAATCCAAACATCGAAAGAGAGAAAGGACAGGGAGACAGGGGTACACAAACCCCGTGCCAGCTTTGAATGGTGTGCCTGGGTGGTGGGGGCAGCTCTGTCTAGCGTTGCCCCTGTGAACAACCTCCTCGGGAACAAAACTCCTGCTCTCTGCAAGTGAAAGGGACCTGGGCTGGCACACGGGCAGCTGGGCAGTCCTGCCTGCTTTGAGCCGCACCTCCCTGTGCGTGGAAGACCCTCTCCACCATCTGGCCAGTCACGCGCCGTGGGAGGCGCTCCGCCCCGCAAGTCAGAAACTCGGCATCCTGACATGACCATCAACAAATGCAACTTCTGTTTTATGTTTTGTCAAGGAAGAAACGTGTTTCCTTAATAGTATCTTGATCTTCATAAAATATACTTTTATTTATATATCTTTGGATTCAGCAAAAAAAAAAAAAAAAAAAAAAAGTAGGTACTGGAAATATCCCACATTCTAAAACAGATGAGAAGATTGCTTATACTGTCCACCCAACAGACACCTAGTTACAGGAGGGAGGTGAGGAGAGGAGAGGAGAGGCAGGCAACGGGAGTACAAAGACATTATCCAAAACGGATTACAGAGCGATAGAGAAAAACAAATTCTCACAGATTTCATCTATTAAAATTAAGATTTTGAGTTGGCACCAATAAAATCAAGTAGAAAATATAAAAACATAATAAACATCTTTTTTTTTTTAACCATACCAAAAAAGGGGATGCTTTCTGGATAGCCTGGAGTTAGGAAAGAGTTACAAAATTTTGTTCTGGGTAGTTTAAAAGTTAAGAGAGGCAGGAGCAGCATTCTGGCCTCCCCACCACACACACACACACACACACACACACACACACACACACACACACACAGCCACACCCACCACTGGGCTGAGGAGACCCCCTTGGCTGGGCCTCAGCACACGCAGTGGACGTCTGTGGAGTTAGTCTGGAGTTTTCGGTGAGGGTCGGTGCTCAGAAGGAAAAGCTCACAGTGGCTACACATTGCTGAACAATCAAGTCCACATCAGTGGTGGACTTCTACAGACCTCGCTTATTCCAAGAAATCAGAGCTACTTAGATTTTCTAAATGTGTGAAATGTCAAAGAATTAGCTGGCTCTGTTATTACTAGAAAATGGCAACAAGGCTAGCAAAGACATTTGAAATTTACAGATAACCCCAATAACTCAACTTCATTCAACTCTTGGTCTCTTCCCTACTCTAACCTGACTTTAATGAGCGTCAAGAAGAAACAAATGGACAGGTGGGGAGTGTGGGCAGAGGAGGGAGGGGTGCCAAGGCTCTCAGTTAAGAGCACAGTTCTGAAACGGAACTGGCAGGTACTGAGCTCCCCAAGAGATACTCATGGCGCTGGACGAGAGAGGTAGTGGAAGCGCAGAGCAGGATGACATGGCCAAGCCAGCGCCAGGACCACAGCACGGACTTGGCGCCCACAATCTCAACATGGGCTTCAGGTCCTGGCAGCCCAAATCACTCAAAAACGGATGACAAAGCAACAGATCTTTGAAAATTATCATTATTTAATTTATGGACTGCTTAAGATTCAAGATTCCTTTGGAAATCAAACTGCTTGATTTTTTTTTTAATTTCTTTTTATTAAGCTCATTTCCCTGTATCTATTCTTTTCCCCCAAAATTAACAAAGTGCAAAGTTTGGTAGAGGAATTTTTAAAAAATGCAAATGCCTACATCTAAACAAAGGATTACTATTAAAAAAAAAAAAAAAAGAGCATCTCGATGAGGAGACTGAAAAGAGTGAGGTCCCCGCGGCTGGGACAGAAAGGCCGCCCGGACCACGACACCTCCCAGGCCGTGGGCCCTGGGCGTCTGCGGCCACACCACAAGGTGCACTGCAGTTGACAATGTTAAATACTCAGCCTCACAAACTCTGTAAAAATGAGTCGTTGTGACCTACAAAAAAGGTATGTACATATTTTACATAATATAATATCTTAAAGGTCGTATTTACAAAAAAAAAAAATCTATTCACAGAAACACTGCAAAATTCTGATTCAGAATGCAGTACCTGGCCTTGGGTTTTCAGAATTTTATTTTTAAAAAGCATTATTGCTCTACCATATAGGCAAAGGGTGACACCAGTACTTTAAAAAAAAAAAAAAAAAAAAAAAAGCACAGTTCTTGTCCAACAGATTAGTGCAGACAAAAACGAGGAATGTGGTTTGCCATTCCTTGCTGACTCCAGAATATTGCATTTATCCACGACTTTCTAGATAAAGTGCGCTCAGCTGCACGTCGGCACGTGAAACACTTGCCACTGCTGCTGATTCAATACTGTCGCCTTATGTTCCCTTCTGCAAAGCCACTGAACATCCACAAAGAGTCCTTGAGTATGACAGGACGTTAGGACCAAATGAAAGTCTTCAAGAGAAAAACCTAGGACAACAAAAAACTAGGAACACCATCAGTGAGGGACAAAAACACAGAACGCCAATTCCGCTGGACAGGTCAACAACTACTACTTGGTAGTGACAAAACTCTTGGAGGCGGGCTGTGCTCCCTGCCCGGCACTGCACGAGAGGCCTCGCCCGCCGACACGGGCTGGAAGGCTTCGCTAGCAAGGCAGAAGGAAGGGATGGCAGAGTGTGGTCAGGAGTGTGCCCCGTCTCCAGAATCACATCCGATGAGGCAGAAAGCCAAAGGTGTTTGTGTGGAACCCCGCGATGCCCAGACGCTGGGGGGGGGGGAGGGGCAGGGGGGTGCAGGTAGACTCTGCCTCAGCTGCAGTCCTGCTTGACGACCACCGGGGTCCGCCAGGGGAGCCCGAGGCCTCAGCCACCTCCTTCAGCTCGGGACGATCCACGCCTCCGGCAGCGTCATTTGTACAGTGGTTCCTTGCAGGCCCAGGGCGTCCGTCAGCAGTATTTCTGTTGACAACCAGAAGGAAGCCTGTGTCAGGCACACGCTCAAACAACACAAGAACAGCCCACGTCTGCACAGGTAGCGTGCAACAGTCTCACGATTCTCTAGCTTCCCCATCACCGCGAGGATCTAACGCCAGTAACCAAAGTACAATGTCAGGAGGACATGTACAGTCGAGGCTCTGGGTGTGTACAGGAGACGTGGCCGCCTGAGAAAGGCAAAGACTGGACTCGCATACCTGATCGGGACCCATGGGCATGCCAGACATGGGCATGGGAGTCATGTTCATCTGTCCCAGTTGACTGCTGCCGCCGTTCATGTGCACCGTGCTGTATGCCGCAGGGTTCCCCTGGGGGGCAAACTGCTGCTGAGGAAAGGAACTGCCAAGAAAGCATGATATTACCTCCATCTTTGTCAAATGTCCATGGGACTTTAGCAGAGAACACTGAGAAAAAAAAAAACTTCCTGACAGCCTGCCTTCTGTTTTTCACAGCTGTCAAGACCCTAATACTCAATATCCTAATAGGTACGTGCATGCTACAGAAGAACCTCAAAACAAGCCAAATGATGCACTTTCTAATAGGACTGAAAAACAAACTGCTTGGGGCTGGAGAGATGGTTTAGCGGTTAAGGCGTTTGCCTGCAAAGCCAAAGGATCCCAGTTCGATTCTCCAGGACCCACGTAAGCCAGATACACAGGGGGCTCATGTGTCTGGAGTTCATTTATAGTAGCTGGAGGGCCCGGTGTGCCCCACCCCTCAATATCTCTCTGCAGAGATGGCTTAGCGGTTCGAGGCTCGATTCCTCAGGACCCATGTTTGCCAGATGCACAAGGGATGCACGCATCTGGAGTTCCTTTGCAGTGGCTAGAGGTCCTGGCTATCTGCCTCTTTCTCTCTTGGTCTGTTGCTCTCAGATAAATAAATAAAAAACAAAAAATTTAAAAAACAAGAAATAAAATAAAATTTAAAACAAAAACCATGACCCCTCCCCTGGACTTGACATTAGCCATGTACATAAACTCCGTATTGTTACCTATTTCTGGGCACACTTCCTGATGGCCATCCCTTCATCTCTGAGGACGGATACATAGGTGCAGTCTGGGGGTGCTGCATCATAGGATTTTGGGAGGGACCCATTCTTGATGACATCATTGCATTAGGAGGACTGGACACTCGACCAAAGGCTGGATCTGGTTGTTGTCCCATTCCTGCAGAGAAAAAGACGTGTCTGGTCACGTGCTGCCTCCTTGGAGCCTCCCCTTGCTAATCAGGGCTGCGGGTCTGGTCAGGAGTGGGGCTCGGCAGTCAGCAGAGAAGGTAGGTGCCACTAAGATGACAACTCGGGCTCAAGACTGACTACAAAACTAACCACCTATCATGGAAGTCGTCAATAAAAAATAAAAACAAAAACTAACCACCTAGCCAGGCATGGTGGCGCAGGCCATTAATCCCAGCATTAGGGAAGCAGAGATAGGAGGACTGCCATGAACTGGGGGTGAGCCTAGGCTAGAGTTAGACCCTACTTTGAAAAACCAAAAGCAGAAGGGCGTCGTGGTGCATGCTTTCAACCCCAGCACTCGGGAGGCAGAGGTAACAGGATGACCGTGAGTTCAAGGCCTCCCTGAGACTACATAATAAATTCCAGGTCAGCGTGGACTACAGTGAAGCCCTACCTAAAAAAACAAAAACGCAAAAACCATCAAAAGGAGAGACCCCACCTAGGATCAGGCGTGTGAGAAGTAACTTCAGCCGTTTTTCTGTGTCAAAGACTCTTGGCCGGAGGTCAGGGCTGCACCCTAAAATGCATACTCCCCCAGCAGACATCTTTACCCAAGCATGCTCCTAACAAAGGCTAAACCGTAGCAGAATTGCATTATTAGTAACCAAGGAAAAGAACTGGACAGCCCACATAGGGCCAGAGAGGTGGCAAGTAAGAGTTGTCCCAACAATCATGAGGGCCTGAGACACTGGGAACGCCTGAGTGCAACTCCCCAGCGCGGGGGTAAGCAGCTGAGCATGGCCACACACATGTGTGCACACGCACACCGGCAACCCCAATTCTGTGGGGGGCAGGCAGCAGAGAATTGCTGGGGCTCACAGAGACAGCAAGCTCCGCAACGCGTGAGACCTCCTCTCAAGAAAGCATGAGGTGAGCAATGGAGGTGGGCCCGATGTTCCTGCCTATGGCCTCCAAGTGGACGCATGCACCTGTCCACACCTCTTCATACCAAACATACATACAAAGACAAAAGGCCCATACAAGCCAGGCGTGGCGGCACACACCCTTAATCCCAGCACTTGGCAGGCAGAGGTAGGAGGATCACTGAGTTTGAGGTCAGCCTGAGACTAGTGAAATCCAGGTCAGCCTGGACTACAGTGAGACACTGCCATAAAAATACCACCACCAAAAAAAAAAAAAAAAATACCACCAACCCCCCCACAAAAAAAACCCCATGAAATGGATGCCTCTACAGGCTTGAACATATGGTCAGCCATTAGATAGGGTGCTATACTGGGAATGTAAGAAGAGACAAGGAGCCATTCTGGTGGTGTGCACTTTAATCCCAGGGTGACTGCCCTGAGTTCCAGGCCAGCCTGGGCAAGAATGAGTCTCTGCTTCCCAAAAAATGAGGGTGACGGGGGGGTAGAAGAAAGGGGAAGAATTCCGTAAACTTTCTCCCAAATGAAGATCCAAGGGGCAAAAGAGAGAGAGAGCACGCGCAAGAGACCTGAAAAAACACTCAACTATGGTAAATCATCCACTTGCCTCAACTTTGCTGGATACTATAGTAGACATTTTTGTTCTGATTATTTTCAAGCAGAGACAGAGAAGATAGGAGGGCGGGAAAGGCAGGGGGCTCTGGCCACTGCAAACAAACTCCAGATGTGTGCACCACCTTGTGCATTTTCTTTTGAGAGGGAGAAAATGAATTGGTATGCCAGGGCCTCAAGCCACTTAAACAGAACGTCAGACGCTTGCGCCACCTAGTGGGCATGAGTGACCACATGGGTCCTTAGCCTTCCCAAGCAAGCACTTGAATGACCTGCTAAGCTGTCTCTCCCGCCCCCGGGTTCTGAAGTGCGCTTAGGAAGCAGCAAGATGGGGTGAACATGCAAAACGGATCTAGTGGCACTCTGACATTAGTGACACTAGTTTGGGGAAGGCGTAACCACTAGAAGGCTTACCGTAATGTGGTGGATATGGAAATTGCTGTGGTTGAGCCTGTGGCATCGCAGCTCCTGCCAAGACGCCGTCCATGCTGGGGGAAGCGGCCACACTGGGAGGTGGGCTGAAGGCCTGGGCTTGCTGCTGCTGCTGCTGCTGCTGCTGCTGCTGCTGCTGCTGCTGCTGCTGCATCATCACTGCCACCCTCTGCTGTCGGAAGTGACGACTTAGCAGCTCCCTGCTACGCTGGGCGACCATCTGGGCATTTAAGAAGCCCTGCTAATACCCAAGGAGGAATGCAATTACACATGGACAGCAACCAACCAGTTTTGCACATGCAGTATCCTCACAAAATGTGAGGTATCAGAGAGAAAAACCCCCCATCTCTTTCTGTGAAACTAAAGGAAAAAGGAAACATACAATTCTTTATGACAAAAAGCTTTCTGAGCCAGGCATAGTGTCATCAGCCTATGGTGCAAGCAGAGGGAAACCAAGGCAGAATAGGCTAAGCCCACGAGTTCAAGGGGAAGCTGGTGGTCTCACAGGTTAGCACCGTGAATCAGATTGTGTTTTCTCTCTTGCTACCTGTAGCTTCTAACAGTTGCTTTGGTGGTTTGATTCAGGTGTCCCCCATAAACTTAGGGGTTCTGAATGCTAAGTTCCCAGCTGATGGAGATTTGGGAATCAACGCCTCCTGAAGGCAGTGTATTGTTGGAGGCAGGCTTATGGGTGTTATAGCCAGTTTCCCCTTGCCAGTGTTTGGCACACCCTCCTGTTCCTGTTATCCACCTGATGTTGGCCAAGAAGTGATGTCCACCCTCTGTTCATGCCATCATTTTCCCTGTCATTGTGGTGCTTCCCCTCAAGTCTGTTTGCAAAAATAGACCCTTTTTTCCCAAAAGCTGCTCTTGGTCAGGTGATGTCTGCCAGCAGTGTGAGCCTGCCTGCAACAGGTGCCCAGTGAACACATATTCCACATGCAGGAACAGAAGCATTTACACAGTTGCTACTTGAGATTCCCCCAAAGCTAAGTGAGCACAAGAGGGGTTAAGATATGTGGGCTTGTTTTTAGATTTTGGTTTTTCAAGGTAAGGCCTTACTCTAGCTCAGGCTAACCTGAAACTCACTCTGTAGTCCCAGGCTGGCCTTGAACTCACAGCAATCCACCTACCTCTGCCTCCCAAGCACTGGGGTTAAAGGCACATGGGCCACCATACCCAGCAAGATGGTTTAAATGAAGGAACCCCCTCCTCAGCAATTCTCACCACCACCAGCACAAGAAAGAATGCAAGAGGAAAGTGCAATGGAGCAGAGTCACCTAGCACAAGAAACTCAGAACTGCCTGCTCTGTTAAGGAAGCCCTGTGCGGGGCGCGTGCGGGGCTCACCTGGGGCTGCACCATGGCTAAGGAAGCCCCGTGCGGGGCGCGTGCGGGGCTCACCTGGGGCTGCACCATGGCTAAGGAAGCCCCGTGCGGGGCGCGTGCGGGGCTCACCTGGGGCTGCACCATGGCTAAGGAAGCCCCGTGCGGGGCGCGTGCGGGGCTCACCTGGGGCTGCACCATGGGCCTCATCACAGCAGCACCACCAGCAGTGGGGCTCTCCATTTTCATCTCAAGTGCCTGCCGGCTCTGGTTCAAAAACTGGAGAGAGACAAGATGCAGGGGGAGCATGTGAACAGGTTCCAGATGGCTTTGAAATTTCTCAGTGCCACCCAGTGAGGTCACGGAACTATCTCCAACCTCACCAAGCTGGTCCTGAACAGGAGGAATGCTGGGAAGTTCTCACCAACATGTAAAGTGTTGCCATTTGGCACTGGGGGGAAAAACGAACATGCAAACGTAACTTGATGGATTTTTACCTAGGTTGCTGGCACGCGAAGAAACAATGGGAGTGGGAGTGAATCAACTGTTATCTTTAGGGGCTGGAGAGATGGCACAGTGGTTAAAGGCGCTGGCTGGCAAAACCTGGTAACCTGGGCTTGACTCCCCAGCACCCACGTAAACAAGTGGGGGGAATGCTGAAGAGATGGCTTAATGGTTAAAGCACTTGCCTACAAAGCCAAAGAACCCAGGTTCGATTCCCCAAGACCCATGTAAACCAGACGCACAAGGTGGTGTATGCATCTGGAATTCATTTGCAATGGCTAGAGGCCTCGGTATGCCCATTTTTTCTCTCTTTCTCTGTCTCTGTCTCTCTCCCTCCCTCCTTCCCTCTTTCTCAAACATATAGAAATAAAAATTTAAAAAAAGAACCTAAAATGGGATGGAACATGGCTCAGTGGTTAAAGATACTTGCTTACAAAGTCAACCAGAGCAGTTTCAATTTCCCAGTACTCACAGAAAACCAGATATATAAAGCAGCAGGTACACACATCTAGAATTCATTTGCAGTAGCCAGGAGGTCCTGGTGTACCCATGCTTTTCCTCAAACAATTTAAAAAAAGAAATGCTTTTTCCAAATGACGTCAAAATAGAAGAGAGAATAACTGGAAAGAACAGATTCAGTGGAGGCTGGATTCAGGGGGTAAGGACGGTGGTATAAAGGGATTATGATCATGGTATAATCAATATGAATGGAGATTATCAATAAAAAGTTCAAATTTTAATTTTTATTTATTTATCCACTGAAAAGAATGAGAGAGAATGATGTCAGGACCCCCAGCCACCAGAAACCAACTCCAGAAATGCTTTAAAAAAAATTGCTTTTCAGGGACTGGAGAAATGGCTCAATAGTTAAGGCTCCTGCCTATAAAGCCTACCAACCAGTACCCACAAAAAGCTAGATGCTCCAAGTGCTGCACACATCTAGAGTTAGTCTGCAGTGGCTAGAGGCCCTGTGCACCCAATATTCATTCTCATTCTCTTTCTCCTTGAAAATAAATAATTTAAATAAGAGAGAGAAGGAAGGAGTTTGGTTTGCCTAATTCTTTGGCTAAATACAAATGTAAACCTGGGGTTTGGGGTCCAAAAACTCTATTTCTAAACCCCTAACACCCCATTTCAGAGATTATTGAGGATGGAAAGGTACAAGGGAGGAGAGGTACAGCACCCAAATTTATTTGAAAACGCCATAATGAAACCTATTGCTTTCTATGCAAACGTAAGAAAAGTAAATAGCCTGTGAGATAGCCCAGTAAGTCCAGTGCTTGTCACAAGCAGGAGCAAATGAGTTAAAACCCACGAAACGCATGAGAAAAAGCTGATGTGATACGCATTTGCAATCCCAGGCCGGGGAGGTGGAGACAGGTGGCTCCCCTGTGCGTGCACACACGTGCACACACGTGCACACAGGTGAAGACTACAGCACAGCCTAAAGCCCAAGTGAGCAAGGCGAGGACACGGGAAGCCAAGCACTCAATGGTCACCTGCTGGCCCTGCAGCCGCTGCTGAAGCTGCATTCTGAGTTGCTTCGGGGTGTTTGTCCGCGGTCTCATGACACTGGCCCTGGGGTGCATTCCCTGGAGAGGAAAGCTGCCTTGTTGGTTCATCTGGTTCATCATGGAATTAAAAGATGGTGACTGCCCCTGAAGACTAAAGCCTCCCTGCATTGGAGGCCCTTGGGCTGGGTATGTCTGCCCGTACAGCGCTGCCTGTTGATCCACCATCACTGCTTCCTGGCCTGGAAAAGCTTCCTGCTTGGGCTCCAAAGCTTGTCCCTGAAACATCAAACATAAAGGAACAGTGAAGAGCCTCTGAGGAAGCAACCACAACCAAGTCCTGGAGAATGGGGGTGAAAAGTCAACACAAGTGATGTCTCTGAAGTCCAAAAGAAAGATCAAAAGCCGGGCGTGGTGGCGCACACCTTTCATCTCAGTGCTCCGGAGGCAAAGGTAGGAGGATCACCATGAGTTCGAGGCTACCCTGAGACTACAGAGTGAATTTCAAGTCAGCCTGGGCTAGAGTGAGACCCTACCTTGGCGAGGGGGCAGGGGGAGCAAGATCAAGTGTGTTACTGTCTGCAGCTGTATGAGAACACAGACCACACTCTTATCCATTTTAAAGGAAATTCAAGATCTCTGTATATCCCTGGCACACGTCCAACCTGAGCTCAATATGCTCTTCAGCGCCCCCCTGTGGCAGCTTGAATGTATAACCCTATAGAATCAGGGTTTTTTGGGGGAGGGGCAGGGGCTGTTCCAGGTAGGGTCTCACTCTAGAATTCACTATGTCGTCTCAGGCCTCGAACTCATGGCAATCCTACTACCTCTGCCTCCTGAGTGCTGGGATTAAAGGCGTGCGCCACCATGACCACAAATTTCCAACTTCATCCTCTAGCAGGCCGGCTTCTGCTGCAGGGGGGCATGTCACGGGGCAGACTGATTTCAGCCCAAAGGTATGCAGAGAAGTGTGAGCTCTGGGGGGCAGGGGGGGGGAGAGGGTCCTGCTTTGCAGCTTTTTTTGTGGGGGTGGGGAGAGCCAAGGCAGTCTCTCACTCTAGCCCAGGCTGACTTATAATTCACTATACAGTCTCGGGTAGCCTCAAACTCAGAGATCCTGCTACCTCTTCCTCCCGTGTGCTGAGATTAAAGGCATGTGCCACTCTGGCAGGCCTCGCTTTTTGTTTTCCACAATATGGAAGGCACTGTGGGCTGCTGGGGGAGAAAACTCATCTGCAGTTAGAACAAGGAGTGGATCGTGAAAGCTACAAAACAGGCAAGATGAACCCAATGGTGAGACAGTGGCACATAAGTTATGGGGGTGATCCACTGCTCTGACTGGATGAGAGGCACTGCTCAGTGGGAGGGAATCCATGCCTGGTACTGAGAATGGAGTCAAAACCCATGACTTGGAAGGACACAGACTTCCACAGCAAGCTGCCATCGTCCTTTGGCTACACAGAGACGCCCACCAAACAGCCTTGTCAGCACGCCTGTTTAAGCTCTCCTTCCTCTTAGCTAGAGAACCTGCTTTTTACAGATAGCAACAAATACCAAGGGACCCAAGACTCATCAAAATGACTAGGGAAGAAGGCCCAGGGCTTAGCACAGGACAAGCATCTCAGTCACGCGAGCCAGGGCTCAGGGCATCTGGCAGAGGCAGTCCTGGAGAGAACGTGAGTCCACAGTCACTGCTGGCCAGAGAAATGGCCCCGCAGAGATGGTGGCGGACACAGAAAGGCTCAAAACTCATCAAAGTAGAAAGTAAGAGGGTGTCCAGAGCTCAACACTGAATGAGAGTTCTACCTTGTCCTCCAAAGCTCAGGGAACATGGCAGAAAAGAGAGCAGAAAGAATGTAAAAGCCACAAGATGTGTGGATTGACTATGGCGTGCTATCCTCCCAACAAAAACTGGTGCATTCATGGATCCACTGATACTCACACAAGACGACCAGCACGGCTCTGAGTGCATCCATGTTTTGACATGGAGGACAAAGAAAGGAGCAAACAAAACAGAGGAAGAACTACCCTGAAAAGGAAGGGTCCTCAGAGGGTGGGAGGGAAGCAGCAGAGGGTGGACAAAAACAGGATAAAGGGATGGGACCATGACCAAATTACTGTTTATATATTAAACTTCTTAAAAGAAAAGAAAAAATAAGGACTTGATAGAAGCAGGAGAGTATGATGGTGCTCAAATTTACCACCACAGTGGTCAATGAGTTTGTCGACACTAAAATGAAAGCAGCCTGCCTGTACTGGGTACATTCTGGATAGCAAGTTGCTCATGAACAGCAGATATTTTAAAGTAGGGGCAGAGGCTGAGCATGGTGTCTCACGCCTTTAATCCCAGCACCTGGGAGGCAGAGGAAGAAGGATTGTCTGAGACTCCATAGTGAATTCCAGGTCAGCCTGAGCTACAGTGATACCCTACATCAAAAAAAAAAAAAAAAAGTAGGGGCTGGGGCTGGAGGGATGGCTTAGCAGTTAAGGCATTGGCCTGCAAAGCCTAAGAACCCAGGTTTGATTCTCCAGGTCCCACATAAGCCAGATGCACAAGTCATATGCATCTGGAGTTCGTTTGCAGTGGCTAGAGGCCCTAGCATGCTCATTCTCTCTATACGTATCTGTTTATTCCTCTCTCTGTCTCTAATAAATAAAGAAAAAATAAAACTTAAAATTAAAAAAAAAAAAAGTAGGGGATGGAGAGTGGCTTAGCAGTTAAGGCTAAGACCCAGGTTTGATTCCCCAGTATCCAGCCACAGACAGATGCTCAAGGTGGCACATATGTCTGGAGTTCATTTGCAGTGGCTGGAGGCCGTGGCGTGCCCATTCTCTCCCACCTACTCCCTCTCAAATAAATAATGTTGGGAGGACGGGTAGGAAAGTTCAAGGTAGGATCTTGCTGCTGCTCTAGCCCAGGCTGAACTGGAATTAGTGTCAGGCTGGCCTCACAGCAATCCTCCTACCTCTAAATAACATAAAGTAAGTGAGATAAATTTAAAACTACATAGGTATTTAGTCAGATCACTTTTTGGTTACCACCTTTTTGAAACATCACAAGCCATAGTTTCTAGATGTTATCTAAGAACACAATAATAAGAAAACTATGGGCCCTTTCCTTACAAGTCGTGTCCAGCTTCATGGGCACGTTCTCACCCAGCTCCGCATGGATGCAACTCACCTGACTGACAAGCTCAGGAATGCCCAGCGCTCTGTCGATTTCCTCCAGGCCTGTGGCATCTGTATTGCTCAGGAGTGTGTGCAACTGGTCTAGCAAGGCTCTTTCATCGTTCTGGCCTTCAGGGTTGGCAGGTGGTCCAAGGAGATCATCCAAGGAATTCCGAAGAAGAGGCCTAGAAAGACACTTGCAGTCAGATGGGCTGGGGGTCCAGGTTAGTAGTAGATTTTCTGGCTAACACTGGTAAGACTCTAGGTTTGATCCCCAGAACCACAGAAAGAAAGTAAAGGAAGAATAAAGGGTATTTACTTTTACTATTTATTTACTGGGAGGGAAAGAAGAAGAAAGGAAGGGGAGAGGAGGGGGGAAATGGGTACACCAAGGCCTCCAGCCAGTGGAAACTCACAGATCTGGTTTTATGTAGGCACTAGGGAACCAAATCCAGGATTGTTAGGCTTTGCAGACATGTGCCTTAACTGCTGAGCAATCTCTCCAGCCCAGCCCCACTCAAAATTTAACCATTTTTTTTTTAATCTTCCCCACTCCCCGCAGTAGGGTCTCACTCTACCTCAGGCTGACCTGGAATTCACTATCTAGTCTCAGGGTGGCCTCAAACTCATGGTGATCCTCCTACTTCTGCCTCCCAAGTGCTGGGATAAAAGGCGTGGGCTAGAATGCTCCACTCCTACATTGCAATTTTCAAGACCATCCTGGCCCTCAACAAGCAAGCAAAAAAAAAAAAAAAAAGTCTGGGTGTGGTGGCACATGCATTTAATCCCAGCACTCGGGAGGAAGAAGTAGGAAGAACACTGTGAGTTCGAGGCCACCCTGAGATTACATACTGAATTCTAGGTTAGGCTGGGCTGAAGTGAGACCCTACCTTGAAAAAAAAAATAATAATAATAATTTTCAGGGACTGGAGAGGTGGCTTAGTGGATAAGGTACTTGCCTGTGAAGCTTAAGGACCAGGGTTCGATTCCCCAATACCCGCAAGGTGGTGCATGCATTTGAAGTTTGTTTGGAATGATTGAATGGCCTGTCCTGCCCATTTTCTTTCTCAATCTTCTTTCTCTCCCCCCCCCAATCCATAAACCTCTCTTTCAAATTAAGTAAGTGTGGTGGTTTGATTCAGGTGTCATCCATAAACTGAGGTGTTCTGAATGCTAGGTTCCCAGCTAATGGAGATATGAGAATTAATACCAGGAGGCGGTGTACTGTTGGGGGCAGGCTTATGTGTGTTACAGCCAGCTGCCCTTTGCTAGTGTTTGGCACACATCCCTGTTCCTGTTGTAAAGCTGATGTTGGCCAGAGGGTGATGTGCACCCTCTGCTCATGCCATCGTTTCCCCTTGCCATCATGGAGCCTCCCCTCGAGTCTATAAGCCAAAATAAACATCTTTTTCCCCACAAGCTGCACTTTGTTGGGTGATTTCTACCAGCAATGTGAACCTGATGGCAACAGTAAGTAAGTAAGTAAGTATGTATGTATGTATGTATGTATGTATAAAATATAGAGGCTACATAGTGAATTCTAGGTCAGCCTGGACTAGAGAGAGACCCTACTTTGATAAACCAAAAGAAAATAAAGAAACTATATATGTTAATGAAAACATTAATTCTAAGAAAAACTAAGAGTTACTTTGGAATATCATTTGTAAACCTGTGGGAACATACCAACTATTGCTAACTTGTCTCGTTCCTTGGGAGACACTCACTATGGAAGATGACCAGCTCACAGGAAGGCCCGTGGAACTCTGAGTGGAGATGGCCCTGACGGCGAACAGGACAGTTCTGTCTACGCCTCTCCCACAATGCCTCTGTTTGCTGCCTCAGCAGATGGTAACCGTTATTTCACTGACAGGGAACTGTGGAATTCTCTTTCGAGACCACCATTTCCTACCCAGTCACAAAATAAAGTCCCACCTATTTTGATTCCCGTGAGGACCTTGTTCCATGGGCAGCATGGCCTCTGGCCAGGAACCTGGCTGGCTGGGTGGAGGTGCCTGGCTGTAGGGGTTGACTCCCACACCCATGGTGATCTCTCCAGGCCCTGGGAGAATGGAAAGAGGAATTGTCAAGTAAGCCAATAGTGAAAATTACCATGTAATGTAACTTCTTTTTTAATATTTTATTTTTATTTATTTATTTGACAGAGAGAGAGAGAGAGAAAGAATGGGCACACCAGGGCCTCCAGCCACTACGAAGGAACTCCAGACCAGTGCACTCCCTTGTGCAGCTGGCTAACATGGGTCCTGGAGAATCAAACCAGGGTCCATTGGCTTTGCAGACAAATGCCTTAACCACTAAGCCATCCTTCCAATCCAGCTTTTTTTTTTTTTTTTTTGTTCATTTTTATTTATTTACTTGAGAGTGACAGAGAGAGAGTGAGAATGAGCGTGCCAGGGCTTCCAGCCACTGGAAACGAACTTCAGACACGTGCACCCCCTTGTGCATCTGGCTAATGTGGGTCCTGAAGAATCGAGCCTCGAACCGAGGGGCCTTAGGCTTCACAGGCAAGCGCTTAACCACTAAGCCATCTCTCCAGTCCCCCAGCTTTCTTTTTTAAATAAAAGGAACACTCACTCATTTGAAGCATCTGCTGCTGCTGCTGCTGCTGGTGCAAAGCTGGCCGTGTACCTGGTATGCTATTCGACCTAAGAGGCAAGGTGGGCACTGAGGCCCCCACCGCAGGTCTGGGTAAAGAAGCACTGAAATCTCCGGGTCTTCCCATGGAGTGTGAACTCACAGGATCCATTCTGCTGCCCTTTGAGCTGGATAAGCCCCAATCACCCGAGGAAGGAGTGTGGTTCACAGTCACATTTCTGTTTGGTCCACCTGAAACAGGTAAGAATCATCAGATCTCTTCCAAAGCAGAAAAAAAATTTTTACTATAGGTAGCGTCACTATGTCAACAGTGGCTGTGACATAGCACTTTGTCATGCTAAACATAAGGCTGGCCAACTATGAAGATAGTTCCAATACGCCACTATTCCCCAATATTCACTAGAGGCTAGAAAATATCCTAAACTAGGGCTGGAGAGGTGGCTTAGCAGTTAAGGCACTTGCCTGCAAAGCCAAAGGACCCAGGTTTGATCTCAGTACCCATGTAAGCCAGATGCACAAGGTGGTGCATGTGTCTGGAGTTCATTTGCAGGGGCTAGAGGCCCATTCATATCCCCTCAAATAAACAAACATTTTTAAAACATTTTTAAAATGTCCTAAATTAAAAGATTTTTTTACAAGTTTAAGTAACCAGGCATAAAGTAAAGGAAACTCAAAATGGAAGCATGTTAATACTTCCTGGGCTTGTTCGTTTTGGTTTTTCGAGGTAGGGTCTCACTGTAGCTCAAGCTGACCTGGAATCTACTATCTAGTCTCAGGGTGGCCTCGAACTCACAGCAATCCTCCTACCTCTGCCTCCCGAGTGCTGGGATTAAAGGCGTGCGCTACCACTCCTGGCTTAATAATACTTTTTAAAAAACATTTCTTAATCTCAATTATTTAAATGGTTTTGGGTATTTTAATTGTGCTTTTCCCAGGGGGAAAAAGGTTAATCAAAAATACTAAGGAGAGGGCTGGAGGGATGGTTTAGTGGGTAAGGCATTTGCCTGCAAAGCCAAAGGACTCAGGTTCAATTCCCCAGGACCCACGTTAGCCAGATGCACAAGAGGATGCTTAAGTCTAGAGTTCACTTCCAGTGGTTAGAGGCCCTCGTGTGCCCATTATCTCTCTCTCTTTCTGTCAAATAAATAAATAAATAATGAATTTTTTTTTTTAAGTACTAAGCAGAGGGCTGGAGAGATGGCTTAGTGGTTCAGGTGTTTCCCTGCAAAGCCAAAGGACCTTGGCTCAATTCCCCAGGACCCACATAAACCAGATGCACGAGGGGCACATGAGTCTGGAGTTCATTTGCAGTGGCTACAGGCTCTAGTGTGCCTATTCTCTCTCTATCTCTCTCTGCTTGCAAATTAAAAAAAAAAAAAAAAAAAAGTTTAAAACTAAGTAGAAATAACCTACCCATATTTGAGCCGTAATTTTCCTGGCTATCCATCATCCTTGGATTCCCACCCAACATGGGTTGCTTTGGTAACGTGGGGAAAGCACTGATGCTCTTCACTGGAGGACTTGAGCCCACAGAAACCGGGCTGTCCAGGGACACTGCCCGGTTGTAAGGCGGGCGAGTGGACGGCACAGACTGTGGACTTCTTAACCCTGCGGAGACAGAAGCACAGCGTCCTCCTTGGTGAGCCGATACTTAATCAAGCGCAAGACAAATACCACCACTTCCCACAAAAATGTCTTTCTCACAAAAACAAACACCTTCTTCCTCCACAAAATAAACACTGCGCCAAGGGGAGGGGTGCATGCCAAGGGGAGGGTGCATTCCGAATAAAGAGGAAGAGACTCTGTCAGCGCTGGCTGAAAGGCAGGTGCCCTGCTGCAGCCTAACAGGGCCCCTTACTGCTCCAAGTCATAGCGACAGCTCATGCGAGGCCCTGGACGCACGGCCCCGGCGCCCGAAGAAAGGGGCGAGGGAGAGAACAGAGGAGAGACAGTTCACCAATGTTTCAAACTCCTGGCAGTTCTTTCACATGTACATAAAGCATATTCTGTTTGTAATTTCATAGTAAATAAAGTAAGTTTGGCCTGCCTTTTGATGAAGGAACAATGAACTATACATTTTTTCCCTTTTTCTTTGTCCAAACTAATTCAACTCATCTGCTTCTCCAGATTGGAACTACAATTCTAAAGTAAATTATTCTTTTTCGCTGACACACACAGTATCTTGGGGAGGGGGCACTGATGAATGTGTAAACCTGTTGCAATAGCAAAGAACTTAGAGAAAAGGCAGAAATGAACAGTGAAGGAAACACTCATCAAACCAGATTCCTTAAGGTGTGTGATCAACAGTTGGCCTGGTTTTTGAGGTGGGGGTCTCAAGCCAAGACTACCCTAGAACTCACTCTGCAGCCCAGGCTGCCTCGAACTCACAGCGTTCTCCTACTTTAGTCTCTGAGTTCTGGGGTTAAAGGTGTGAGTCAGCAAGTCCAACTAGTTCGGGTTTTATCTAAGTCATTAGGCTCCAGTGAGTGCCGTGGTTCTTGGCCCATTAGTGAGAAAGAGGAATTTTTTAAAGAATTGGGTGGGAGCTGGGCGTGATGGTGCACGCCTTTAATCCCAGCACTGGGGAGGCAGAGGTAGGAGGATCGCCTTGAGTTCGAAGCCACTCTGAAACTACATAGTAAATTCCAGGTCAGCCTGAGCCAGAGTGAGACCCTACCTCGAAAAACCAAAAAAAAAATAAAGAAAGAAAGAAAAAGAATTGGGTGGGGATGGGAGGAGATGGGGGGGGGGTCAGAAAAATACCTCAATAAACACCCTATCAATTAGTAAAAGAAACTGAGAGGCTCAATGTGTTCTAGTGTTATGAATGCTCCTTACATCCGGGTCTTCCTGTAGGAGCACATACAACTGGGCCAGACAGATTTTTAAAAGCCAGAAAGAAGCAAGCGAGACTCACACACCGGTGATCTCCACACAGGTCAGAGGATGGCGAGTTACAAGTCAGCCTGGGCCCCTCAGATTTCTATCTGAGTACCTTCTTCCCATGCCTGCCACCCCCCAAGAAGAAAAACCCTACTTTCTTCTTACCTAGAGAGTTATTAGTTCCTGGAAACGTCTGTTGCTTGGGTCCTGAGTGACTGCCATTTGTAGATACAGTGTTGTTGTAAAAGTCAGAACTAGTCAGATCGCCCAGAATAGCATCTAGATTATCCAAATCTCCAGACCCCTGAAATAAAATCTTTAAATTACCCTGCATATAATACTCAGCTACAAAATATATTCACCAGGAGAGACAATATAAAAAAGGAACAGATAAAATACAGCAGTTACCTAAAATAATAATTTCCAATCCAAAGGCTATTTCCTTTTGTATGACCCAATGGCTCAACTTCCTCCTGAAAAGTTCAGTTTAAACCACTGGGATAAACCAACCACTGGGCTCAATGCTTTCAAATGAGACATACTTTTTTTGTTTTTACTCTGCTCGTTCCAACATAAATCCATGAAAGCAATTCTAATTGGCCACTAAAGAGTTACTTTTAGTTGCATTTAGAAAATATATTCCTAGCTGGAGAGATGGCTCAGCAGCTAAGGTGTTTGCCCGTGATAGCCAACAATCTGAGTTCGATTCCCTAGTACCCATGTAAAGCCAGATGCATACAGTGGAACATGCATCTGAAGTTTGCTTGCAGCAGCTGGCAATCCTGGTATTCTATCTTAATTAATGTCTCTCTTCTCTCGGTTTCTCTCTGCTTGAAAATATATTCCTCAGCCTAGATATCCCTCAACAGATGAGTGGATAATGAAGATGTGGAACATTTATACAATGGAGTTCTACTCAGCGGTAAAGAAAAATGAAGTTATGAAATTTGCAGAAAAATGGATGGACCTGGAAAGTATTATACTAAGTGAGGTAATCCAGGCCCAGAAAGCCAAGAGCCACATGTTCTCTCTCATATGTGGATCCTAGCTACAGATGACTGGGCTTCTGCGTGAGAATGAAAATACTTAGTAGCAGAGGCCAGTAAGTTAAAAAGGAGACATAAAGGGTAGAGAAAGGAAGGGAGGAGGATACTTAATAGGTTGATATTGTAATTACAATGATTGTAATGGGGAGGTAATATGATGGAGAATGGAATTTCAAATGGGAAAGTGTGGGGGTGGAGAGGGAGGGAATTACCATGGGATATATTTTATAATCATGGAAAATGTTAATAAAATTAAAAAAAAATAAAAATAAAAATAAAAAAAAGAAAATATATTCCTAAAATGCCCCAAAACACTTTACTGACACCAAAAAAATAATTACAAAAAAAAAAATGAAGGCTCAAGATTAACTACCCTTAAATAAACCATAAACGAAAAGGGGGCTGAGGAGATGGCTAAATGACCCAAGTGCCTAGCCTATGGTAACAAGGGTCTGTATAGGAACCACAGTGCCCAACTAAAGTGCTGGGCACGGCAGCACCAGAGGAGGCAGAGACAGGCAAGAGCCTGGGGCTACCTGGTGGGCTCCAGGCCAGTGAGACCCTGAAAACGGTGGGAGGCCTTCTTGAGGACAGCACTAGAAAGCCGTCTTCTGGCCTCCACACACGTGCACACAGATGCACGCGCACACACACGGATTTATATGGAACACATCAGCTTATTCGCAAGTAAGGAAACATAATGACTGGGCTGGAGTACACAGAAAATACCTCCTCGCTTGCTTCTGTCTTTATCTTGGAGTCTTTCTCTTGACTCGAGCTAGGATTGGTGGAGCCGCCGCCGCCGCACTGGCTCATCTTAGTTTCCACTCCCTCCACCTGGGGCGGGAGGTCTTTGGAGAGGGTGTCTCCCGGGTCATCCCTGTCCAGCAGGTACCTAAGAAGCGCGTTGTTCTCCTTCTTCTTAGGACTCAGCTGCTCCTGCCGGACTCCTCCTTCTGCACAAGGCGTGCTGCTGGTGTCCTTGCCCGTGGCCTCGGCTGTAATCTTGGCTACCTCCGCTGGCGAGTTCCCGTTCTGCAGCAACTTGTGCAAAATCCGATGTTTCTCTTGCAACAGAGACCCGTGCACGTTGGATGTGGAAGACACGCCTCCCAATGTGGGGGGCGACACTCCAGAGGGGCTGGTGACACTGAGCGAAGAGTCTTTACAGCTTGGGTCCAGGGGGGAGTTGGCCAGGGAGGAGCGGCCTCGGTCATCAGAGGAGCAGGTGAGCAGCTGCAGTAGCTTCTTATGGCCTTTGCTTTCCAAAGGACCCCTCGGGTTCTCCGGGCCCGCGCTGCTGCTCTCCTTATTCTCTTTGTCACTGAGGTGATCTCTGCTATTTGACTGACACGTGGAGCTCTCCACTGGGCTCGGGTCACAGTACAAGCCTAAGGGGCTCTTGGAATCCTGGCTGCTCCCTTTACTTGGTTGACTTATATTCATATTGGGAGAGTTATCCAATTTGGGCCCTGGTGAGGACAGAGTAGATAGGAGAGAAGTCCCTACGCCCTCACTGATGGCTTGCAAGGCGCTGAGGGAGCTGCTGGAAAAGCTGTGGCTCCCAGTATTGCCAGAGGATCCCATGGGAGAGTGCACACCTGGATTTGGAGAAAAAAAAAAATAAAGAGAATCAGACCGTCACAAGCTGCTTGAAAAAACAAAGTTAAAGTTGCTATGATAAAATCAAGTTGGTAAGGACTGCAGTGGTACGGAAAGAAAAAAGAAAAGGAAATACTTAGGCTCAGTACCTGCTACAGGGGAAAACTGATGAGAGGCCATCTTTGGGCTCCCACGGTTACGAGGTGAAATCATGACATTCTGCTGGCCGGAGCCAAGACCAGGACTGCCATGTGGGGGGCTACTCATGCTGAGCCCATAGTTGCTGCTCTGGTAGGAAGAGGGCGACTGCAGGCCTGGCCCAGGCGTCAGTGAGGCCATGTTACTGGAAGCCCCATACCGAGCTCCGCTCATCTGTCCTGTGCCGCTGGGGTCTGCCAAGCCGTAGGCCCTGCTGCTCAGCATCTGTAAGCTTTGGTTTGGAGACATGCTCATGCCACAGCCTGCTGCGGGAGGTCGAACACCTTGTCCCATAGGACTGGGGTTTGGTCTATACCCATTCTGCTCTCTGAAAGAGAGAGGGAGACAGAACCAAATTTTACTTGGAAGGAGGGAGGGAGGGAGGGAGGGAGGGAGGGAGGGAGGGAGGGAGGGAGGGGGGGGGGAGGGAGGGGGGGAGGGAGGGAGGGAGGGAGGGAGGGAGGGAAGGACGGAAGGAAGGAAGGAAGGAAGGAAGGAAGGAAGGAAGGAAGGAAGGAAGGAAGGAAGGAAGGAAGGAAGGAAGGAAGGTTGGTTGCAGATACGTATAAAGGGGAGTTGGGAGGGAGGCACCATAAATATAACTTCTTTCAAGTGCCATTCCAAATCCATAACAAATCCAATTTGGGTACTGATCAACAAATGAACCTAGTAACATATCTTCCCTTTTTGCATGATACGAGGAGGTAAACCTAGGGCTTTGCACTTGACTAAGTAAACCTCCTACCACTGGTTTAGACCCCCAGACCTCTTTTAGTTCTTAACAGGTTCTAAATGACACAGGCCATCTGAATTCATTCTGTATCCCAGACAGACCATGAACTTAGAATTCTCTTGCATCAGCCTCATGAGTAGCTAGAATTACAGGCCTGCATTCTGGACCTGGCTTTCTGTTTGTTTTCTGGGCAGAGTCTCATTAAGCCCAGGCTGGTCTTGAACTTCTAACCCTTCTGCCTCCACTTCTCTGAGATTGAAGGCATGTGCCACCACGTCTCACTTCTGTGTGCTATAGTTCAACCGAACGAGGCATTCCAGGCAAGCGCTTTACCAAATAAAGGACATCACTAGCCCCTACCGTTTTTGTTTTGTTTTGTTTTAATATTGCCAGTGACAAGTTCTTTTCGTGTTTTTTACAAACTTTTATTTGAAAGAGGGGGAGAGAGGCAGATAAGAGAATGACAAAGGGCATGCCAGGCCTTTAGCCACTGCAAAGGAACTCCAGACACATGAATATTTATGCAACGGGCTTACGTGGGTACTGGAAAATAGAACCTGGATCCTTAGGCTTTACAGGCAAGCACCTTAACTGCTAAGCCATCTCTCTAGAGCCCTAACATTTTTAAATAAGCCAGAGACTGTAAGTGAGTTAACACCACCACTGCACTGTGTGGGTCCAACAGCCACGTTGTCTGGAATCTTAATATATGTCATCCTAGAGCTGCCACACAGCACGGGCTGAACTGCTAAGTACGTGTGAATTACATCAGTGAGTGACCACCTTAATTCATGTGTTATTCATCTGTCATCAATATACTACATTTCCCTTTTTAATTTTAAAATCAGTCCCCAAAACAATATAAACACATCATTAGAAATGAAAAGATGGACCTGGGCATGGTGGTGCATGCCTTTAATCCCAGCACTCGGGAGGCAGTGGTAGGAGGAACACTGTGAGTTCAAGGCCACCCTGAGACTATGTAGTGAATTCCATGTCCGCCTGGACTACACTGAAACCCTACCTCAGGGAAAAAAAGAAAGAAATGAAAAGATGGGGGCTGGAGAGATTGTTTAGTGGTTAAGGTGCTTGCCGACCAAGCCTAAAGACTCAGGTTTCATTTCCCCCAGCACCCATGTAAGCCAGATGCACAAGGTGGTACATGCACATGAAATTCATTTGCACTGGTACATCCATTCTCTCTTCCTTTCCCTCTCCCCCCTCCAATAAATAAATTAATTAATTAAATACTTTTTAAATGAAAAACAAAAAGAAATGAAATAAAAGAGTCCGAATCCCAGCACCCTCATAAAGCCAGACACAGTTGCACTGGTTCTTGTAACCCCAGCAGGCTGTCTACAGCAAGACGGGAGGCAGAGACAGAAGCTCACAAGCCAGCTAGCCTAGCAGTGAACGAGAGACTTCACCACTGAGGGACTGTCCTGTCTTCCACATGCACACCATGGCACATGACCACACACATGAACGAATACATACATACACACATGAAATGGAAAATAATAGCTACAACCAGAATTTATATACTCTTTTACATACTAACCTTCCCATTCCCATGCCTTCCCAGGAAACAAGTATTTAGTGGGAAATACTTTTATATAAAAATATAGCATAAAGAGCCAGGCGTGGTGGCGCATGCCTTTAATCCCAGCACTCGGGAGGCAGAGGTAGGAGAATCACCGTGAGTTCAAGGTCACCCTGAGATTACATAGTGAATTCCAGGTCAGCCTGGACTAGAGTGAGACCCTATCTCGAAAAAACAAAAAAAAAAAAAAAAAAAAAAAAAAACAAAAAAAAAAACCTAGCATAAAGAAAACAATGTAAGAATCTAAATTCACTTCAGCAGATGCAAAGATGCAACACTTTCCTGCGTTCTATCCTTGTTAAAATGTCTCCCTTTTCCCATTAGTGAGAAGGCGTTTAGAACACGGACAGGCTCAGTGTGAATACACACTCATGTGTCGTTACCTCTGAAGAAAGTGGGTGGAGACAAAGCCATGGCGATCATTTGTGACGGGGTTGCGGAAGAGCCTACTCTTTGTTTGCGCAGTCACAAGAGTTCCATCAGCCAAGGAGAAGCGATACACTGGGGTTTCTGCATGGCCATGAATATAAGCTATGGGAAAAACACACCAGTGCAATCAACAAGACAAATACATACGAGAACAGGAAGGAACTGTTCCTCAAGTATGTTTTTGAAATCCATCAAAGACTGGACTATGAAGTAAGCTCAAGTAATTTTCCTATAAGGTAACAACAATATAATGGCTTTCGAGCATAGTTAATACAAGTGTCTTTACCTTCTTGATAGTGACGTTTCTGAGACCATGACTGCCCATCATTAAGACTAAAAAATCTCTGGATACATCTTCGGATTATATCTTCAAAGCCAGGTCGCATGGACGATCTCAGTGAATTTGTATCTATGTTGACGACTTTTCCTAGTGAGCATAAAAGAAAGGTCTAAGTATTTCCCACCAGGATGTACCGCTGCTTACACCCAACTTAGCACTGGAGAAGGAAAGGCAAGACCTTCAATCTGCCTTCTCTGACAGAAGCTCCTTATTCATCATGTTACCTATAAGCACACAAGCAGGCAGGACGCTCTTTCCCACAGGTCCATGTTGCATCACAGGGCAAAATAATCATTGTCTCCATTTAGTTCCTGACACAGAGCTTCTAAAGCTCTTGGACTATCCGTTAGTGACTCAAAGGATGCTCTCTGAGCACCCGAGTGTTCTAATGAGGTGATCAGGGTGGACTACTAGACAACCATGGGTAGGGCTGGACACCAGTGGCCTAAGGGCTCTAACTAGACCCATCCACTGGGGCCATGAGGTGGGTTGGGGACTCCTAAGAATTCTTGAACAGAGGAGCTGGTGAGTACATCGAGGTACTAAGAATGGTACAGACGCTGGCCAGGGATCCGATTTGTGATTTCAGTGCGATTCTTGCTGACCTGCAAAATGCTGTTGCACTTAGAAACTTCACACTAGCTGAGGATGTGGCTCAGTGGGAAGAGTGACTGAGAAGTGGGCATGACATCTAGAATTCAACAACCGTCACAGTGAGTGCGCTGGGCACATCGGTAACCCTAGCACTCGGGAGGTGGCAACAGGAGAGTCAGGAGTTCAAGGGCATCCTCAATCATACATGGAGTTGCCAGCCAGGCTGGGGCTACATCAGATGAAAGGAAGGAAGGAAAAGAAAGGCAAGTTGAGGGGAGGGGGGCAGAAGGGAAAAGAAATGAAAAAGGGAAGAAGGGAGGGGAAAGGAACAGAAGGAGAGAAAAAGGGAGGAAAAAAGACGGGGAGGGGAAGAGCAGAAGGAAAGGGAAAGGAAAATAAATTTAAAACTAATTACTGAAAACATCCATTCCAAAGCTGTGTAACCAACTTCTATGGTATGGAATAGTACCACCATGCCCAGCTCGAAGCTCATGATGACATCAAGAATTACTCTCAAAAATTCTAATTTTAATTCTCAAAATGTGTTCCTTAATAATATATGGGTTTGAAGTTATAGAAAAGAAACAATAATTCTTATATAAAATACTATTTGGAGATACACCCAGGTCGCTCTACATTAATATTATTTGCTTACTTGCAGAATTTTCAATATAAAATATACCAAAGTGCCTGGGGTTTTTGTGAAATCTTTTCAGAGTTGAGTAATAGATGTGGGCTCTTTAGTATACATAAAGAATCCATCACAGAGGGTAGAAAACTCAAAATCTTAATGACTTCTAAGGAGAAGATGTGCGCGCACACCCAGGTTTTACCTGAAAGGTCGTGTCTAGTAATAAAGCTCTCGTGATTTGATGGAAACGCTCTTTCTCCCGTAGTAACGCGGCGGGCCACACAGATCATGCAGGATTGCAAGTCTACGTATATAAAAAGAAAACCTGGGCTGTGAGGGATGGCTTAGTGTTTAAGGTGTTTGCCTGTAAAGTCAAAGGACCCAGGTTCGATTCCCTAGGATCCACGTTAGCCAGATGCACAAGGGGCACATGCGTCTGGATTTTGTCTGCAGTGGCTGGAAGCCCTGGCGCTCCCATTCTCTGTCAAATAAATGAATAAATAAAAATGAGAGAGAGAGAGAGAGAGAGAACCTTAGCCAGAAATTCGTTTACTTTTGAAGACGACTATTCAATAGGCAAGCAAGGACATGACCTTGGTAAAAAGAGTCACAAGGGGTATTCCGGAGGGTGCGTCTCTCTGCCATGACTCTTACCTTCTCCCTCTTCCATCATAGCTCGTGGCTGAGACAGGGCAAAGCACTGCATGGTTTCGTATCTCTGGCGCATTTCAGGACTGGCATTCATGTCTTCCAAAATATCATGAGTTGATTTCATCAACATACGGCAATTGAATGTATGGCTTTTTTGTCTCTGGGTCTCAGTCCAGGAAACTCCATTAACTTTGGAAAACAAATTGAAGTGACTGATTAGCTGGGACAGGCTAAGCTGGATACAGTGGTACAGAGAGCTGCCCCGGCTCCTCAGAAGACAGGAGGGCTGCTTAACCCACGAAATGGAAACCAGCCTGAGCACAGTGAGAACCTGTATCAACCACCACCAAAGAAAAAGGAAACAATTCAAGCTACAGTTTCTCATCGGTTTTCTGTTGTGACAGCAACGTTAACATACCAGAAAAATGATACATAAAACTGAGTAATTTCAACCTTATTGGGAATCTTATTGAACATTTGGACCTAATGAAATGTATGCCAAATTATGAGGCTACATTCGAAAATGTTGCTGGTAATCGCTTATCTTTTGTTTTGTTTTTGTTTTGAGGTAGGGTTTCGCTCTAGGCCAGGCTGACCTTGAATTCACTAGGTAGTCTCAGGGTAGCCTCAAACTCACACCAACCCTCTAACCTCTGCCTCTCAAGTACTGGTATTAAAGGTGTGTGCCACCAAGCCCAGTTTCTTTTACTTTCTTTCTGTTTTTTTTCTTTTTATTTATTTACTTGAGTGAGAAAGACAGAGTAACAAATGAATGAATTTATGAACATGACAGGGCCTCTTGCTGCTGTAAGCGAACTCTAAACACATGTACCGCTTGTGTCCTGGCTTTCCATGAGTACTAGGAAATCAAGTCTAGGCTTTGCAAGTAAGCAACTTTAGCCCCAGTCCCCGATCCCTTACCTTTCTCTAAGCAAATTTTAGCTTCTGGCTTCTTAAAAAGAATGTTCAATTTTTTAAGAAATAATCAAAGAACCTATATAACCTGTGACTTCTTGTAACAACCCTCCCCTTGTTTAACAGTGTGTGATTTTTTGGTTTAACTCCCAATCCTGTTTTTACTATAAACATCATGTGGTTATTTCCAATAAAAGCTGACACTCCGAATGGTTCAGGGCTGCATCTTGAGATCCTGAACTCTTGGGATGCAGAGCTGGTGCACCAGCTTTCTTCTTGTTCTCTTTTTTTTAACCCAATAAAACTTTGTCTCACAAAAAAAGAAAAAATAATAATAACCAAAGAGAAAATTCAAGCATATTTCTGAAGTATGCACTAACAGCCTACCTGTAACCAAGCATGGTAGGAAGCAAGTGCCTATGACACCAGGGCTTGGGAGGCAATGACAGGAAATCCACGAGTTCAAGGTTAGCCTGGATGACATAGTAAGACTCTGTCTTTCTATCAAGCAAATTGAAATAAACAAAACAGTGTTGAGGGAAAATGGCTCAGTGGTTAAAGGGACTTGCAAGCATAGCCTGCTGCTCTGGATTAGATTCCCAGGACCCACGTAAAGCCAGATGCACAAAGTGGCACATGTGTGTGGAGCTTCTTTGTAATGGCAAGAGGTCCAGGCATATCCGTATTCACTCTCTGTCTTTCAAATTAGTTGGGTGTGATGGAACCCCAGCACTTGGGAGGCTGAGGTAGGAAGAGCACCATGTAAGTTCAAGGCCAATGTGGTCTACAGAGCTAGTTTAAGGTCAGCCTGGGTGGGCTAGAGACCCTATTGCAAAGCAAAATAGAAAAGGGGGGGGGGAAAAGAACCTACCTGTAGATTTTGGCAAATTTTTAAGAAAATCTTTTCGGTCTTCTTCATGTAAGATACTGTAAACACTTGTGTTAACCAAGTCCTCCTGCTTATATTGTAGATATTGTGTGACATTTTCTGACACAAATACAATGTTTCCATCTCGATTCACCACAAACAGGAAACCATCCAATGCCTTAAATGAAATATAAGCTGTTATACAAATTCTATCCCTTGAAATATATATTTTCAAGCTCTTACTCTCAAGGACCTGTGAAGAATCATAAAAGGTGACTCTAATCCAGTATGACTGGTACCCTTATAAAGAGATTCAGGAGATAACAGGGATGTACACACAGAGAGAAAAGGCCATATGACAACACAGTAAAAAGCAAACATTACCTCTGTTCTTTTGTTTTGTTTTCTTTACTATTTTTTTTTGTTTGTTTTTGTTTCTTTGTTTTTCAAGGTAGGGTCTCACTCTAGCTCAGACTGACCTGGAATTCACTATGGAGTCTCAGGGTGGCCTCAAACTCTCAGCGATCCTCCTACCTCTGCCTCCCGGTGCTGGAATTAAAGGTGTGAGCCTTGTTCTTTTCTGAGGTGGGGTCTTGCTCGGCACAGACTGAGCAGCACTTACTCCACAGCCCCAGGAGGCCTCCGACTCACTCCTGCCTTAGCCGGCCCTGCATGTAGCCACGCCCAGCTTCCCACTTGTGTGTACACTTCTGTCTGTGCACTTTGTACACACGTGGTTTGCAACTGTAGTTTTTACTGGAGGGGCACACCTTAATGATCCACTATAAGCAAAGTAATTTACCACTGTGATTACAACACTAAGTTCTGCTTAATGGAGGTGGTGGGGGGTCCTTTTTCTGTCATTGCCAAGCATATGTACATGTGATACTTATTCAAATATAAAAATATTCACATATGGGTAATTTATTAATGCAATCAAAACACAACACGCTCTAGAGAGCCAGGCTCTCCACATACCTGGAGTAACAGTGGCCCTAAGGAGTCTTTATCGATGACGCCCTGTCCCGTAGAAGACACGTCTGCTTTCTGCACGTCATCATCACTGGAGATGGCTTTTCCTGAAGACAGAAGGTCACGTCATGAATCACATATTTCAGGGGTACAATACATACACCTGCAAACAGTCCCCAAAAACAGCTCAAAGATGCATACACACAGGGCAACATGTGTGAGCGTGCGCACAGCCCTACATTTAAGTTTAAAGTCTGGGCTGGACAGGTGGCTTAGCAGCTAAGGCGTCTGCCTGCAAAGCAAGGGACCCAGTTTCAGTTCTCCAGGGCGCACGTAAGACAGATGCACAAGGTGGCTCATGCAACTGGAGTTTGTTTGCAGTGGCTGGAGGCCCTGATATACCCACTCATTCTCTCTCTCTCCTATCTGCCTCTCTGTCGCAAATAAATAAATAACTTCAGTGTCACCCAGGAAGGCAAAAGAAACTTCCCTTTCCATATAACATGTGCTCAGTACTTAGCCCCTTGGCTTCCTTTACAACATCATCTATGAGGCGAGCAGTACTCTTCTCCAATTCTGCTCACTGTTCCTAAAAAGCATAGCTGGCAAACCCCCAAGGCTTCGGGATGTCGTTCAAAACAGCCCGTGCTTAGCATGAGAGAGGCCCTGGGTTCACTGCCCAGCACCTAACAGAAAAGGCTCGGGGAGAAGCAGGAGATACGTAAACACACTAAGAGCTTCCCTCTGAAAGGTTTGGGAGTTTTTCTTACTTTGTATTACCTTGTTCTTTTATTTGGCGTATTTGTCTCACTGTTTCCTTTAAAATCGCACATTTATCTGGCTTGACGTTGAAATTGTCAATATCACTGAGATTTGCCGATATTAGCTCAGCCAACTCTTCAATGTACTTGCTCTCCTGCTCTCGTCTCCACTTTTCACCACTACAGGCAAGACTAAACAGGGAAAAAGGCCAAGATACACGTCTCACCGAAAGTCTGAGCAAAACCTGCCCCCATGCGACCCCGTTAGTCTCACGTGAAAGCGAACTAAACACACTCAACAGAACCTAGCCGAACGCGTGTGGCAGGAACGGCGCACCACAGAATTCATGAAGGCCAAGATTAAGTCCACCTTCTATTAGCCAAGTGGTCTTGGGAAGAGTTAACCTTGGGTCCCTTGTATAAAAAACAGGAGCCGGGGCGTGGTGGCACATGCCTTGAATCCCAGCACTCGGGAGGCAGAGGTAGGAGGAACGCCGTGAGTTTGAGGCCACCCCGAGACAACACAGTGAAATCCAGGTCAGCCTGGGATGGAGTGAGCTACCTCAAAAAAACAGGAGGAATACTCTTCACCTTATAGAAGTAACTATAGAGTCATAAGAAAATGGGAACTTTTTAGAATGAAGCTTCCTAAGTTGTAGGGTTTTATTTTTCCACTACTGATGAAAACTGACAGTATTAAAACCTAATGGAGGGCTGGAGAAATGGCTTAGCAGTTAAGGCGTTTGCCTGCAAAGCCAAAGGACCCCAGTTCAATTCCCCAGGACCCACGTAAGCCAGATGCACAAGGGGGCACATGAGTCTGGAGATCGTTTGCAGTGGCTGGAGGCCCTGGTGCACCCATTCATATTCTCTCTATCAAATAAACAAATAAATTAAATATTTTTTAAAAACCTAGTGGAGCACTAGACAGATCACAGTATTTTTCTATTTTGAAACTTCTAAGTTCACTCAGGAAGCGATGAAACTCACAAATGCTAAAATATGAGTTCATATTCTTAAAGGATATCAAAGATCCTTATTTGAAATAACATGTCACTTGGTCCTAATGCCTAGACTTTCTGCTCAGACATCAAGTTGGCACCATGTTCCTCTTATCTGAGTCAGCAAAAACAGGGCTGGCTACAACATGAGATGAACATCTTGGTCACATGTCTACACTAAAAGCCTAAGTCATAAAGTATCAATGACAAGAGCTGAATGCTATCCTTCAGCTGGGCGTGGTAGCACACGCCTTTAATCCCAGCAATGGGGAAGCAGAAGTAGGAGGATCACTGTGAGTTCAAGGCCACCCTGAGACTACATAGTAAATTCCAGATCAGCCTGGGCTACAGTGAGACCCTACCTCAAAAAAAAAAAGAAAAAAAAAAAAACAGGGAGGGAGGAAAGGTAAGAAGAAAGAAAGAGAAATCCTTCAACTTTGATAGCAAGCAGGGCAGCATGGGGAGAGGTAAAACATCATCGGTTAATGTTACCAACCCCTGGCCTGGAGTATCACATGGCAATTTGCGTTTTCGTGAATCAGTGGCCAGCGGATCCATAGAGCTCTCCCCTAGTCCACTCATCTTGAACAAGGTCAGCAACTAGGACAGAATAATAATCAAGTTAAAAGCATTATAAAATATACATGTTTCTATGAAAGCATCTGCATCCTGCAATTTGGAAGTACTTTCCAAACGTAAGTTTTATTTATAAACCAGGCGTGGTGGCGCACGCCTTTAATCCCAGCAGTTGGGAGGCAGAGGGAGGAGGACTGCCGTGAGTTTGAGGACAGCCTGAGACTAATTCCAGGTCACTCTGAGCTAGAGCAAGACCCTACCTACCTCCAAAACAAAAAAGTGCATACTGAATCTCTCACAAAGAATATGCCATCTGGCTCGGGGTAGTGGCACGAAGAAGGCTGGGCAAGAGCAAGAGCCCCGCTGGTCTGCACAAAAGTCCAGGACGGGATAGCTTGAAGAGACCATGTCTCACCCACTGCCCAACAACAACAACAAAACAGGATAAGCACTCCTCATTATGTTTGATAAGAGACTACCAATGCCTCAATATTGATAAAATACACAATTAACTTATACCCAAATAGTTATTTGCTAAGAACTCTTTAAATGACAAATGGAAATTACCCAAGCCATTTTTCTAGGTAGCATTTTATTCCATGGGGTACTTCACTATTTTTATCATCCGCTTTTCTTCTGTGAAGTCAAAATAAAACCAGATTGTACAAATCATAATGTGAGCCTCCTTTAGAGTCTCCTTAGACAGCAGATGGAAAAAGTAAACTTCTTGGGGTGATGGGGATGGCAACTGAGCCACATAGCAATAATTATTTAAATTTTGACTGATGGAAAAATAATGTGTTTGGGCTTAACTTTCAAAGATTAAGAAGATGAATATAGGGTATGTCTTCTTAAGAAAGAACAGCAGATCTTAACTCAGTCGTTTATAATTTGAGGTGTCTATTAGGTTTTCATTTACTGAGAATTTTATATGTGATAAGCGTGTTTGAACAAGGCAATCACTGTTCTAAAAATTTCCATGTCAACCAACAAAGGTCAAACGGAGAGCATTTTTTTTATTAGTTATATACACAGTGAGCATACAGTCATGTTGGTACCATCGTTAGCCTCCTCCCTGTCCTCCCGCCTCCCTGGGGAATATGGGTCGTGCATTGTGGGGTTAGCCGTAAGTTATGGGTAAGAGGCAATGTCTTTGTGCATAATGAAGGAACATGTGGCTCTAAAAATCTTTCCACCTCCTCTTCTACAGATTTCCCTGAGCCATGTTGGGTTTGTTTTAGAAAGATAATCGGTGCCTGGTCTCACTCATCTGTGGCTCCTAACCTAGATGGGCCCAAGATGCTGACATACGCAGTAAGTATCTCAAGAAGCACACAACAGGAGGGGGGGGCGGGGGGGTAGGGGACATAAAACTGGACCAAATGGCAATAGTACCATAAAATTCTACATCCTATACTTAATAGGTTGATATTGTATATATGTAAGTACAATGATTGTAATGGGGAGGTAATATGATGGAGAATGGAATTTCAAAGGGGAAAGTGTGGGGGTGGGGAGGGAGGGAGTTACCATGGGATATTTTTTTATAATCATGGAAAATGTTAATAAAAATTTAACAAATAAAGCCAAACAAACAAAAAAAAAGTTTAAAAAAAATTCTACCTCCTAAAAGAGATTGTATGGTTGAACCTTAATCAGGTCCTGAATCACAGGGCCCTGGAGAGGGTATGATGAAGACTAGCCTTAATCTTCTCCTGTTTCTGTCTTCTATATCTTGTATATTATCTTTTTCTTCCTTCTTTCCCTTGGCGCTAGCCTGTTAACTCCCACATATCATTTTTAAAAGACTTTTTAAAAATTTATTTATTAGAGACAGAGAGAGGGAGAGAGAAAGAGTGAGCGAGAGTAAGTGAGAATGGGTGCACCAGGGCTTCTAGCCACTGCAAGCAAACTCCGGACGCATGTGGGACGTGGAGAATCAAACCTAGGTCCTTAGGCTTTGCAGGCAAACGCCTTAACCACTAAGCCATCTCTGCAGCCCCTAGACAGCATTTTTAATGCTAAAATGCATCTGGCACTCCAGGTAGAGACATATATTAAGAACATAAATGTCCACTAGGTGGCACAAGACAACCAGGAAGAACAGTAAAAGTGAAAACTAAGCATTTTTGTGTTGTTTTTGTTTCTTGAGAATAAGTGTCATGTACGGCAGAAGTGGACCTTGAACTCCTTATCCTCATGCCTCTATCTTCAAAATGCAGGATTTACAGGCATATGCCACCATGCCTGGGAGTGACATGCAGCTTTAAAAACAAAAATAAGGCTGGGTGTGGCAGCCCATGCCTTTAATCCTAGCACTTGGGAGGCAGAGGTAGGAGGGCTCTTGAGACTTAAGAGAGTGAATTCCAGGTCAGCCTGGGCTAGAGGGAAATCCTACCTCAAAAAAACAAAAATCAAAATTTAAAAAAAAAAAAAAAAAAGGCTGGAGAGATGGCTTACCAGTTAAGGTGTTTACAAGCAAAGCCAAAGGACCTTGGTTTGATTCCCCAGGACCCACATAAGCCAGATGCACAAGGATGCACATGTATCTGGAGTTGATTTTCAGTGGCTGAAGGCCCTGGTGCACCCATTCTCTCTCCCTCTCTCTGCCTCTTTCTCTCTCTCTCAAAAATAATAAATAAAAAGATGATGCTGTGATCTGTTACTCCTGACAAATGGCATCAATCCAACCCCTCCCACATCATTTTTATAAACATGCTAGCTATAAACCATCAATACAAACACAATTCATCCTATAATTTTGGTAAAATGTTATGGCTGACAAGATTTACAAGATATTCTGGGGTGTTGATTAATGGTTACTTGATGAATGGTTACTGTCTAGTATTGTATACTTAAAATATAATCTCAGGAGTATTAAATTTTCAAAACTATCAATCATGACTAGCATGTTTGAGGGTCTAGTTAGAAACCCTAGTACCAAAAAGAAAAGCCAAAATAAAACGCGAGTCTCACAAAAGATAAACAAGGCCTGGCAGGACATGATAGATAACACACACTTGTTACCCTAAGCCCTTGAGAGACTGAGGCAGGAGGATCACAAGTTTAAGGCCAGCTTGGGCCATCCAGCAAGACCTCAATATACCAAGGGTGGGACATGTTGTCCAACTGGGAACGGGCAGCACCCTTGACCACCACTGGTAAGGCCCCAAGTTCCACCTAGAGCACTGCTGAGGGACATGCACGCCTCCCATCAGCAGGAGGATGGGCTTGAGGATAGCTGGGCTCAATTACAAGACCTCTACTCAAGAAAGAAAGAAAGACAGACAGAAAGACAGACAGACAGACAGAAAGACAGAAAGACAGACAGACAGACAGAAAGACAGAAAGACAGAAAGACAGACAGACAGACAGACAGACAGAAAGAAAGAAAGAAAGAAAGAAAGAAAGAAAGAAAGAAAGAAAGAAAGAAAGAAAAGAAAACATAGCCGGGCATGGTGGTGCACACCTTTAATCCCAGCTCTCAGAAGGCAGAGGTAGGAGGATCACTGAGAATTCAAGGCCTCCCTGAGACAGTGAATTCCAGGTCAGCATGAACTAGAGTGAGACCCTACCTCAAAAAAAAAAAAAAAAAAAAAGAATGCTACTGTAACAAATTCTGTCACCATAAACTATATCAATATCAACAGAAAAACAGAGAACCTAAAGCAGAAAAATCTCTATTGAAGAAATCACTAAATTAACTCATCATTCTAAACCAGTGGCCCACATGTGTTTATGTGCATGAAGAAAAACATAAATACATCTACACACAGACGCGTGCAACTCTTTCTGTTGACCTTATCAGATCAGCAGGCCGCATGGTTCACAGAACCCCGGGCATTCTCTTGGCTCAAATGTGCTCTCTCCTGGTTCTAGTGTCCCCAGCAACGCAGCTCATTCATTACCTGGAAGGTACTGGTACAAAATCCTAACTACAATCCTGGGGAGAGCATTTACCCAAACGAAAAAAGATAATTATTTAAGAAATAAACTATTTCAACTATTTCACTATTTAAGAACAGGTGTGACAGCCTGGGTTCAATTTCCCAGTACACACATAAAGCACAACGTGGTACATGCATCTGGAGTTCGTCTGCAGTAGCTACAGGCCTCAGTGCACCTAGACTCATTTTCTCTCTCCTTGCAAATAAGTAACTAACTACAATGTTTTGTTTGTTTGGTTGGTTTTCGAGGTAGGGTCTCACTCTAGCTCAGACTGACCTGGAATTCACTATGTAGTATCAGGGTGGCCTCAAACTCACAGCAATCCTCCTACCTCTGCCTACCAAGCGCTGAGATTAAAGGCGTGTGCCACCACGCCCAGCTTAAATAACTAGAAATACTTTTTAAAGAATGAGAGGGGAATACAGTTCATGACGTTCTTACATGGTCAGCTCTTAAATTACAAGTTATAGTTAAAAGCATATTCTGAGCTAGAAAGCCCATTTAAGAGAAATATGTCCTAAGAACTTCATAGTATGCTTGGTTCTAAGATTTGTCTATTCATACTGAGCTAATTCTAAATTCTGACCTCATACAATTAAAGATTATCACCTACACAGCTAAATAGAAATCAGGAATACAATATCCATTTGCTTTCCAAGTAATCTATGGTCTTGAAATCGTGCCATATATCTAATACCGAGGCACGTCAACATTATTTTGACATTTCCAATGAAGGGACATTTTCCAATATATTGTTGAGCTAGAAATTCACTTCTAATGTACTTCCACAAGTAGAACACAGTTCCTCACAGAAACTCTCTCAAGCACTTTACTCAACAGTATAGAAAAAGACTTAAGAAGGGATAATTTTTCACTAAATCAAAATCAAAGACCGGAAACAAATTCAATCTTTTAATGTGAATCTTAGTCACCGGATTCACCAATCATTTCATAATTATTTTCTGACAATGTACATTTGTGGTAGTTTGAATGTATGTCCCCTCAGCACTCAGGTGTTTTATTAAAGCTTGTCACTTAGGGGCTGGAGAGATGGCTGAGCAGTTAAGGTGCTTGCTAGTGAAGACTCAAAACTCAGATATACAAGGTGGTGCATGCGTCTGGATTTAGTTTGCAGTGGCTTGAGGCCCTGGCAGGCCCATTCTCTCTTTGTAACTTGAATTTCAGCCTCCTGGCTTGAAGAAGTGTCACTGCGGGTAGATCCTGGGGTACAGCCCTAAGATGTGTTTGGGGGCAGATCTGATTTCCAGCCCAAAGGTGTAAAAAAGCAGTCTGAGCTCTGGTGGGGTTCGTGTCTGCTGATCTTTTTAGTGTTTGCTGGGAGGCAGTGGCTTCTCTCTGCTTGGCTCTGTGACAGAGGGCCCGCCTCTTCCACACAGACGGAACTCCCCTGGATCTGCGAGCTGAAATAAATCCCCTTCCTCCCATAAACTGTGTCTGGTTTGGAGGTTCATTCCAGCAGTGTAACATCTAAGCAAGATATTCTATACAATTGCTTCTAATACAGAATAGCAATTTAGAAGGCCCCTCAATGTTATCAAATCTAACCTATTTCTTCATTGCTCACCTCAATCAGAAACATAGCCATGCGTGAAGAAATCTAAAACGAGTAAGTATCTTAAAAACCTGAGTAGACTATGTCATACAGACACCATCAGCTACACAACAGGCTGAAGCTTAGACACTCACTGAGTTTACTGATAGAAAAGGAGCATTAATGAAACAATGCTAAGCGAGGGAGGCTAAGAAGCAGGAAAGATTATAGTTGCTGGCTGGCTCAAAGAAAAGGATAAAATCAAATATAGCTTAGCTACACTGCCCAACTTCCTTTTTGTTTATTTTGGTGCTCAGATAAGAGGGGGAAAGGAGCTTAATTACACAGAGCAAACTAGCCAGATGGACAAGGATACAGGAAGTGCTTCTTGTCCAAAAGGAAAAAATATCAATAATGCCAGTGTTCAGTCTGAACAAGTTATTTTGAGGACGAAAAGAAGCATGTCGTCCTAAATTACCCAGGAAGTCTAAACTGGCAAAGGGGCCAACTAAGTATTTTCCTTTTCCTAAGTTAAGGAGGAAAAGGGATCACATTAGTGGAAATAGTGTTCAGCTTCTCATATCTACTCACAATATTCTACAAGAGATATTACTCCTGTTTACAAATAGAGAAATGCCTAAAGAACTTTCCAGTAGATCACATATACACAGGATGGAAGAGTGACAAATTACATGACTGTTTTAGCCTTCATAATCAATAAAAAGCATCAAATGTTTCTTGGGCATTTTATTACCAGCTACTACCAAATAAACCATTTGCAGCATTAAATCACACCATCTCCAGCCAAGAAAGAGAAAGTCCCTCAACTTATCGCAAGATCACTGAAAAGCGCTCACATCCATATTCAGGGACATTACGTGTTTTGGGGGTTGCCCCGCCTCCCAGTGAGGAGTTGCTTGGACTCCACGTCCTTCCTTCTGGGCCCCAACTCCAGCCATTACCCCAAGGCCTGGGTAAGTGGCACTCCAACACTGCACGTGCCCTCATTTCCACTGACGATGAACAGCCAGGGCAAAATCTAGATTCTAAAATATTCTGTCAAATATTTTTATATTTTTATTCTTGGGTTTGTTAGGATAAAATGCTGAGGCCAAGAACCTTTGGCTATCCTAGCTAAAATTTTGTTTCTCTGTCAAGCTTGTTTGCCTGACTTAAAGGTATGATTAAATATTTTAATTAGGGAGATTTGTTTTCAGTGTCTCTTGAAAAAAAAATCACAGTAACTTTTACGTTAAAAAAAAAAGGGGGGGCTGGGCTGGAGAGATGGCTTAGCAGTTAAGTGCTTGTCTGTGAAGCCTAAGGACCCCGGTTCAAGGCTTGATTCCCCAGGACCCACGTTAGCCAGATGCACAAGGGGGCGCATGCATCTGGAATTCGTCTACAGTGGCTGGAAGCCCTGGCGCGCCCATTCTCTCCCTCTCCCTCTATCTGCCCCTTTCTCTGTCGCTGTCAAATAAATAAAAATAAACCAAAAAAATTAAAAAAAAAAAAAAAAAAAAAAGGCTGGGGAGCCAGACATGGTAGAACACATCTTTAATCCCAGCACTTGGGAAGGTGTGAGTTCAAGGCCAGCCTAGACTACACTGGGGTCCAAGACAGCCTGGCTAGAGTGAAACCTGCATTAAAATACAGGTAGCCGGGCGTGGTGGCACACGCCTTTAATCCCAGCACACAGGAGGCAGCGGTAGGAGGATTGCTGTGAGTTCAAGGCCACCCTGAAACTAAATAGTGAACTCCAGGTCAGCCTGGGCCAGAGTGAGACCCACCTTGAAAAAACAAAAACAAACAAACAAAAAAACAGGTATAGGGCCAGCCATGGTGACACATACCTTTAATCCCAGCACACAGGACAGTAAAGTAGGAGAATCACCATGAGTTCAAGGCCACCCTGAAACTACAGAGTGAATTCCAGGTTAACCTGGGCTAGAGTGAGACCCTGCCTTGGGAAAAAAAAAAAAAAAAAGTGGGCTGAAGAGATGGCTTAGCAGTTAAGTGCTTGCCTGTGAAGCCTAAGGACCCCGGTTCGAGGCTCCATTCTCCAGGACCCAAGTTAGGCAGATGCACAAAGGGGCACATGCATCTGGAGTTCATTTACAGTGGCTAGAGGCCCTGGTGTGCCCATTCTCTCCTTCCCCCCACCTCTCTCTCTGTTACTCTCAATAAATAAAAATTTAAAAAAAAAAAAAAAAAAAAGCAAACTAACTAACTAGCAAATTGTCCAGAGATGGTAACAGGACTTAGATGGAATTGGTTGCTTAACTGCTGTGTTTCTGTGACAACAAGCGTCCAGTTGCAGCTACTGTGCTTTGGTGGTGTGCCCAGCACTGCACTAACTGCTCTGTCCCTCTCCCACTCCTCCCCCTCTACCTCTTTCTCTGTCAAATAAGTGAAAAAATATATTTTTTAAAGTGTGGATAGAAATAGAAAAAAAAAGGCCCCTTTAAATTGATATTTTCGGATTAAGTGCTTAGATTAGCTAGTGGTGACAGTCTACTAAATTGAGGAATTTCAATTTGGAACTTGTAATTTATATATATATATATATATATATATATATATATATATATATATATGTTTTTAGAAACTTTTATTTTTTAAAAAAATTTTTATTTATTTATTTGAGAGTGACAGAAAGAGCAGATAGAGAGAGAGAGAGAGAGAGAGAGAGAGAGAGAGAATGGGCACGCCAGGGCCTCCAGCTACTGCAAATGAACTCCAGATGCGTGCGCCCCCTTGTGCATCCGGCTAACGTGGGTCCTGGGGAATCGAGCCTCGAAATGGGGTCCTTAGGCTTCACAGGCAAGTGCTTAACCGCTACGCCATCTCTCCAGCCCGTAATTTGTATTTTTTTAATTTATTTATTTGAGAGAGATACAGAAATAGGCAGGGGGGTGAGAGAGAATAGGCACACCAGGGCCTCCAGCCACTGCAAATGAACTACAGATGTGTGTAAGGCTTTGTGCATTGGAATACATGGGTCCTGGGGAGTTAAACCTGATTTCTTTGGCTTTGCAGACAAGTGCCTTAACCACTAAGCCATCTCGCCAGCCCTGGGACTTGTATTTTGGCTGGAGTCTTTATCTATGAATGTCTCAAACTCTTCCAGGTGTTTTTTATTTTGTTTCATTTTATCTTACATTTTTTCTAATTGATTTGAGCAGCCTCAGCTTTTGCATAGTGTTTCAAGCAATTTTCAGTAAAAATTAGTTCAAATCGACAGCTATTTTAAAAATATTTTTATTGCCAGACGTAGTGGCCCACGCCTTTAATCCCAGCACTCCAAGGTAGGGTCTCACTTTAGCTCAGGCTGACCTGGAATTCAGTATGTAGTCTCAGGGTGGCCTTGAACTCCTGGCGATCCTACCTCTGCCTCCCAAGTACTGGGATTAAAGGGATTTAAGGTCAGCCTGGACTAGAATGAAACCCTACCTCAAAATAAAAGGGGGGGAGAGGGCTAGTCTACTGTGGTAGTTTAAATCAGATGTCCCCATAACTCATGCATGTGGAATGCTTGTCTCCACCTGTGGCAATCTGGGAGATGGAGCCTGGCTAGAGGAGGTGTGTTGTTTTGGGGGACAGGCTTAGGGGTGTTATAGCCCTAAGAGTGATGACCAGCTCATTCCATAATGCCATAATGAAGCTTCCCCTTGAGGCAGTAAACCAAAATAAGAACTTTCCTTCCATCAGATGCTTTTGGTCAGGGGTTTGGTCTCTCACTCTCTTGTTCTCTCTCTCATTGCAAATAAATAAACAAAATTTTAAAAACTAAAGTAAATACATAAATAAATTTTTTAGTAAAAGAAAAATAATTGTAAATTTTCCTAAATTACAATGAATAAACTGAAGAGAGACTTGGCTGGCATGGGATACCTGTCTGAAAGCAAATCTTGATAGGGTTAATTCCTACCCTAGTCACAACGCACACAACTTAACCAAACTGGTTAATCTAACAGAATGAACAAGGGAAAAAAGTTTCAAACAGATGTCAGAGTTGACTGCAGCCCCAGTATAATCTCACCAATGTATGCCTCTGAATTTCAAATTCCTCAGTATCCACATAAAGCCAGCTACACAAAGTGGAACATGTGTGCCTGGGATTTGTTTGCAGTGGCAGGATGCCCTGGCACACCCATTCTCACTTATTTCTCTCTCACTCTCTCTCCATATAAAGAAAAATAAGTATTTTTTGAAAACTCACATTACCAATTAGGAAGCAAATGTAAGAAGAAGCCTGTGACTTCAAAGCCACCCTGAGACTACACCGTGAGTTTCAGGTCAGCCTGAGTTAGAGTAAGACCCTGCATGCGGGGGGGGGGGGGGGGAACCTCACATTACTGTTTATAATTGACTCCTCTCCATCTTTTTGTTAAGTTTGGTTTGGTTTGAAAGTAGGACCTCCCTCTATCCCAGACTGGCCTAAAACTCCCAGTGATCCTCCTACCTCTGCCTTCTGAGTGCTGGGATTAAAGATGTATGCCACCATACCTGGCTTTTTTTTCTTTCAAGATAGGGTTTCACTCTAGCCCAGGCTGACCTGGGATTCACTATGTAGTGTCAGGGTGGCCTCAGACTCACGGTGATCCTCCTACCTCTGCCTCCCAAGCACTGGGATTAAAGGCGTGCACCACCACGCACAGCTTTTTATTTTCAATAAATTTTAAATTTTTTAAAATTTATTAGAGACAGAGAGAGGGGGAAGAGAGAGAAGGAGAAGGGTTGAGAATGGGCTCACCAGGGCCTCTAGCCACTGTAAACAAACTCCAGATGCATGTGCTACCTTGTATATCTGGTTTACGTGGGTCTTGGGGAAGCAAACCTGGGTCCTTTGCTTTGCAGGCAAGCACTTAACCACTAACCCATCTCTCCAGCCCCTCCGCAATTTCTTAACTGCAGAGTCACCGGTTTAACATGCCTAAAGTTCCTTTTACCATACAACATTCTCAGTGTAATGGTTTCCTTATCAACTGGAAAATGGAAAATAAAAGGGACCCGAGATTCTTGTATTTCTTCACTTCATGAAACAGGTTTACAAAAACCCAAGTAAAATTTTTTTCTTTTTTAATTTTTTAAATTTTCTTTATTTGTTTGAGACAGAGAGAAAAAGGCAGAGAGAGAAATAGAGAATAGATGCACCGGGGCTTCTAGCCACCACTGCAAATGAACTCCAGATGCATGTGCCCAGCTTACGTGGGTCCTAGGGAATCAAACCTGGCTCCTTTGGCTTTGTAGGCAAGCACCTTCTACCCCCCAGTAAAATTCTTATACACACAAATAATTAAATTTTAACTTTAATTTCAAGACCAGTTAACAAGGCAAGCACAGCTGCAGCTATGCACAGGCAATTTCTCTTGTGGAGTCAAAACAGGTCGCACGTTACTTTGCAGCAGCAAATCCCTATGAGCTGCACACCAGTCAATCAACCCTGGTGTCTGAAGCCGCGCCAGTCACAGAACGGGACGTGTTTACTTCATTCACAAGCTTGACAACACGTTATGAACTCTGAAGCTCTGTTCCTCTTAAGGTACTACCACAACCAAATTTGTGTTTTGTTTTGGTTTTTGGTTTTCGAGGTACAGTCTCACTCTAGCCCAATGTGACCTGGAATCCACTATGTATTCTCAGGCTGGCCTCAATCAAACTCAGTCACCCTCCTACCTCTCCCTCCTGGGTGCAGCGCACAATCAAAATTTTAAAGAGTTCAAATGCTTAAGAAGCAAATCTAAAAACTACTAAATTCTAGTTCTATTTGTCACCCTCCCCCAAAAAAATTAGCAATCACTATAAATACTGTCTCACACCAAATAGCAATGTATCAATAGCTGGTTAACAAGGGTTGATTTCTGTCCCCCTCCTCTGTTTTAGGGACAAGCCATAGGGTAAGGAGATAAAAGAAAGGGCAATCACTCAGCATTACAAGAGCATTGCCTGGAATGCATTACAGTTTTACATGTAATAGTTTTGAAATTGCACCAAAGAGAAATTTCACAGGCATGAATTAAACATCAAGCAGTGTTCATCTTCAGATGCTTGTATCCTCGCCGTGTTTAATCTATGAAGCTCATTAAGAATTTATTCTTCAGGTTCCCGTGTCAATGACAAGCAATGCATGATGAAAATACATTTAAAGCGTAGCAACATATGCCATGCATGCGTGCACCATGCAAAGCTGCTTGGAGAGGTGAAAACCAATAAGGCTCCTGTTACCCTTGATAAATGTCAGCTGCCACACACTCATTTTGAGACATACTATTTTCCCACAAAAGCAAAGACCCAGAAACGGCAATTCTGAATCCACCAGCTGCATTCAATGGTTATACACAGCCAATTCTATTCAAGGTCACAAGTTGAGAGGTTTTCAATATCAACCTCCAAACAGCACAGGCTTTGTGTGTTTATTACATAGATTCAAAAATATTTTCTTAATAAAACAGATTTTACAAACAAAGCAACAGAAGCTAATTACAAGTTTGTCCCACAAGAGAGAGGGCTATTTGTCACAGCGTGTGAGCGGGACTGTCTCCACAATAGTTCACTCTGGACTGTTACACTGTTGATTTAAGAAGGTGACTCTTCACGAAAGCTGTATTACTACCACCTCTGAAAGGGGGCAGAGAGAGAGAGAGAGAGAGAGAGCTAGTGCACATACGACCATCAGGGTCGCCCTTGCTGCTGCAGTGCCAGATGCTTGGGCCACTTTTCTGGTCTGGCTTTACATAGATGCTGGGGAACCAAACTCTGACCCATAGGTTTTGCAAGAAAACACCTTTAACCACTGAGCCATCTAAGACCCTCCCTGATTTGATTTTTATGTGTTTATTTGCCAAAGTCCAATAAAAAAAAAAACACACACACACACAATAAGGAAGCCATCACACAATGTGTAAACTGGACTGTTTCCACACACTTCACTCTTTGGAAATAAAGAAACCATTGCAGCCGGGCGTGGTGGCGCACACCTTTAATCCCAGCACTCGGGAGGCAGAGGTAGGAGGATCACCATGAGTTCGAGGCCACCCTGAGACTACAGAGTTAATTCCAGGTCAGCCTGGACCAGAGTGAGACACTACCAAAAAAAAAACCATTGCACTCTCTTTTTATGAACAAATAATAAAACTTTATTCAGCCCCACCAAGAACAGGAATATGATGACTGGATCACTTATCGTACTGTGAGTTAATTTATTTTCATATCAAAAATGGATTCTACCTTCCAGGCTAAATGACACACACAGCTCTTGGTAGGCAGACAAAATGCATATGAATTTGAGGACAGCCTGGTCATGGCACAAATTCTCATTACATATCCTAAAATCTTAAAATCTTTCTAAAATTTTTTTTAATTTTTATTTATTTATTTGAGAGCGACAGAGAAAAAGACAGAGGGAGAGAGAGAGAATGGGCGCGCCAGGGCTTCCAGCCTCTGCAAACGAACTCCAGACGCGTGCGCCCCCTTGTGCATCTGACTAACATGGGACCTGGGGAAACCGAGCCTCAAACCGGGGACCTTAGGCTTCACAGGCAAGCGCTTAACTGCTAAGCCATCTCTCCAGCCCTAAAATCTTTCTGATTAAAGTAAACCAGCTTAAATCTTTGGTCTTTGGCTTCAGTACTAAAACACAACGCTCAATAAGAAATTTCTTTGGAAAGCACCCCTGCGCAGTACGCCACCTGTGCTTAGCCACATGCACAAGCCTATAATCCCAGAACAAGGAGAGTTGAGGCAGAAGGAATGTCCTAAATTCAAATTTAACCTGAGCTTCAAAGTATCAGGCCAGCCCAGCAGCATAACAAGACCCTGCCTCAAAAAAAAGAAAGAAAGAAAGAAAGAAAGAAAGAAAGAAAGAAAGAAAGAAAGAAAGAAAGAAAGAAAGAAAGAAAAAGAAAAAAAGAAAATAAATAGATATATTATCAATATTATATTCAAAAAATTAAATCTTAAGTTTATAAATAGGAGCTGGGCATGGTGGCACACAACTTTAATCCCAGCAGAGGTAGGAGGATTTCTGTGAGTTTGAGGCCACCCTGAAACTGCATAGTAAATTCCAGGTCAGCCTGGGCTACAGCAAGACCCTACCTTAAAAAAGAAAATGATAATGCTGGGCATGGTGGCTCATGCTTACAAACCCCAGAACTCAAGAAAATAAAGCAGAAGACTCACTAAGAGTTCAAGGCCAGGCCACTACATGAGGTCCTGTATTAAAAGTAACAATAAGCCAGGTGTCATGGTGCATGCCTTTCATCCCAGAACTAGAGCAAGACCCTACCTTAAAAAAGTAATAATGATTAAAAAAAAACAAACCTGTGCATGGAATATGATTAAATTCTACAAACTAAGTAACTTATTAAAAAATCAAATATGGGCTGAAGAGATGGCTTACAGGTTAAGGCGCTTGCCTGCAAAGCCAAAGGACCCAGGTTTAATTCTCCATGATCCACGTAAGCCAGATGCACAAAGGGCACATGCATCTGGAGTTCCTTTGCAGGGGTAGAGGCCCTGGCATGCCCATATTCTCTTTCTCTCTCTCCCTCCCTCCCTTCCTCCTTCTGTCTCTCAAATAAAGTGTGTGTGTGTGTGTGTGCGCGCGCGCGTGCCAGGTGTGGTAGTGCACATCTTTAATCCCAGCACTTGAGAGGCAGAAGTAGGAAGATCGTCATGAGTGTGAGGCCACCCCAAGACTACATAATGAATTCCAGGTCAGCCTGGGCTAGATGGAAACCCTACCTCAAAAAAAACAAATAATAATAATAATAATAATAATAATAATAGTATTTTAAATGTTTTATAATAATCATCCAGTCCCGATCCCAGTTTTCATTTCCTTAATTAAACTATACTGTGATGGTTAATCTTGACTGTCAACTGGACTGGACTGAGTGGGTACCTGAGAAATTCATAAAGAATACTTCTCTTGCCAGGCGTGGTGGCGCACGCCTTTAATCCCAGCACTCGGGAGGCAGAGGTAGGAGCATCGCCGTGAGTTTGAGGCCACCCTGAGACTACAGAGTGAATTCTGGGTCAGCCTGGACTAGAGACCCTACCTCAAGAAACCAAAAAGAAGGAGGAGGGATGAGGCATGATGGTGCACACCTTTCGTTCCAACACTTGGAAGGCTTAAGGAGGAGGATCACTGTGAGTTTGAGGCCAGCCTGGGCTAGAGTGAAACCCTAACTCAAAAAAATAAAAAGAGGGCTGGAGAGATGGCTTAGCGGTTAAGCACTTGCCTGTGAAGCCTAAGGACCCCGGTTCGAGGCTCGGTTCCCCAGGTCCCACGTTAGCCAGATGCACAAGGGGGCGCACGCGTCTGGAGTTCGTTTGCAGAGGCTGGAAGCCCTGGCGCGCCCATTCTCTCTCCCTCTACCTGTCTTTCTCTCTGTGTCTGTCACTCTCAGATAAATAAATAAAAAAATGAACAAAAAAAAATATTTAAAAAAAATAAAAATAAAAAAATAAAAAGAGCCGGGCAAGGTGGCGCACGCCTTTAATCCCAGCACTCAGGAGGCAGAGGTAGGAGGATCGCCATGAGTTCAAGGCCACCCTGAGAATACATGGTGAACTCCAGGTCAGCCTGAGCTAGAGTGAGACCCTACCTTGGAAAAAAAAAAAAAAAGTTAACAGACAGTTCTCTCTTCAGATCAGAGCACCAGGAGAGAACAGGCGCACGTCATAAGTAAACGAGAGGTGCTGTGGGCAATGGCAGAGCTAAGACAGGTGGCTGGGCGCCCAGGGCCCAGAGCACGCACGTTCAGCTACTGGACTTTCTTCCTCTAGACCAGCAAATTCTTCTAGCAAAATTACACGTTAGAGACCAGTGCACAAAAAAAGCAGCAAGGGAACATGGACACACGCAAGCACAGAACCATAGGGTCCTGGCCTAGTAGAAGCCAAATTTAGACAGAAAGCGGGACAGATGTAAAAGATAGGAAAACAGTGAACCTAATAAAGCCTGTTTAATAAATGCATCAGCAGAGGTTGGGATTCAAAGACAACCCAGATTCCAAGACTGGCTAGCCACGGGAGTGACAAGGTTGTTAACATCTTTAGCAAGTGACTTGTGACTAAGACACAGGGCGGCAGGGACACTTGTTCACTTTTCTCACAATTTGGATGATTTTCTCACTGGTCCTTTCAATTCACCATGGAAGCCTGTGGTGGTGGTGTTCAGGAGAGGGTGGGAAACCCTGAAGGGCCGTCTCAGACATGCGGAGCAGAGGCTCCACTCGCCGCTCAGTTTGCTCAGTTTCCTACTTTTCTCGTTGTTTCTTTTTAGGTGGCAAGCAGAGATTCAGGCATCACTCATTGTGGTGTTTTTCAAATACAATTTCTTTTAGTTGATTCTCACACATACACACATTCTATCCTCAACTTCCCTCTCTTCCCCAACATCCACCCTTCCCTCACACCCCCGTCTCCAAGCTCACCCCTTGATACTTGCCTTGCCGTTCTACCATGATAAATCTTACCCACATTTGCCTCCCTATATTTACATAAGTACAGGTATCACAAGCTAAGACCCACATTTCAGAGGGAGCATGTGCCTTGGCTTTTCTGAGTTTGAGTCATTTCACTTAATTTAAGTTCTTTCTAGGTCCATCCAGCCTGCAAATCTCATTTTCCCATACTGCTGAATAGAATGCCATTGTGTGTATGGACCACATTTTCACTATCCATTCTTCTGTCCATGGGCATCTAGGCTGATCCCAATTCGTAGCTATTGTAAATAACCTGGAGTGCAAGTATCCTAGGTCAGGAGTGGTAACAGGAGCTGGCTTCTATGAGATACCTCTATACTGATGGCTCTCCCACCAGAGTGAATAAAAGGTCCTCTTTCCCACACCCTCAATAGATTCTGTCCATTGTCTCTATGATTGTCAGGGATGACAGGATTATAAACAAAAAGAACTTTAACTAGCGAAGTGAAGCAGAAGCGCTCTCCGGGCTGTCAAGCAAGTTGCTCTGTTCTCACTTTACCTATTCTTCTGCAATGTAAAGGGTAAGAGGAGAGTTAGGTAACATGTGATTTGTCTGTACAAGGAACCTGGAAAAGTTAGTCTTCACAAGGGAAAGAGGGCAACATGGGATGGGCAGCTTCAGACTCGTTCGGATGCTCTTCCAGTATTTACTCACGACGGAGGCAAAGCTGCTCCTCTCTCACCTCCCACCAAGCCCAGCTTGGTTTATGTAGTTATGCACGCATACGCACGTGTTCACCACTCAAATATCCCTAGTCCATTCGCTCAACCACTATGATCCCTATGTCGTCCTTCGAAGAGAACCATGCTAAGCACAGAACAAATTTAAATCAAGTCATGAATTAAAAAGGACGCAGAACCGTCAGGTGGTTAAAGCAGGAACTGTACACAGATCAGATCAAAGAAAACTGAATGAATTACCTGGCCAACCAGTCAAATGACTTCAGGTAGAAGGTTGTTCTTAATGGTTTCTGAGTCCACTGCGGCACAAATATTTTGATCCTAAGGACAAAAAAGAGGGGTGTGAATCCCACTGCCCTTTCTCCGTACAAGCGTGCACATCAGTCCGGTATAAACGGTCCCCATCTCTTCCTTTCCTCAACATTACAAAGCCAAAAGTCAGCGAGTGCAGTGCTCTTCCGAGAGCTGAGCAGGCGCCTTGCTTTGTCACGCCTCAACAGTTCTACTGAAGGGACTTGCTTGCAAAGCCTCACAGCCCAAATTCGATTCCCCGGTTTCCATGTACTGCCAGATTCACAAAGCAGTTCATGCATCTGTGGTAGTTCATTTACAGTTGCAAGAGGCCCTGGTGTGCTCATTCTCTCTGTTCTCCTCCCCACCACCACCACCACCTTTAAAATAAATGATTAAAACATAATCCTTCTGGGCTGGAGAGATAGCTTAATGATTAAACTGCTTGCCCGCAAAACCAAAGGACCCAGGGTCGATTCTCCAGGATGCACATAAGCCAGATGTACAAGGTAAAGCATGCATCTGGAATTCATTTGCAGCAGCTTAAGGCCCTAGCACACCCATTCATATTCATTCTCATTCTCTCTCTCTCTGCCTGTCTCTCACATAAATATATAAAAACAGTAAAATAATAATAGCAATAATTCTACTGAACAAAAGTCAGGGCAGCTGGGTGTGGTGGAGCACGCCTTTAATCCCAGCACTTGAGAGGCAGGAGTAGGAGGATCACTGTGAGTTCGAGGCCACCCTGAGACTACAGAGTGAATTCCAAATCAGCCTGGCCTAAAGTGAGAAAGTGAGACCCTACCTTGAAAAACACACACACACACACACACACACACACACACACACACACACACACACGGGAAGCAGAGGTAGGAGGATTGCCGTAAAGTACATAGTGAATTCCATGTCAGCCTGAGGTAGGGCAAGATCCTACTTCAAAAAAAAGCAAAAAAAAAAAAAAGAGCCAGGGTGGTGGCATGCACCTTTAATCCCAGCAAACAGGAGGCAGAGGGAGGATTGCCAGCCTAAAACTACATAGTGAATACATAGTCAGGTTGGGCTAGAAAAACAAAAAAAGACAAGGGCTAGAGAGATAGCTTAGAGGTTAAGACACTTGCCTAGGACCCAAGTTTGCTTCCCCAGGACCCACAAAAACCAGATGCACAAGGTGGCGCAAGCATGCATCTGAATTTTGTTTGTTCGTTTGTTTCCAGTAGCTAGACACCCTGGGTGTGCCCATTTTCCTCTCTTTTTCCCTCCCTCTCTTTGCCTCTTTCTATCTCTCAAGTAAATAATTTTTTTGTTTTTGTTTTTTGAGATAGGGTCTCACTCTAGCCCAGACAAACTCACGACAATCCTCCTACCTCTGCCTCCCAAGTGCTGGGATTAAAGGCATGTGCCACCACACCTGGCTCTAATAAATATTTTCCCAAGAAAAGACAAGACAATTTGGCTAATTTTAAAATTAGAGGAGGGCTGGAGAGATGGCTTAGCGGTTAAGGCACTTGCCTGTGAAGCCTAAGGACACAGGTTTCATTCCCCAGTACCCTCATAAGCCAGATGCACAAGGTGATGCATGTGTCTGTGGAGTTCGTTTGCACTGGCTGGAAGCCTTGGCCCACTCACACACACACATTCTCCCCCCCACCCCGCCTCTTTTTATTTATTTTTATTTTGTTTCCTTGAGAGAGGGGGGGGGGGAATTGCAGGCCAGGGCCTCCATAAAACACTGTAAACGAACTCCAGATGCATATGCCACCTTGTGCATCTCGCTTACATTAAGTCCTGAAGAATTGAACTGAGGTCCTGGGCTTTGCAGGCAAATGCCTTAACCGCTAAGCCATCTCTCTAGCCCTCACCCCCTCTCTTAAATAAATTATTAAGAAAGGAAAATACTTAGTAGCAGACGCCAGTAAGTTAAAAAGGAGATATAAAGGGAAGAGAAAGGAAGGGAGGAGGGTACTTAATAAGTTGATATTGTATATATGGAAGCACAATGATTGAGATGGGGAGGTAATATGATGGAGAATGGAATTTCAAAGGGGAAAGTGTCCAGGGGGAGGTAGGGAATTACCATGGGATATTTTTTTATAATCATGGAAAATGTAAATAAAAATTAAAAAATTTTTTTAAAAAAAAAAGTAAACTTGGGAGAGCCAAGGTGCCTGTCCCAAAGAAGCTTATAGAGGTTATCACAAATAACTTCAGCATAATGCAAAATTATCTTGAAAGAACTTCCTTGATTTTATGGCATGTGGTTTTAAGATAACGGTTTTGTTTGCTAGGAAGGTGTCTGGCTATGGTAAACAGAACAAGGGGCCTGAGGTTAGGATTTCACTTATTTTATCTAATTCGAGGTGGAACCAGCTTGCATGTTTGTTTGTGTTTGCCATCATAAACATTCTTTTTTTTTTTTTTTTAATTTTTTATTTATTTATTTGAGAGCGACAGACACAGAGAGAAAGACAGATAGAGGGAGAGAGAGAGAATGGGTGCGCCAGGGCTTCCAGCCTCTGCAAACGAACTCCAGACGCGTGCACCCCCTTGTGCATCTGGCTAACGTGGGACCTGGGGAACCGAGCCTCGAACCGGGGTCCTTAGGCTTCACAGGCAAGCGCTTAACCGCTAAGCCATCTCTCCAGCCCCATCATAAACATTCTTGAATCAAGGTATTTCTGCATGTCAGTAATGCTGTCAGCACATTTAGGCATGACAGTGGCCGCCAAAAGCATACGCAATATACTCTAGCCATCTGTGAAACGGGTAATGTAACCTAAGAGGGCAAGGAGCCAGCAACAAGCCCAGCGAAGTAAGCAGACAGATGGCGACCCTCAACATGCGGATGACACCCCGCTTTACCACAGACGGTGTCATCACTTGGCCAAACATAAAGCATTAACACAAGGAAGAAGCTGATGGTGAAATAGCCCTGTGGTGGTTGGAATGTAAACATCCCCCATAGCTTCAGGGGGCTTGTGGGTTTTCTTGTTTGTTTTGTGGAGGCAAGACCCACATGAGGCAGATACACAAGGTGGCACCTGCACCTGGAGTTCATTTTAGTGGCTAGAGCCTGCTGCTCCCATTCTGTCTCCATCTACCTGCCTCTTTCACTTTCTCTCAAATAAATAAACAAATTTTAAGAGTGGGAAATGAAAGCCGGGCGTGGTGGCGCACGCCTTCAATCCCAGCACTTGGGAGGCAGAGGTAGGAGGATTGCCGTGAGTTCGAGGCCATCCTGAGACTACATTGTGAATTCCAGGTCAGCCTGGGCTAGGGTAAGACCCTGCCTCAAATAATAATAAAAAGAAAAAAAAAAAAAGTAGGACATGAGGAAAATCCAGGCCAGGCAACAGTGGCAATACCACATAATTACATGGCTGTTTATAGTCATACTGCAGCTGCAGCCCCCAGCTTATAACCAAGCATGTGCCAGAAACGGCTATTTAGATTTAGACCTCAGAATATACCTTTTAATGTAATGAATCATCTGTTAGTGAAATGGCTAGAGAATAAAAATCTTTGGAGAGAGCCAGACCTACAGTAGCTAGTCACACTTAACTCGGGTCCCTTAGCGCTGTATGCATGCATTTACAATGGGGTCTGTATGAGACTCTTGTGAGGATGAATTTACTAGTAACTTGTATATGAAAGATCAAAAACTAAGCTATTAATGCCCAAACAAAAGACTATCTTACAATACAATAGGAATACCTAAATACGCCAAAATAAATACTTTCTTAAATATAACAGCAATGTTTTTAATGTGCGTGTGTTCACACGCACGTGTGTTCAAGTATGCAGAAGATGACCTCATGTGTCAGCCGCAGGAACACCTCCCACCTTTTTTTTTTTAAATTTTTTATTTATTTATTTGAGAGCGACAGACACAGAGAGAAAGACAGATAGAGGAAGAGAGAGAGAATGGGCGCGCCAGGGCTTCCAGCCTCTGCAAACGAACTCCAGACGCGTGCGCCCCCTTGTGCATCTGGCTAACGTGGGACCTGGGGAACCGAGCCTCGAACCGGGGTCCTTAGGCTTCACAGGCAAGCGCTTAACCGCTAAGCCATCTCTCCAGCCCACCTCCCACCTTCTGACACGATGTCTCAGAACTAAGCAGGACAGGCCAGGCCACGAGCCTCACTGCTGCCTCCTCTTTTCCTAGCGCGGGGACTCCAGGCCCACACCACCACAGCCAGCCTCAAATGCCTACACGGGGGACTGAACTCAGGTCCTTATGCCTGCAAGACAAGCACTTTAACTGACTGGACCATCTCCCCAGCTCCAAATTCACTGGTTTTGGGGGTTTTGTTTTGGGTTGCCGAGGTAGAGTCTCACTCTGACCCAGGCTGACCTGGAAGCCACCATGTCGTCTCAGGGTGGCCTTGAACTCACGGTGCTCCCCCTACTGCCTGAGTGCTGGCACGAAAGGTGTGCGTCACCATGCATAGCTAAATTCAGTGTTTTTTAACTTGAGCTTTTCTACTGTCCCATTTCACTAGAAAAAGATGAAGTGAAAAAGGTAAGCAGAACTTCTATAAACAATTTGGCTTTAGCCAGGCGTGGTGGCGCACGCCTTTAATCCCAGCACTTGGGAGTCAGAGGTAGGAGGATCCGTGAGTTCAAGGCCACCCTGAGATGACATAGTGAATTCCAGGTCAGCATGAGCTAGAGTGAGACCCTAGCTCGAAAAACCAAAAAGAAAAAAAAAAAAAAACACAAAATTGGTTTTGTTGTTGCGGTTCCTTTTTGAGAGTGAGAAGCACTGAGGAACTTGAGGGAAGGGTCAGTACAGGCCCAGCGCCGCAGCGGACTCCAGAAGCTTGCTGAGAGAGAACCTGCATTAAGACTCAAGCACTACCCTGCTCCTTCTCAAGTTAAGGTTGATGGACACCACCCATCACCCTCTCCCCTCCTAGGAAGTGACTGGACTAAAGAGACTCCCAGTGGACTCGCATGGGTGACTGGCCTACCTGCCAGGCATATGGAACAGAATCAGTCTAAAGAGAGTGTACTGTACTGGCAGGAAAGAGAGCACAGAGGACCAGGAGGGCACTGTGTGCAGACATGAGGCGGCGGCGGACGTGACCTCAGCAGTAGTGTTCATTTCCTGCACAAGCCTGGACACTGATCAACATAATGGATTCAAATCAGTCTGGTATTTTAAAGGGAGACCCTCCCTGGGAGGGGATGGGGGCGTTTATTCTTACTCCTTTTCTTAATATGAAGTGTAGTCAATCACACACAAAAGCAAGTCATACTGACATAAAACTGGATGACATTTTCTAAACTACTGAGATATCTGAGAAGCTTGGGAAGGGGGGAAACAATCTCTGGTGGAATTAAGAGAAAGGTGACTGTGACCTGCATTACCAAAACCTCATCATCAAAGGTCTAATGGGGAAGAGGGAACAACGGGTCTGAGAAGATGTGCCTTCCATAGGGAACAGTCACACTGAGTGACAGGTAATCCACACTGCACACTGTGCTCCACGGGCTCAGAATCCCACCATCGGTTCAAAGCCATCCTGGCCTAGGCAGTGAGTTCGGGACAGTGTGGGCTACCGAATAAAACCTGTCTCAAAAAATTGTGCATGTCATTTATACAATGGAGTTCTACTCAGCGGTAAAGAAAAATGAAGTTATGAAATTTGCAGAAAAATGGATGGACCTGGAAAGTATTATACTAAGTCAGGTAACCCAGACCCAGAAAGCCAAGCACCACATGTTCTCTCTCATATGTGGATCCTAGCTACAGATGACTGGGCTTCTGCGTGAGAATGAAAATACTTAGTAGCAGAGGCCAGTAAGTTAAAAAGGAGACATAAAGGGTAGAGAAAGGAAGGGAGGATGATACTTAATAGGTTGATATTGTATATATGTAATTACAATGATTGTAATGGGGAGGTAATATGATGGAGAATGGAATTTCAAAGGGGAAAGTGTGGGGGTGGGGAGGGAGGGAATTACCATGGGATATATTTTATAATCATGGAAAATGTTAATAAAAATTTAAAAAAGAATAAAATAAAATAAAAAAATAAAGTGCTCAAAAAAAATTGTGCATGTGTGCATGCATGTGTTATTATTATGAACTCCAGGGTGTAGCACACTCAGAAAACTGAGGCAGCACATCTTGAGTACCAGGCCAGCCTGGTTACAGGAAGCCCTGTCTCAAAAAGGCAAGCAGGTGGCACGTGCCTTTGATCCCAGCGCTCAGTTCTGCTTACCTTTTCCCTTCATCTTTCTCTAGAGAAATAAGACAGCAGAAAATTTCAAGTTAAAAAACACTGAAGCCGGGCATGGTGACGCACACCTTTAATCCCAGCACATGGGAGGCAGAGGTAGGAGGATCACTGTGAGTTTAAGGCCACCGTGAGACCCCATAGTGAATTCCAGGTCAGCCTGGGCTAAACTGAGACCCTGCCTCGAAAAAAACAAAAACAAAAGCAGGGCTGGAGAAATGGCTCAGCAGTTAAGGTGCTTGCCTGCAATGTCCTAACGACCTGGTTTCAATTTCCCAGTCCACACATAAAGCCAGATGCACAAGGTAGTGGATGTACCTACAGATGCTTGGAGTGGCTAGAGACCCTGGTGCACACATATTCAAATCCTCTCCCTCCCTCTCTTTTCTCTCTCCTTAGAAATAAAAATTTTTTAAAAGGCAAAGAAGAATCAGGTACAGTAGCACACATCCATAATCTCAGAACTGGGGAGCCTGAGGTAGGAGGGTCATTAGTTCCAGGCCATCCTGGATTACACAGTCACACCTTGTCTCAAATACAAAACAGGGGCTGGAGAGATGATGTGGTGATTTGATTCCGGTGTTACCCCATAGCTTAGGTGTTCTGAATTCTAAGTTCCCAGCTTATGGAGATTTGGGAATTAATGCCTCCTTGAGTCAGTGTATTGTTGGGGGTGGGCTTATGGGTATTATAGTCAGTTTCCCCTTGCCAGTGTTTGGCACACTCTCCTGTTTCTGTTGTCCACCTGATGTTGGCCAGGAAGTGATGTCCACCATCTGTTCATGCCATCCTTTTTTCCCTGCCATTATGGACCATCCCCTTGAGTGTATAAGCCAAAACACACTTTTTTCCCCACAGGCTGCTCTTGGTCGGGTGATTTCTGGCAGCAATGTAAACCTGACTGCCACAGATGACTTAGTGGATGAGATGTTTGCCTGCAAAGCCAAAGGACCCACACACGCCAGGAGCACAAGGTGGCACGATTTTGGTGCACACATTCTCTCTATCTGCCTCTCTCTCTGAAATAAATAAAAATAAAATGGGGTTGTATATAGAGCTCAACGATATAGAACTTGCTTAGGTGGGCTGGAGAGATCACTCAGCAGTTAAGGCACTTGCCTGCAAAGCCCAACGACTGGGATTCGATTCCCCAGTAACCATGTAAAGCCAGGTGCACAAAGTGGTGCAGGTATCTGGAGTTTTTTAAAAGAAAAAACTTGTTTAGCACACATAAGGTCCTAGGTTCAGCGCCCAGCACCACCGGTGGGGGGAAAAAATGGACAAAGGCAGAAAACGCCTCTGTATGCCACTGGCCATTTGTTGGAAGACCATATGGGACGGAGGACATATAAATGGGGAGCATACGGGTAGCTGAACATGAAAATTACTTTTAGCTCAACAAGGTCCAATGACACACGTGTGTAAAACCCTCATCATGAAACCCATTACTTTGTATGCTTCACTTAAAGACAACAAAAAATACTAAATGACAGGACAAAACAAACAAACAAACAAAAAAAAAACTATTGTGCTTCTAAATACCTAGAGATTGAGGAGAGACCTGAGCCCAGGTGGCAGGCGGGCCGACTGCACTGCCCAACTCGGGCTGAGCTGAGGTTCGCACCGGCAGCCTTGGCGAGGCCCGTGGGCCAACAGGCAGCCGTTGCCAATGCCTGTCCCCGCCCTCCCCACTCCCGGTCCTGGAAAAACTGCATGCAGGGCTGCACAGGATAAATACAGGAAGAGCGGGTGGAGAGGCTGGGCGGGGAGGGGAACGAGGCAGAGCTCCGCCAGTGGCAGGCTTTCCACAAGAATTGCTACAGGGTCAAAAGTTTACAGTGGTTTCAATTTCACCTTTTAGCAGCCAATCAGGAAACAGAGACTGCGCGCTGACCCCTCGGGCTGCAAATGAACATTAACTCATTGGCTACCAGGACTGCACATAATCCTTTTCTTGGAAGGCTTTCTCTCTCCTGTTTTTAAGGACAGGGAGAGGTGGAAAAGGCAAAGAACATCATCAAGCAACAGACGACAATTTTCTTTTAAGTGCTGTTTGGGGAGAAAAATGATTAATTACGCTTTCTCCTGGAAATCAGAGCTGTATCTGTTAGTACCCAACAACCGAGCACCAATACCAGCATAAGACAAAGGGTGAACTCAGGCAGGCTGCTGAGACAGATTTCCAACAGGAGGCCGCAACTCCACAAACAACTGGCAGTGTGATCAAAGAAAATGATGGTTTTGCTTTCAGAAAATGCTTCAAAACTAAATCCAGCTAGGACGACATTTAATAAACTATACTCAATTTTTTTTTATTTGCATGAATTCCCTAGACCCTCTGGTCTCTAACATAAATACGTAAAGTGTCTATGTTTTCCACAAGGTAAGAAACACAGAAATACAGGTAGGGCACTAAAGTTTTCAATCCTTTCCATGTACTGCTCTGCCTCCAAGCAGTAGTACCCTCCATCCAGCAAACTTAAGAGTGAATCCTTTGGTACTAGATAAAGACACACACCCAGAGAGAGAGAGAGAGAGAGAGAGAACAGAGAGAGGACAACTGTATTTCTATTTAGTTATTGAGAGAGAAAGAGGCAGACAGAGAGTGACAGCGGATGTGCCTCTTGCCACACTGCAAACCATCTCCAGACACACACACCACTTCTGTGCACATGGGGCCTTTAACCTCGGAGCCATCTCTACAGGGCTTTTTTTTTTTGCAAATTTCCCCCACATGTAAAAATCAATATACTGCTCTCCATCAAGCACTATTTTCAACAAACAATCTGTACTTAAAGTTGAGAAAGGATGAAATGGCCAGGCATGGTGGGGCACAGTTTTAATCCCAGCAAATCAGGAGGCAGAGGTAGGACCACTGCTATGAGTTCAAGGCCACTCTGAGACGACATAGTAAATTCCAGGTCAGCCTGGGCTAGAGAGAGAACTAATCAAGTATGAAGGGCTGTAGAAGATGTCTTACAGGTTAAGGTGTTTGCCTGCAAAGCCAAAGGACCCTGGTTTGAGTCCCCAAGACCCACATACACCAGATGCACCCACCAGGAGGCACATGTGTCTGGGGTTCATTTGCAGTGGCTGGAGGCCGTAGCACGCCCATTCTCTCTTTCTCTCTCTCTCTCCCCCCCAATCTCTCTCATTCGCTCTCTCATATTTTATATTTATATTTATTTTAAAGTATGAAATGAAGATCAAAGCATACTGTGTGCACATGCTATATTGGAAAGGCAAGCCCAGGTGCCCGATCCCAGGAGTCTGAAATCCACGTGTGCAAGCATGTGTTGGCTTTTTGGTGGTTATGGGTGTTTTTTTTTAGATAGTCTGACAGTGTAGTCTCTGCCTCCTGGGTAGGTTACCACCACCTGCTCAACTGTACTACATTTAGAACTTAGATTTCTTTGAAAAACTATGGGATAAAATTGAATGGCTGTCCTAACTGCTCTTCTATTTAAATGGTTAAGTCCTAAATGGGGTGGGGAGATGACTCAATGCTTAAAGGACTTGCTTCCAAAACCTGACAGCCCAGGGTTTAATTTGCCAGTACCCACGTAAAGCCAGAAGCACAATGGCAAACAGTCCTGGTGTATCCATTCTCATTTTTTCCCTCTCTCTTCTCAAAATCTTTTTTTTGTTGTTGTTGTTTTGGGTTTTTTGTTTTGTTTTGTTTTTTTGAAATAGGGTCTCACTCTGGTCCAGGCTGACCTGGAATTCACTATGTAGTCTCAGGACGGCCTCGAACTCATGACAATCCTCCTACCTCTGCCTCCCGAGTACTCAGATTAAAGATGTGCGCCACCACTCCCAGCTTCTCAAAACCTTTTAACTGGGCATCATGGCGGACGCCTTTAATCCCAGCACTTGGTAGGCAGAGGTGAGAGGATCTCTGTGAGTTCGAGGCCACCCTGGGACTACATAGTGAATTCCAGATCTGCCTGAGTTAGAGTGAGACCCTACCTCCAAAAAAAATTATTTATTTACGAGAGAGAAAGAATAGATGTGCCAGGACTTCTGGCCACTGCAAACAAACTCCAGACACAGGTGCCACCATGTGCATTTTATGGCTTACATAGGTACTGAGGAATCAAACCTGGGTCCTTAGGCTTCTCAGGTATGCACATTAACCACTAAGCCATCTCTCCAACCTTCAAAAATATTTGGCAATATCTTTTCACTGATATACTTACTCGTTGACTGACTTTTAATTTAAAAGTCTTGACATAAATATAAGCTTGAAATTGAAACCCCCGTAAGCATCACTTCCACCTAAAAAAAATTATTTCATGTAGGATATTAGGTTTTATCCACACCAGGAAAAAAAAAAAAAGAGAGCAGGTATTTCTGAGAAGCCACAAGTAACCAATTATAGAACACACCCTCCTCGCTATGACATAGAAGCTGAGGCGTCGTAAGTGTAGATTAGGTTGGGGGAGCCATGCAATTTCACACACAACTTAGGGTCCAGTGTTCAGACCATAGTAAAATCAGTGCTCTCATCATTGTTTCTTAACTCAGAATAACAAATATTTGCTACTAATAATTCCCCCAAATACCCATGCATATTTGGCAATAAAATGTCAGTAATTTTAAAATAGAACTTGAGATTTTTTTAAAACATCGTTTCCAGAAGGTGTGTATGCGTTTAATTAGGAGACTGCTACATCTTTTTTTATAAAATGGCGTCAGTTTGAAAGAAAACGGATGCAATAAAATTTTACATCAAGTCAGCATGTTAGCAAGAAGCTATTTTGTGTGTTCTGAATTTGATTAATACAAGCCAAGGTCACTTCCTGAAAGATGCCTACCACTGCAGCTGAAGGCAAACCAGGCTGAGCATAAGGCTGGGGGAAGGGAATGGGTGATGGTACTTATTAACACCCAGACAGGATTCCATCTCCACAGACCTTGGAAAAGTGGCAAGGAAGATATCAACAATCCTGGTATATTAAAATGAAAATATTCCTATTCCTTAATATTTAAAAACAGAAATTTAAGTCAATATGTCTAATGCTTATGTCAAAATTTTATCAAAAAATGTCCTTGCTGATATGATGTACAGATTTTTTTTTTACTTAATATGATGCTAACAATGCCAGTGTTCAGCACAGGTGGCCTGTACCTCCTATGCCAAGTCCCTACAAAGGAAGATAAATAAATCCATTTTTAAAAAAACCAGGGCTGGAGGGACTGCTTAATGGTTAAGGCATTTGCCTACAATGCCAAAGGACCCAGGTTTGATTCCCCAGGACCCACATTAGCCAGATGCACAAAGGGGTGCACACATATGGAATTTATTTGCAGTGGCAGGAGGCTCTGGTGAGCCCATTCATTATCTCTCTCCCCCTTTCTCTGTCAAATAAGTAACAATTAAATCTTTTTTAAAAAAAATCAGCTGGGCGTGGTGGTGCATGCCTTTAATCCCAGCACTCGGAAGGCAGAGGTAGGAGGATCATCATGAGTTTGAGGCCACCCTGAGACTCCATAGTGAATTCCAGGTCAGCCTGGGCTAGAGTGAGAGCCTACCTTGGAAAACCAGAAAAAAAAAAAAAAAAAAATCAGACGGGCATGATGGCATACATCGTTAATCCCAGCACTCAAGAGGCAGAAGTAGGATTGCTATGAGTTCAAGGCCAACCTTTGAGTATATAGTGGGTACCAGGTCAGCCTGGGCTAGAGTAAGACCCTACCTTAAAAAACTGATTTAGGGGCTGGAGAGATGGTGTAGAAGTTAAGTCACTTGCCTGCAGAGCCTAACAACCCAGTTCCAATTCCTCAGTACCCACATAAAACCAGATTCACAAAATGGTGCATTCATCTGGAGTTTGTTTGAAATGGCTAAAGGCTCTGGCATCCCATTCCTTTTGTCTGTTTCTTTACTTGCAAATAAATAAAAATTTAAAATATTAAGAAAAAACAGAATCAGGGCTTGGGAAATGGTTTAATGGTTAAGGCATTGCCTGCTAAGCCTAAGAACCCCAGTTCAATTCTCCAGGACATAAGCAATATGCAGAAGGGGGCACATGTGTCTGGAGTTCATTTGCAGTGGCTAGAGGCTCTGCTGTGCCCATTCTGTCTGTCTCCCTAAAAAAAAAAAAAAAAAAAAAAAAAAAAAACAAGAATCAAGGACTGGAGAAATGGCTCAGCAGTTAGATGCTTACTTACAAAGCCTGACAACCGGTTTGATTCCCCAGTACCCACACCAAATGCACATGTGTCTGGAGTGTGCAGTAGCAAGAGGCCCATACACACTCCCCTAGCACAAACATACACTGCCTCCTTCTTTCAAATAATAAAATTAAATTAAATTTTTTAAAAAAAAGAATAGAATCAGACTCAAAAATCCTTTAATTCAAACCAGTAATTGGCTGAAAAGTCATAGTAAGAATCTAAAACGGCACTGGACATATCTGATGAAATTTTGTTCTGAAATATAGATGAATTTTAACTTTACTAGCATTAGTACAAATGTTATTATGCTGTGTTTAGGGGCTGGGGAGATGGCTCAGCCATTAAGGCGCTTGCTTGCAAAGCCTGACAACCCAGGTTCAATTCCCCAGTACCACAGAAAGCCAGACGCGCAAAGTGGCGTGTGCACTTGGAGCTCATGTGCGGAGGCTAGAAGTCCTGGCACACGTGTGCGCTCTCAATCGTGCTCTCTCTCTGCAAATAAGCCTTTTTTTTTTGGTTTTTTTTTTGTTTGTTTGTTTTTGTTTTTGTTTTTGTTTTTCAAGGTAGGGTCTCACTCTAGCTCAAACTGACCTGGAATTCACTATGTATTCTCAGGGTGGCCCCGAACTCATGGCGATCCTCCTACCTCTACCTCCCAAGTGCTGGGATTAAAGGTGTGCGCTAGCGCACCTGACTCAAAAACATATATTTATGTAAGTACAATGATTGAGATGGGGAGGTAATATGATGGACATTGGAATTTCAAAGGGGAAAATGTGGGGGGAGGGAGGGTATTACCATGGGATATTTTTTATAATCATGGAAAATATTAATAAAAATTGTGAAAAGAAAATATATATATAATTTATATATATAATTTTAAAGGGGGATGGAGAGATGGCTTAGTGGTTAAGCACTTGCCTGTGAAGCCTAAGGACTCCGGTTCAAAGCTCAATTCCCTAGGACTCACATAAGCCAGATGCACAAGGTGGCGCATGCATCTGAGTTTTGTTTGCAGTGGCCGGAAGCCCTCACACACCCAATCTCTCTCTATCTGCCACTTTGTCTGTTTGTGGCTCTCTAATACATAAAAGTAAACAAAAAAATATTTTAAGAATGAAATCAGGGCTGGAGAGAGTGGTTAAGGCACTTGACTATGAAGCTTAAGGACCCATGTTCAACTCTCCAGGTTCCATGTAAGCCAGACGCACAAGGTGACATGTGCACACAAGGTGGCAAATGCATCTGAGGACTGACTGCAATGGCTGGAGGCCCTTGCGTGCTGCTTCTCTCCCTCCCCCTCTGTGTCACTCATTCAAATGTGAAAACCAGGCGCGGTAGCGCACGCCTTTAATCCCAGCACTCGGGAGGCTGAAGGTGGGAGGACTGCCTTGAGTTCAAGGCCCCCTAGAGACTACACAGTGAAATCCAGGTCAACCTGAGGTAGCATGAGACCCTACCTCAAAAACAAAACAAAACAAAAGTTGCCAAAAGAAATCAAATCTAAATGTACACTACCAGGAACTGCAATCAATCCTCCCCCTAAAATTCGACAACACGATTTTCCTGAGTGACTCCTACACACAGCTGGGAAACCTCACTAGACACGTGCCAACAACACCTGCAGTCCCAGTCACGGCTCAGAGAGCCAGGCGGCAGGAGATGGTCTCCTCCCTGGAGTCTTCCACACAGAACCCTCAAGAGATCTGTGTGCCCCATTCTAACTATCAAGTACAATCACACTCGAACTATGATATTCCAGGTACACTGCTGCCTATTTGGGTTTTGGTCTTTTGAGAAAGGGTCTGACATATGCCATGTTAGCCTCAGGGTGGCTCCTGGGTGCTGGGATCCCATGACACACAGCAAACCCAGGGACTTACAATTCCAGACAAATGCTCTGCTGGCTGAAGTACATCCCCCTACACACACACACACACACACACACACACACACACACACACACACGCTTTTGTTATGTTCACCATGGTTTTCTTTGGGACAGGTTTTCTTATGAAGCTCAGCTTGTCCTTCAACTCATTTAGCCTAGACTGGCCTTGAACTCATGATCCTCAGCCCCAGAGTGCTGGCTCAGCAAGTGCACATCATGACACTGTTATGCCTTTTTTGTGTGCCAGGGCCTCCAGCCACTGCAAACTCCAGATGTATATACCACCTTGTGCATCTGGTTGTATGTGGGTACTAAGGAACCGAACCCAGACTGTCAGGCTTTACAAGTAAGTGCCTTTAGCCCCTAAGCCATCTCTCTGGCCCCAGTTTATGCCTTTAACATTTATATTAACAAAAAATGAGGTACTGAGCTAAATCCTGAACCAACAAAAACTGTCGAGGGCCTGAGAAGATGGCTGAGTGGATTACTGGGGATGTACTCTTTTATTTATTAGTTTATTGAATTATTTTTTTGCAAGCAGAAAGAGAAAGACACAGAGGGAGAGCTAAGGCCTCTAGCCACTACAAACTCCAATTTGTGTTTGTGGCTTTATGTGAGTACTGGGGAACTGAACTCAGGTAGTGGTTAAGGCACTTGCCTGCAAAACCTGAGCCACCTTCCCAGCACAGGATATAGTCATGAAGCGGACAGAAGCATCTGGCCTCTTCCTCTTTCTGTCTTTCACCTGTCGGCCACGAAGTGAGTTGTTTGTTTTACTGCGACCATATACTGCCACCATACCACGCTGCTGCCGTCCAGCCCACCAGAACACGGACAACTGAAAAACTCTAAGGCAGGGGCTAGGGGAGATGGCTTTGGGGTTAAGCACTTGCCTGTGAAGCCTAAAGACCTCGGTTCAAGGCTTGATTCCCCAGGACCCACGTCAGCCAAATGCACAAAGGGGCACATGCGTCTGGAGTTCGTTTGCAGTGGCTGAAACCCCTGGTGCGCCCATTCTCTCTCTTTCTATCTGACTCTTTCTCTCTCTGTTGCTCTGAAATAAATAAATAAATAAATAAAAATAAACATTAAAAAAAAACTGTAAGGCAGAACAAACCTTTCCTCTTTGTTATTATTATTATGAAGATACTTTGTATGGATACATGCTGTGTTGGTATCATCTTTTCCTCCTCCCTGCCCCCATTCACCATGGAAGCATCTCTCTTGCTCAGCTCCCCACTTCCCTTGTGGTTTCACCTGGGCCTTGACTGACTGAGAAGCGAGGGGTGGTTTATCAACTTGGGTCTCATCTGTGCAGGCACCCTCCGGAGCAGGGGATCTATCTGGGAGTAGGGGATCCAGGACCCATTCAATCAGGAAGGCGAAGCAAAGGGCCTGGTTCCGCAGCATGCAGGGTCCAGGCAGCCCCAAGCCAGCAGCAGGGGAACTTGCACCGGGAACTGGGAGGAGGGGAAAGAACTGGGAGCTCTGGCCTACTCCATGCACTCACCCACTCACCTTTTCTCTTTAGGCACAGATTACCTCAGTATTTGTTACAGCAAAAGAAAGCTAGCTGATGCACATGCCTTTGAAATGAGGCACATGCACATGATTTTAAAAAGGCAATGCCACGTCATTCTTACTCCTCCTCCAGGCACCCCTTGAGAAGATGAAGTAGGGTGACGTTTCCATCGACTTCTCTTGGCTCCTATTTTCTTTTACTCCACAAGGTAATATTCCAAATCTAACATACAGCAAAGCACAGACTCAGTGGCAGGCAGTCAGCTTCTTTCCTCAGCCCAGGACAAGGAAGGGCAGCAGCTCCAGCTGAGTCCGCCCCCACTGGTTTACCCACGTGCCGCGTGGATTCCTCCCTTGGCCAGCCACAAGCACAAGCCGGTGCCTCCTAACGTGTTGGTCATCTTCCTGGACCAACACAGCTCCTGGGCCAAAACTACTTGAAAGGAAATACCACAAAACAAAAGCAAACCAAACAAAGGCCTGCATGTCTTCTTACTCTGCTAAAGTGGTTTTGCAAAAAGAAATCTGGGGCTGGAAAGATGGCTTAGTGGCTAAGGTCCTGGTTTGATTCTCCACGACCCACATACGCCAGATGCACAAGGTGGCGCGTGTCTGGAAATATTTTGCAGGAGCTAGCGGCCCTGGTGCACCAATTCTCTCACTCTATCTGTCGCCCTCTCTCTCAAATAAATCCAAGCACTCAGTGAGGCAGAGGTAGGAGGATTGCCGTGAGTTCGAGGCCACCCTGAGAATATAAAGTGAAACCCAGGTCAGCCTGAGCTAGAGTGAAACCCTACCTCAAAAAACATAAACAGGGGCTGGAGAGATGGCTTAGCGGTTAAGCGCTTGCCTGTGAAGCTTAAGGACCCCGGTTCGAGGCTCGCTTCCCCAGGTCCCATGTTGGCCAGATGCACAAGGGGGCGCACGCGTCTGGAGTTCGTTTGCAGAGGCTGGAAGCCCAGGCACGCCCATTCTCTCTCTCTCCCTCTATCTGTCTTTCTCTCTGTGTCTGTCTCTCTCAAATAAATAAATAAATAAATAAATAAATAAAATTTTTTTAAAAAATTAAAAAAAAACATAAACAAAAACAAAAAATTAGGACTAGAGAGATGGCTTAGCAGTTAAGACACTTGTCTGCAAAACCAAAGGACCCAGGTTCGATTCCCCATGACCCACGTGAGCTATAGGAACAAGGTACAGCATGTATCTGGAGTTCATGTGCAGTGTGGCTGGAGGCCCTGACATATCCATTCTCTCCGACACCCCCCTTCCTCCAGCTTAGTCTCTCTCTCAAACAAATAAAAATATTTGAAATAAAAATTTAGAGAGGAATGAAATTTTTATGGCATCAAATTGAATAGATTAGCTATTCCAGAACTGACAAAACTGTTGAAACACACAGAATGCTACACCACGTAGACAAGTTCTCAGTTAAAGCATGTGTGTCACACGCTTGCTCTCTCTAAAAACCACATGCGCATCACTCAAAGTGAAAGGCTACCACTGTGCCCTGTGCACCGCAGGACACGAGCCGATACTCACTGCACAGGCGTGAGCCGAGAGTGCACGCCGGTCCACGTGCTGCGGGGCAGGCCCTCTGCACGCTCGGGGAAGTGAGACCGCTGACACAAGCAAAGGCAGTGCTTTACACGAGTTCAAAATTACCTCATCACAGGCCTTGAATGGGACAACACTAGCGTGGATTATCACAAATCAACAAAGAACTAACATGGTACTTCAAAAAAGTAGTAAGAAGCCGGGCGTGGTTGCACACATTTAATCCCAGCACTCGGGAGGCAGCGGTAGGAGGATCGCCGAGAGTTCAAGGCTACCCTGAGACTCCATAGTTAATTCCAGGTCAGCCTGGGCCAGAGAGAGACTCTACCTTGAAAAAAACAAAAAATAAAACAACAACAAAAAAAAAAGCAGTAGGAACTAAAAAGGAGACAGAGTGATACCACATAGAAAAAAGACAGGGCAGAGAAGCAGCAAGAATTTCTGTTCAGGGAAGTGTTTTCTAAGAAAGTAACATTTAATCTGAGAGCTGGAAAGAACCAGCGTTACAAAGAATACTCCAGACAACACTGCATATAATTTTATTATCTATAAGCCAGTTATGTCTTATAAAGTCAAGCAGTCCTAAACTCCTTTCCAATTCCAGTCTGGAACCTATATAAAAGACCAATGGGAACATTAAAACTATGTGCTAATCCGCCTAAAAAATAATGTACCTAACTTTAAAACCTAGGTTGAATAAAGTCAATATAAGAATGGTAATTTTGCCGGTGTGGTGGTGCACACCTTTAATCCCAGCACTCGGGAGGCAGAGGTAGGAGGATCACCATGAGTTTGAGGCCACCTTGAGTGAATTCCAGGTTAGCCTGGGCTAGAGCGAAACCCTACCTTGAAAACCCAAAAGAAAGAATGGTAATTTTATGCAGTAAATGAACGCTCTGACGGGTCTGAGGGAAAATCAGGAGGTGGGGGCGCTTCTGTAATGGTCTGGGGAGAAGATGCACTCCACTCTGCTGAGTCCTAGCTGAGTCACCCCACCCTGCGCCCTCCTCAGTCTCTTACTTTATATTAAAAAAGTGGAGGGGGGGGCTAGGGAAATGGCTTATGGTTAAGGCATCTGCCTATGAAGCCTAAAGACCCCAGTTCGAGTCCCCAGGACCCTCTTTCCTTACTTAAAAATAATATTAATAAATTTAATTTTTTTAAGTACATCATCAGGCTAGAGAGATGGCTTAGCATTCAAGGAGCTTGCCTATGAAACCTAAAGACCCTTGTTCAACTCCCCAGATCCCACATAAGCCAGGCGCACAAGGTGTCACAAGGTGGCATGTGCATCTGGAGTTTGATTGCAGTGGCTAGAAGCCTTGGCATGCCAATTCTCTCACTCTCTCACTCCCTTGCTCATAAAAAAAATTTAGCTGGGCATGGTGGCACACACCTTTAATCCCAGGACTCAGGAGGCAGAGATAGGAGGTTTACCATGAGTTCAAGGCCATCCTGAGACTACAGAGTGAATTCCCGGTCAAGGTGGGAAAATGGAAATGGTGCCACTTACCATCACCCCCAAATGACCACCCATTAACCAAATTTTTGCTTCCTGCTCCCGCAATCTTATGCTCTGCTGGCCTAGAGGTCTTGGATCCAGAAGGGGGAGTGCTTTTGACAGGAGGCACAAAGAACATTCCATTGAACTGGAAGCTAAGATAATGTCAACTTGATCTGTTTAGGAATCCACAGACATTCCTCCTAAGTGGGTCTCTGAGGTTGCTTCCAGGAAGGAGGAATCCTTCCCCCAAAAAAGAAGCTCTGGGAAGAAAGGTATTCTCCCCTCCCACCCTGATGCTTTCCAGTGTGGAATGAAGAGCAGCGTGGACTGAAGAGCAGCATCTCAACAGGACGCCTCCAGGCCTTCAGTGCCGGATTGGGACTGCCTGGACTGAGCACTTACCAGATTCCTTGACTCTCAGAAATCTGCTATTGAACTGTCATAAACTAATCCAATAAATTCCTTCTCAATACAATTCATTCTATTGGTTCTGTTCCTCTAGAGAACCCTGACTAATACACTGGGCTAGAGTGAGAACCTACCTGGAAAAAATAATAATAATAATAATAATTTTTTTAAAGATGACATCTCTTGCCCTACCCATTTCAAAAGATACTTAGGAAAAGCGATCCTCAGTTCTGGGACAGTCCTTTGTCAGGGAAAGCCCTGTCTCTGGGCCCAGGAAAACACTGCCCACACACTCAAAAACAGAGTATACCAAAGGCCTCATAATTTTTTGTCTTAGATAAAAGCCGCCCATAAGAACTGTCTGTATTTACTTGCCCAGCTCTTAGCAAATTACAAGGAAGAAACTCAGAAAGTAAAAAAGCACTGACAATAGCAAAAAAGAAGATTCTTGACTGGTTATCACAAGTGTATGAAAATAGAAAAAAAGTTTAAAAACAAAAGCACTTGCCTGCAAAGCCAAAGGACCTAGGATCGATTCCTCGGGACCTATGTAAGACAGATGTGCAAGGTGGCCCATGTGTCTAGGGCTCATTTGCAGTGGCTGGAGGCCCTAGCACACCCATTCTCTATCTCTCTCTCAAATAAATAAAAAATGTAAAATAAGCCGGGCGTGGTGGCGCATGCCTTTAATCCCAGCACTTGGGAGGCAGAGGTAGGAGGATCGCTGTGAGTTTGAGGCCACCCTGAGACTCTATAGCGAATTCCAGGTCAGCCTGGGCTACAGTAAGACCCTACCTCGAAAAACCAAAAAAAAAAAAAAAAAGTAAAATAATAATAATAATGGTATGCCCATTCATTCCCCCCTCCCTCTCTCTCTCCCTCTCTCTCCCTCCTTCCCCCTTTCCTCCTCTCCCCCCCCCTTGCTCCCCTCCCCCCTTTGCTGGGCATTGTAGCACATGGCTTTAATCCCAGCACTGGGGAGGCAGAGGTAAGAGGACTGCCATGAGGCTGAGGCCAGCCTGGGAGGACACGGGCGCAGGGCGAGGGCTGTGCTCACCTGGGACACTCCTCTGTCAAGTATAACCCTACCTGGTGCAGAAGCATAAAGGAAGACAAAGTGAAGGTCCACCTCTGTCCAGTCACTGCCTGCGGCAGCACAAATTTCTTGACTCAGAGGTTAAAACAGAGTCAAAAGGTGTCAACAAAGCTACTACAGTTGATTCGAAACATAGACAAATACACTTATGAATTTATGTCGTGCTATAAAATAACAAATGTCTTCAGTTTTATGTTCCAGGAATGGTATTTGGAATTCTGCCAAACACAGTAGAAAACCTCTGGCTTCTCCAGATTTTGCAGTCAGTTTGTAAGGAAATAGCTAAACCAGGAAAGTTCAAAATCTGTGTAATGAGAGATTTCTGTCATAAACTAATATATTTAAAGTAAGTAGAAAATGAAGCCAGAGTGCTGACACGTGCCAGCGCTGGGGAGGCAGAATCAAGTAGACCAGGAGCTCAAGACCCTCTGCTTCAGGTCAAGTTTAAGGGAAGCCGGGGTGACATAAGACCCAGTCTTAAGTAAACAAATAAGCAAGCAAGCAAGCAAAGTCGAAACTGAGGTAGCAGTAAGATTTAGATAACGAATCTGTAATAAAGACAAAGTAATCAGTTCATCCCAAAATGGAAACAAAAAAATGTCCTATGGGGTATTACATAAAGCACTTAAAATACTAACATCCTGCCGGGCGTGATGGCACATGCCTTTAATCCCAGCACTGGGGAGGCAGAGGTAGGAGGATCGCTGAGAGTTCGAGGCCACCCTGAGACTCCATAGTGAATTCCAGGTCAGCCTGAGCCAGAGTGAGACCCTACCTCGGAAAACCAAAAAAAAAAAAAAAAAAAAAAAAATTAAAATAAAAAAACACTAACATCCTGATTTATGCACCAAATGCTCAATAAATACTAGGTGTTCATAGATTATGTTATAAAGAAGCTGTAAAGTGGCTATATAAGGGAAGGAGGAGGGGGAGGTTTAAGGGAAGGCACTGAATATACACACGTAGAGGAGCAGCTTACTAGGGGTCGATGGTCTAAAAGTGAGGTCAGGGGAAGTGATGGAGTAAAGGAAAAGTGGGAGGAGAATTCATCAAAATTTAAGATGATGGGCTGGAGGGATGGGTAAGTGGTTAAGGTGCTTGTCTGCAAAGCCAAAGGACCCAAGTTTGGTTTCCCAAGAACTACATAAGCCAGATGCACCAAGTGGCATATACATATGGAGTTTGTCTGCAGTGGCTGGAGGCCCTGACGTGCCCACATACTCTGTCTCTCTCTCTCCCAATTAAATAAATAAAAATTTAAAATTTAAGATGTAAATCAGGTGTGGTTGCCCATGCATTTAATCCCAGCACTCGAGACACAGAGGTAGGAAGGTCAGCACTCAGGATGCAGAGGCAGGAAGGTCACCATGAGTTTGAGGCCACTCACTCATCCTCTATCTCTCTCTTTCAAATGACAAAATTATTTAATAAAAAATAAATAAAACCAGGGCTGGAGAGATTGACTTAGAGGTTAAGGTGCAAGGCTGCAAAGCCTAAGGACCCAGGTTCAATTCTCAGGTCCCACGTAAGCCAGATGCACATGGTGGCACATGCATCTTGAATTCATCTGCAGTGGCTAGAGACACTGGCACACCCATTCTCTCTCTGTATCAAATAAATAAAAATCTTTAAAAGAAAAGAAAATTAAGAAATGGGACTGGAGGGATGGCTAACCAGTTAAGGCACTTGCCTGTGAAGCCTAAGGACCCAGGCTCAATTCCCCAGTATCCACATAAGCCAGATGCACAAAGTGGCACATGCTTCTGGAGTTCATTTAGAGGCCCTAGTGTACCCATTTCCTGTCTGTCTCTATTCTTTCTATCTCTTTCTGTCTCTCTGCTTGCAAATAAATGTCTCTGTGTGTGTGTGTGTGTGTGTCTGTCTCTGTCAAAAAATAACAAATAAGCCAGGTATAGTGGCACACACCTTTAACCTCAGCACTTAGGAGGCAGAGGTATGTGGATCACTGTGAATTCAAGGCCAGCTTGAGAATACATAGTGAATTCCAGTTAGACACTAACTCAAAAAAAGAAAAAAAAAAAACAAAAACACTGGCCAGGCACGGGGTGCACACATTTAATCCCAGCACTTGGGAGGCAGAAGTAGGAGGATCATCGTGAGTTCAATGTTACCCTGACACTACATAGTCAACACCAGGTCAGCCTGAGCTAGAATGAGACCCTACCTGAAAAAGAAAATGAGGAAAAAAAGCGGGGGTAAGCTAGTGGTTAAAGCACTTGCCTAGGATAACTACCACCTCCTGTTCAAATCCTCCAGATCCCACATATAGCCAGACACGACACTGACGCAAGAGTGCAATGCAACGCAGGCCCACAAGGGGGCACATGCTCCTGAGTTCATCCTCTGGCTGAAAGGCACTGGCATGCCCATTCTCTCTCACTCTCAGGAAAAAAAAAGAAGATAATTCAAATTCTACTACACTGCAAGGTGTGCTGACATTGGAAGGTCACAATGGGGCCACCTTGTTTTATAGGTTAAGGAAATGAAGCACACTGAGCGACAGGGCCAAGTCCACACAGTAAAAGACAGATGACAGATCAGTGCAAAATGCTGGCCTGTCTCCTGTTCTTTTTCTGGATTACAGCACCTCCTCTCACAGCTTACAGTTTTAAATCAACTCACTAATCCAAATAAATTAGCAAAAAGTGTCAGATACTACACTTTGCTTCATAAATACGCATTCATGAAACAAACATCAGCTGACATATGCTACTTGGCGTATTTACAATACTATCTATAGAGCTCTTGTTTGAAATTTCAAGCAGGGAAGCATACCTTGATCAGATACTGCAAAGGTGTCTGCTTTGCAAAAGCAGATAAAAATGCTATATGAAAACCAAGTCATCCAATCCTGTACCTACCAAAACCAGTTATATTCTGATGAGCTTAAAAAGGGGGAGGGGACAGATATGTTAAGAAAGCACTTTTGCTTGTTTTAGTTGTATTTTCCTTTTTTTTTTTTTTTTTTGTAATGCTGCTCATCTGATTTCAAAGTCACCTTCAAGCAGTAATAATGGAGGCAGGGAGCCCGATTCTTCCCTCCCTAGAACAAGATCCATAGGAAAAGCCAAAGGAGCAATTCTTTATCTTCCTTCACTAAAAACCAGCATGATAGCACAATACCTTCCTAGATGGCACTTGCCTTAACTAAAAGATTTAAATTCAGAAAAGGACAAGCAAATTACGCCACTTGTGAGACAATGAGTGCATGAAATAGAAACCAAGAGGACAACAGATCTCTGAATGCAGCCTGTAAGAAGAAACAGAGTCATCCTGTTTATGGGAGCAACTGGCACCTTCAAGCTAAATTGACCACAAAGAAAAGATATTATGAGCCAGGCGTGGTGCCATACACCTTTAATCCCTGCAATCGAGAGGCAGAGGTGGGAGGATCACCATGAGTTCGAGGCCACCCTGAGACTATATAGTGAATTCTAGGTGAGCATGGGATGGAGTGAAATCCTACCTTGGGGGGAAAAAAAAGATACTATGGAAATCTCTGCTATTGTCCATGGGTAGGGGGGGGAGAATACAGGAGAGGTTTAGATCTTCTCAGTACAACAAAATTAAGATATTATATATGTTTTTTTACAGGTGTGGTTTTTCAAGGTAGGGTCTCCCTCTAGCTAAGGCTGACCTGCAATTCACAATACAGCCTCAGGGTGACCTCGAATTCATGGCAATCCTCCTACCACTACCTCCTGAGTGCTGAGATTAAAGGTGTGAGCCACCACATCCAGCTTTAAGTTGCTATATTTTAAAGTTTTATATTGAATAAAACAAAAACATTACAATATATAGGTATGGTTATCTTAGAGATTTTTCCACTAATTTTCTAATCTGGTAAGTTAAAATTCAATATTCAAAGGAAGTATAGTCTAGCAAGACTATTAAGACAAAAAACTGATGCTTTCTAGAATTGCCTGAGTAATGCAACATAATAATTAACTTCATTTGCTCTATTGAGTGTTGATATTTTTCTAACAAAATCCAAGTATTCAGTGCAGTGAGTGATGAGTGACCTTGAGGCAGCACTTGGAAGGCAGTCACCATGGAAACTGCAACCACAAAAGTGCCTCATCCTTAGCAAGAGGACCAACCTAGTGTGTCAGGATTTCTAAAACCTAGAGAAGCAGACCTTCCCTCAATCCACCCCCATGGTGCAGAGGGCAGCTTTGAAAAATGTTTATATGAGCCTTCCTATTTATTCTTCATGGATTGAGACACTCAGGAAGTTTTTGCCATAGAAACTGGTGTGACAAAAATATTTCCCTTTGCTTCTTAAATTGACAAAATGAATTGCTAAAATACAAATGATCCTTCTTATTTATTTATTTTTTTTTTTATTTTTGGTTTTGCAAGGTAGGGTCTCACTCTGGCCCAGGCTTTTTGAATTTTTTAAAATATAACTTTTGGGGGGGTCTGGAAAGATGGCTTAGTGGTAAAGCACTTGCCTGCAAAGCCAAAGGACCCACATAAGCCAGATGCAGAAGGGAGGGCGCACGCATGTGGAGTTCATTTGCAGTGGCTGGAAGCCCTGGAATGCCTATGCTCTCTGTCTCTACCCATTTCTCACTCTCTCAAATAAATATAAATAAAATGTTTTTAAAATAAAATAAATGCAATTTTTTTCAATGGAATCAGCACTGTTTTAGTGTTAAAAGTGAGTGTCAAACTGGCAATGGTGCCACACACCTTTAATCCCAGCATTCCGAAGGCTGAGGAAGGAGGATCACCATGAATTCAAGGCCATCTTGAGACTATATAGTGAATTGCAGGAGAGCCGGGGATGTAAGGAGACCCTATCTCAAAAAGCCAAAAAAAATAAAATAAAATAAAATAAAATTCAGTGTCAACAAGAATCAGCTAGGCATGGTGACATACTTGTAATCCCAGCTCTTGAATGCTGAGACAAGAGGATAGCCAGTTGGAGGTTATCCCTGAGAGACACAGTCAGACCATGCTGAAAGAGGGTGGGGGGGGGGCAAGAAAAGGGAGTAAAGGAGAAAGGGAAGGGGGAGGCATTTAATTTCCAGTATACACTCTATTTCAGCCTACACTTTTTAATAAAGAAAACACAGGGTGGGGAGGCTCTTGGTTTCCTACCAGGAATAGATGGGAAGACCCTGCTGCTGAAGACTCCACATACTTGGGCTGCAAGGTCTCTGAGAAATCAAGCTGGAGCTGAGCTGAAAACCTCCTTCCTGTAGACCAGCTGACAGAAAGCTAGAAAATGCTACCCTGCATGCAGCTCCATGGGGGAGAGAGAAGTCATCAGTGGAGATAAACAACAGTGGATACTGCAAGCCCTAATTTTGGCCAGCCAGGCCAAATGAGCCAATGGGTGCAGCAGTGCCATGTCTGTTATGAGGGAAACCAACTACTCTCTCTAACTGGACCGGAGGCCCACTCCACGGGAGGGAATCCATGCCTGATACTAAAAGCAAATGACGGGGAAAGTCATGTGTTCTAGGGGCAAAATGCCTTCGGGCTAAATGTATATATTATGCTCAGCAAACTGCCCAGTAAGCACTTATCTTAAAATTCAAACCCATGTATTAATGCCACTTTCACTTTTGGTTAGAGAAGCTTCTCTTTTCAGATGGCAGTGACCTCTGAGATGGCCCAAAAGGCACCATAGTGCTGAGAAGAAGTGACAGAGGAGTGCTCAGCACTGAAACATCTCTATCACACCTTCCAAGGCTCAGGGTCCATTGCAGAAGAGGTGGAGGGATGAATGTAAGAGCAAAAAGAAGGGTAAGATTCCTTACAATGCACTCCTCCAGACTGGATATGCATAGTCTGGATATGCATAACCTCACAGTGCCTGACACTACCTACACAACACCATCATAATAGGAGGAAAAGATGACGACATCAAAATAAGAGACAGGGGAGAGGATATGATGGAGAGTGGAGTTGAGAAGGGGAAAGTGGAGGAAGGGAGGGAATCACCATGGTTTATTGCCTATAACTATGGAAGTTGCCAATAAGTAATAAATTAATTTAAAATAAAAAGGAAAGAAAACACAGGGCAGGAGTGATGGCTTAGTGGTTAAGGTGAATGCCCGTGAAGCCTAATAACCCACGTTGGACTCTCCAGATCCTGGCAAGCCAGTTAAACAAAGGTGAGGCAAGTGTAACGTCTCACATGCCCACTAGGGCGCAAGATGGAGTTCAATTTCCGTGGCTGAGGCCCTGGTGCCCCAATTCTCTCTCTCTCCCCCCCTCGCTCTCTTTCTCTCTCTAAAACATAACAAAAAACAGAGGGAGGTTGATTTAAAATCCCAAGTATAAAATAAGTATAATTCTGCTTATGCACATTAAAATTTTACATGTAGTATTTCTATGTTGTGTCTTTTTGTTCAAACATTAACCATAGTTTTCTCTAGCTCCTCTCCTGAAATATTATGAATCACCAAGTTCAGCACACACTTGATAACACATAGGTAACTTCAAACCTTGTTCAAGTATCTACCAAAAGAATCTTGAATAGTTACATGCACAGAACATTCTGGGGTTTTTTTTTTAAATATTTTATGTAGTTGCTTGAAAGCAGAGAGAGAGAGAATGGGCACACCAGGGTCTCTTGCCACTGCAAACAAACTCCAGATGTATATGCCTTTTTGTGTATCTGGCTTTATGAGGGTACTAGGAATTTGAACCCAGGTCATTAGGCTTCACAAGCAAGTTCCTTTAACCACCACTTATCCATCTCTCCAGCCCTTGTTTTTTGTTGTTGTTGTTGTTGTTTGTTTGGGGTTTTTTTTTGGGGGGGGGTAGTATTGTTTTTTTTGTTTTGTTTTGTTGTTGAGGTAGAGTTTCACTCTAGACCAGACTGACCTGGAATTCCTAGTGATCCTTTCTCAGGCTCTGTAGTGTTAGGACTAACAGTGTAGGCCACCACACAAGGCTGGGCATTTACTGACATTTTTTTCAATCCACCTAACTACTTTACCACGTGACTGCATCACTTTCACATGTCCAAGGTACCAGGTTATGATCCATCACTCAGAACTCTTCCAGCTGCTCCTTTCTCCCAAGTACAAATTTGTGTCCCTCTTCCCACACAGAACCGGATCATCACAAAAACACTGTGCCAGGTGTGGTGGCTCTTCTCAACTCGAGGCTGAGGCTGAAGCAGTATACCGGGTTCGAGGCCAGCCCGGGTTCCATATCAAACTCCAAGCTCCCTGGCCCCAGTGACACCTCCTCTAGCCAGGTGGCTGCAGACACAAGTTACAAACTTAAAATAACGCCTGAGACCATGGGGGACATACGTTCACATTCAAACCACCACACCTTGCTATGATGCGGGTCTTGTGCAGACAGCGTCAGCCACTGTAAGCTCATGAGTGCCACGGGCATTCTGTGTCTGGACAACAGCACTGCGAAGCACTCCTCCCTTCCTTTGGCTCTTACATCCTTCTTGCCACCTCTTCCCCAACAGTCAGTCCCTTGACTCTTGGAGGGTGTGACAGAGATGTCTCAGTGTTAAAAGTAATTTTCTTTGTGGTGGTGCACACCTTTAATCAGAGCACTTGGAAGGCAGAGATATAAAGACTGCAGTGAGTTCGAGGGAACCCTGAGACGGCATAGTGAATTACAGGCCAGGCTGAGCTAGCATAAGACACTACTTTAAAAAATAACCTGCTAGAAAAATGGATGGACCTGGAAAGTATTACACTAAGTGAGGTAACCCAGGCCCAGAAAGCCAAGCGCCACATGTTCTCTCTCATATGTGGATCCTAGCTACAGATGACTGAGCTCCTGCGTGAGAATGAAAATACTTAGTAGCAGAGGCCAGTAAGTTAAAAAGGAGACATAAAGGGTAGAGAAAGGAAGGGAGGAGGATACTTAATAGGTTGATATTGTATATACGTAATTACAATGATTGTAATGGGGAAGTAATATGATGGAGAATGGAATTTCAAATGGGAAAGTGTGGGGGTAGGGAGGAGGGAATTACCATGGGATATATATATATATTTTTTTTTAATTTTTATTTATTTATTTGAGAGCGACAGACACAGAGAGAAAGACAGATAGAGGGAGAGAGAGAATGGGCGCGCCAGGGCTTCCAGCCTCTGCAAACGAACTCCAGACGCATGCGCTCCCTTGTGCATCTGGCTAACGTGGGACCTGGGGAACCGAGCCTCGAACCGGGGTCCTTAGGCTTCACAGGCAAGCGCTTAACTGCTAAGCCATCTCTCCAGCCCACCATGGGATATATTTTATAATCATGGAAAATGTTAATAAAAATTTAAAAAAAAATAATAATAACCTGCTAGGGGCTGGAGAGATGGCTTAGCTGTGAAGCGTTTGCCTGTGAAGCCTAAGGATCCCAGTTCGAAGCTCGATTCCCCAGGACCCACGTTAGCCAGATACACGAGGGGACGCATGCATTTGGAATTCGTTTGGAGTGGCTGGAAACCCTGGCGCACCCATTTCTCTTTCTTTCTCTCTCTCTCCCTCCTTCTCTCTGTTGCTTGCAAAGAAATAAATAAAAATAAACAAAAAAATTTAAAAAAAATAATAATAATAACCTGCTAGGCGTGGTGGCACGTGCCTTTAATCCCAGCACTGGGGAGGCAGAGGTAGGAGGATCCCTGTGAGTTTGAGGCCACCGTGAGACTACATATGAATTCCATGTCAGCCTGAGCTAGAGTGAAAGCCTACCTCAAAAAAAAAAAAAAAAAACCAGCGAGCCGGGTGAGGTGGCGCACGCCTTTAATCCCAGCACTGGGGAGGCAGAGATAGGAGGATCGCTGAGAGTTTAAGGCCACCCTGAGACTACGTAGTGAATTCCAGGTCAGCCTGGGCTAGAGTGAGACCCTACCTCGAAAAACAAACAAAAAAAAGAAAAAAGAAGAAAGAAAAAAGAAAAAAACAGCAGTGCTTGGGTGTGGTGGCCCAAGCTAGAGAAATGGGTTAGTCGTTAAGGCACTTGCCAATGAACCCTGAAGAACACAGGTTCGATCCCCAGCACCCACATAAGCCTGATGCACAAGATGACACATGCATCTGGAGTTTGTGTGCAGTGGCTGGAGGTCCCTGCACGTCAGTTCTCTACCTGCCTCTTTCTCTCTCCCTCTCTCTCAAATAAATATTTTTCTTCCTGGAAAAAATGGGTAGAATCTCAGCACTCAGCTAGCTGAACAAGGGGAACAGAACCTGTACAGCAGAATGGCTTCAAGACTAGCCTATATCCCTCAGGGAAAAAAAAAAAAAAAATCAATAAGAATTAAATTAAAACTGGCGTAGTGGTCCATGTCTTTAATCCCAGTACTGAGGAAGCAGAATTCCTGCAAGTTCTGAGGCTACAGCATGAGTTGGGGAAGGATGGAGTAAATAAATGCCAGCTGAGCGCGGGAGTCTCTAATCCCAGCACTTGAGTGGCAGTGGTTAGAGAGCAGAGCTCAGCTCCCAGCAACAAGAAGTTCTGCGTGCATTTTTTGTTTGTTTGGTTGGTTTTGGTTTTCCTAGGTAGAGGTTCGCTCTAGCCCAGTATGACCTGGAATTCACTATGTAGTCTAAGGGTTGCCTTGAAATCACTGTGATCCTCCTACCTTTGCCTCCCAAGTTCTTGGAACAAGGCATGAACCAACATGCCATTTCCAAGGAATTTTTTAAAGTACATTTTGCACAAATGTACTTTATGTACCCAAATGACCGGAATGTCTACAAGAACATACAAATAGTAATCAGAGCTAGAGCAGTGGCTCAGTGGTCAAAGGTGCTTGCTTACAAAGCCCGAAAGCCTGGGTTCAATTCCCCAGTACGCACATAAAACCAGATGCATAAAGTGGGCATGCAACCGGAGTTCACTTGCAGTGGCTACTGTTCCTCAGTCTATCTCTTTCTGCTTCTCTCTCTCTCTCTCAAATAAATGTTTTTTTTTTAAATGCAAATTAAACATTTATCTGGCCAGACATGGTAGCACATGCCTTTAATGCCAGCACTTGGGAGGCAGAAATAGAAGGATCACTATGAGTTCAAGACCACCCTGAGACTACATAGTGAATTCAAGTTCAGCCTGGACTGGTGAAACCCTACCTCAAAAAAAAAAAAAAATTAATAGAATTTTTTTCAGGGGTAATACTGGCACTGTGATTATGCTTTTCCGAAAGAAGTCCTTAATTATATAAACACTTTAGAAAAAAATCACTCTAGTATTCACTTATTATAATACAGGAGGGGTAAATGGAGATACAGATGAAAAAGAATGGATGTGATCTCGAACCTGGCGAAGCTGTGAGGAGCACATGGTGATCAACACACCATTTTATCTTTTCATGTTTGAAACGTTCCCTAACGTAAAGCAGCAAGAGAAACAAGACCCTGCAGGATAAGATAACGTCACACGCCTGTGATCCCAGCACTGCGCGCGGACACACAAGGGTCTTAAGTCCGAGGCCAGCAGGGAAAGGGAGAGGGAAGGAGACAGGGAACTTAGAGTGGCTCAGAACATACAAGTGATTCTGAACGTGACGAGAATGACACTCGAGGCACCAGGGGAAGAGGATGAGATGGCCGTTCTCTTCACCCCAAGTCTTTCCGGGCCAGGGAGATGGCTCAGTCTTTCTTGTACAAGCAGCATTTTCCGCATCTACCTGGTGCCACAGAGGCAAACACAGGCAGAAGCAATGAGTTCTGCTGCTTTTCTTCGAGATGGTAGGTTCCTGTGTTCTCAAGGGACACAAAAAAAATGAAGCGATCCAAGTTCTTCGTTCTGGGTTTTGCACCCCATTTTGTACCATTAACATGACTTGAAAGTAAAATAAATAAATATCTCTCAGAAATGCATTTAAATCTTTCCCTAGACTACTCCAGCTCAAGTTCTCTCTTCTTCCTTTGACTCCAAAAGCAATCATTTGTACAATTTATTTGGCAATTAATCCTGCATTGCCTTATTAAATTTCTAGCTATCTTTCATGGTGTTTTTTTTTTCTCTTCATCTTCTCAAGTAGACTGTAAATTCCTTGAGAGGAAGTGGTTAAGGCCGTACATTGTTTTACAAACATAAATTCACCGCTGCTAGCACATACCAAATATAACTGCTTTTTATTCTTAATTTATCTTATTTTTATTTGAGAGAGCAAGGGAGAGAGAAAGAACCAGAGAGGGAGACTGATAGAGAATGGGCATGCCAGAGCCTTCAGCCACAGCAAACAAACTCCAGATGCATGCACCACCTTCTACATCTGCCTTACATAGGTCCTGGGGAATAGAACCTGGGTCCTTTGGCTTCACAGGCAAATGCTTTAACTGCTAAGCCATGTCCCTAGCCCTACTTTTTATTCTTTTTGAGACAGGATCTCATGTAGCAAGGCTGGTCTTGAACACGTGATCCTCATCTCCACCACTTACCTCCACATTTAGAGGGCTAAACATGTGCATCGTATTTCTCTCTCTCTCTCTCCAATTTACACACAGAGAATAATTTAAAAAATGTATAAAATGACTAAAATGTATACACGATGCTCACCAAACTGCCCAGTAAGCACTTCTCTTAATGTTCACACTCATATTAATGTGACGCTCACTTCTGGTTAGAGAACCTTCTCTTTTCAGATGGCAGTGAACTTGGAATGGGAAGAAATGACAGAGGAGTGCTCAGCACTAAAATATCTCTATCACACCTTCCAAGGCTCAGGGTCCATTGCGGAAGAGGTGGCAGAAAGAATGTAAGAGCCAAAGGAAGGGTAGGACTCCTTACAATGTGCTCCCCTCAGACACAAAAAGGCCTGAATATCCATGACCTCACCATACCTGACACTACCTACACAAGACCATCATAAGAGGAAAAGATCATGACATCAAAACAAAAGAGAGACTGATTGAGAGGGGGAGGGGATATGATGGAGAGTGGAGTTTTAAAGGGGAAAGAGGGAGTTACCATGGGATATTGTTTACAATCATGGAAGTTGTCCATAACAAAATTAAATTAAAAAATAATAATAATCACAGGCTAGAGAGAAGCCTTAGTGGTTAAGGTGCTTGCCCACCAAGCCAAAGGATCCCAGTTTGACACTCCAGGACCCACATAAGCCAGATGCACAAGGTGGTGCATGCATATGGAGTTCATATGCAGTGGCTGGAGGCCCTGACACCCCCATTCTCCCACTCTCTCTGCCTGTTGGTCTATCTTAAATAAATAAAATATACTTTATGCCTGAAGGGAGCATATTGTAAGGAGTCCTACCCTTCCTTTGGCTCTTTCTTTCTGCCACCTCTTCCGCATTTGAACTTCTTTCCAGCACTATGTTACCTTCTGAGTCGTCCCAAGGTCACTGCCATCTGAAAAGAGTAGATTCTCTACCCAAAGTGAGAGTAGCGTTAATATAAGGGTTAAGAGAAGTGCATACTGAACAGTTTGATAAGCATAGTATATACATTTATCCAGACATTAGCAGATGTTACACCCCTAGGGATATCTGTGACTTCATAGTGCCTGACACTACCTCCACAAGACCATCATAAGAGGAGGAAAAGATCATGACATCAAAGTAAGTGAAACTAATTGAGAGGGGGAGGGGATATGATGAAGACTGGAATTTCAAAGGGGAAAGTGGGGGGTGGGGGGGTATTACCATGGGATATTTTTTATAATCACGGAAAATGTTAATAAAAAATTGAGGGCTGGAGAGATGGCTTAGCGGTTAAGCGCTTGCCTGTGAAGCCTAAGGACCCCGGTTCAAGGCTCGGTTCCCCAGGTCCCACGTTAGCCAGATGCACAAGGGGGCGTACGCATCTGGAGTTCGTTTGCAGAGGCTGGAAGCCCTGGCGCGCCCATTCTCTCTCTCTCCCTCTCTCTGTCTTTCTCTCTGTGTCTATCGCTCTCAAATAAATAAATAAAAATAAATAAATAAATAAATAAAAAAATTGAAGGGAAAAGTTTTTTTTGTTGTTGTTGTTTTGTTTTGTTTTTTTTTTAGAGAGCCAGGTGTGATGGCACACAGTTTTAATCCCAGAATTTGGGAGGCAGAGGTAGGAGGATCACTGTTTGTTCGAGGCTGGTCTGACACTATGTAGCAAATTCCAGGTCAGCCTGGGCTACAGTGACACCCTACCTCGAAAAAACATAAATAAGAAAAGAAAAAGAATCAGGAGTTTATCGTTCAAAGCAAGATGGTTCAAAACTAACCCCAGCTCTTGGGAGGGTAGAGTGGAGGATCAGAAATTCAAGTGATTCTTGTCCATATAGCAAGGTCAAAACTAATCTGGGTCCCTGGAGCCATGTCTCAAAGAAATAAAAAATATGTATTAAAAAAAAATCAGGACAGCCAAATGTGGTGGTACACGCCTTTAATACCAGCACTCGAAAGCAGAAGTAGGAGGATCACCATGATTTCAAGGCCACCTGAGACTACATAGTGAATTCTAGGTCCACCTGGACTAGAGTGAAACCCTACATGGGGGGAAAAAAAATTAGGAGTCCAAAATGGAAGAAGAAAGCCAGGCAAGGTGGTACATGTCTTTAACCCCTTTACTGCCGACGTTGAGGTAGGAAGGTCACAGTGAGTTCAAGGTCAGCCTGAGCTAGACTGAAATCCTGCTTTAAAACATAGAGAACAGGGCTAGAGAGATGGCTTAGCCTGCCTGTGAAACCTAAGGACCCAAGTTTGATTCCACATGGCCCAAATAAGCCGGATGCATGAGGTTATACATATCTGGAGATCGTTTGCAGCAGCTAGAGGGCCTGGCGCGCGCATTCTCTCTCCTCTCCCACTTTCTTTCCCTCTCCCTCCCTCCATCAAGTAAAAAAAAAAAAAAGGAGAGGCTGGAGGGATGGCTTAGCAGTTAAGGCTCTTGCCTGCAAAACTTAAGGACTCAGGTATGATTCCCCAGTACCCACGTAAGCCAGTTGCACAAGGTGGCACATGTGTCTCGAGTTCACTTGCAGTACCTGGAGACTCTGGCATGCCCAATCTCTCGATCTAACCCCCACCACCACCTCTCTAAAATAAAATATATTTTAAAAAGAGGGAAGAGGATGCTATCCCTTCTCCTGCCTTCTCATGCACAGCTTTCTGTCCTCTCTCCTCTTTCTTTCTCTTAAGCACTTTCTTTTGTTTGTTTGTTTTTTGAGGTAGGGTCTCACTCTAGCCCAGGCTGACCTGGAATTCACTCTATTCTCAGGTGGCCTCGAACTCACAGAGATCCTCCTACCTCTTCCTCAGAGTGCTGGGATTAAAGGCATGTTCCACTATGCCCAGCCCTTATAATCTACCAAAAGCTCTCTAACCCTTAAAAAAAAAAAAAAAGAGAGAATTGCTTTAGAGGGAAGGCAAGAAAAATTATCAATGATCATTTTAAAATAACCAGAAAGATAAGTAAAATGTACAGTTCCCCATTTTAAAGCTCTAGATGAAAAGAGTGTTGCTAGGCGTGGTGACAAAGGGCAGGAGGCGGAGGTGGGGGGGGAGTGTGGCCAGCCTGGGCTGCATGGGAAGACAGTTTCAAAACCCAAGTGCCAGAGATCTAGAGCAGGCTTAGATGTGCTGAGCTGCGGCACAGGAATGCAAGGAGAACGCCCCTAGTGGGGCTGGAGAGATGGTTCAGCCATTAAGGCGCTTGCCTGCAAAGCTAAGGACCCGGATTCCATCCCACAGGACCCACATAAACCAGATGCACGAGGCGGCACATGTATCTGGAATTCATCTGCAGTGGCTGGAGGCCTTACTGCCTGTGTTCTCTATCTGCCTCTTTCTCTCTCTCTCTCTCAAAAAAAAAAAAAAAAAAAAAAAAAAATTTAAAAAACAACAGGCCGGGCGTGGTGGCGCATGCCTTTAATCCCAGCACTTGGGCAGCAGAGGTAGGAGGATCCCTGTGAGTTCGAGGCCACCCTGAGATTACATAGTGAATTCCAGGTCAGCCTGAGCTAGAGTGAGACCCTACCTTGAAAAACCAAAAACAACAACAAACGATTCTAGCAAAGAGCCTTTGCATTAGTCAATGTTCTCACCCAACACTTCATCCCAACAGTCACGAAACTCACTTCCTTCCCTTGCATATACAAATAAACATTTTTTTAAATGTCAGAAAGCCAGACATGGTAGTGCATGTCTTTAATCCCAGTACTCAGGAGGCAGAGGTAGGAGGATCTCCATGAGTTTGAGACCACCCTGAGATCATATAGTAAATTCCAGGTCAGCCTGGGCTAAAGCAAAACCCTATCTCAAAAAACAAAAAAAAGGGCTGGAGAGATGGTTTAGTGGTTAAGCGCTTGCCTGTGAAGCCTAAGGACCCCGGTTCGAGGCTCGGTTCCCCAGGTCCCACGTTAGCCAGATGCACAAGGGGGCGCACGCGTCTGGAGGTCGTTTGCAGAGGCTGGAAGCCCTGGCGCGCCCATTCTCTCTCTCTCCCTCTATCTGTCTTTCTCTCTGTGTCTGTCACTCTCAAATAAATTAAAAAAAAAAATTAAAAAAAAAAAAAAGACCAGAAACAAAGCACGGCGTGGTGGCACACACCATTAATCTCAGCACTTGGGAGGCAGAGGTAGGAGGATCACCATGAGTTCAAGGCCACCCTGAGACTACATAGTTAATTTCATGTCACCCTGGGCCAGAGTGAGACCCTACCTTGAAAAATAAAAAGAAGCACTTATAAATAAATAAAGCCAGGTGTAGTGGTGCAAGTCTGGAATCCTAGCTTCACTAGTAGCATAGTTTGAGGCCTGGGCTTCAAAGCCAACTGAGCCACTCGAAGACATCCTCTCACAGCCATCACATGCCTTTCATCCCAGCACTCAGGAGGCAGAGGTAGGAGGATTGCAGTGAGTTCAAGGCCAGCCTGGGACTACAAAGTGAGTTTCAGGTCAGCCTGGGCTACAGTGAGATACTACCTCAAGAAAAAATAAGGAGGGGGTGGAGGGAAGGAATTACCATGGGATATTTTTTATAATCATGGAAAATGCTAATAAAAATTTTAAAAAAACAAAAAAAGTAAAAAAAATTAAAAAAAGTAAAAGGAGCCAGCTGTGGTGGTATATGCTGGTAGGATATTGCTGAAGAGGCAGAGGCAGGAGGATCAGGATTTCGGGGCCAGCCTGGGCTACACATATTGAGCTGGGTGTGGTGGCACACGCCCTTAATCCAAGCATTTGGGAGGGAGAGATAGGAGGATCAATGTGAATTCAAGGCCACCTTGAGACTACATACTGAATTCCAGGTTATCCTAGACTAGAGTGAGACCCTACCTCGAAAAACTAAAAATATAAAGAAATAAAAAGTAAAAGGGGCCAGGCATGGTGGCACATGCCTTTAATCTCAGCACTCAGGAGGCAGAGGTTGGAAGATTACTGTGAGTCTGAGAATATATACTGAATTCCAGGTCAGTCTGAGAACCTACCTCAAAAACAGCAACAAAAATAAATAAATAAATAAAAATAAGGAGGGCCTGGGGAGATGTCTCAGGCAATGCCTGCCAGGTAGGGTTCAATTAGCCAGTGCCCATGCAATGCCCACAAAGTGGTACTTGCATCTGAAGAAGTTCCTTTGCAGAGTGCCCTGTTTTTTTTTTTTTTTGTATTTTCAAGGTAGAGTCTCACTGTAGCTCAGGCTGTCCTGGAATTCACTATGTAGTCTCACGGTGGACTTGAATTCACGACAATCCTCCTCTCTGCCTCCAGAGTACTGGGATTAAAGGAGTGCGCCACCACACCAGCTGTTGTTTTTTCATTTTTACTTTATTTTTATTTATTTGTGTATGTGTTTCTCTTGCCTCTGCAAACTGAACACCAGATGTTTGCGCCACTTTTGTGTCCAGCTTCGTATGGGCTTGTGGCAAGTTGAATCAGGATCGGCAGGCTTTACAAGTTAAGTGCCTGTAGCTACCGAGCCATTTCTCCAGCCCCTCTATCACATTGTTTGCTTGTTTGTTTATTTTTCTTTTAATTTTATGCAGAGACAGAGAGAATGGCACACAGGGCCACCTTGTATATCTGGCATTAAGGGGGAACTGGGGAATCAAATCTGGTCGTTAGGCTTTGCAGGCAAGCACCTTAATTGCTGAGCCATCTCTGTAGCTCTCTGATTCTTTAACACCACTGTTAAGTCATCAACATGCAAGCAACACAGAGAGCTATTACAGGATATTGCGATCAACTCTTCAAAGCTGAGCTTCCCAAAACCAGGCACTGTGGAAAAATCAGATATTACTGTTTGCCTTTACATTTGAAAGAGCCCAAAGAGCATGGACAATATAATTTTATTATAAAGCCTATTAATCTTTTCAGACATTTACAGGAACCCAAATAAATTAAAATTTCTTGAACCACAACAAATGAGGATTAAACTTTTCCGAATATGTACAAAATGTTTACTTCTGAACATTTGAATATAAATATAAATCCCTAGACAATTTTATTCACGCAAGAGTGTAAAATGCCTAAGACGCATAAAAAAAATGCACAGTAATAAAGTCAACATTACTGAAAACAATTAGGAATGTTGCAGCCGGGTGATATTTCAATAGTTTTCCAAGTTCAGTATCCACTGCTCCGTTATTCAGGAAGAGATCAAGTGAAAAGTTACAATACCTCAGATGCGCGACTCTACGCTGCTGGCTGAAAGCTGGCCAGGCGCCACTGATCACTGATAAAATAGCTTCACGCTCCCAGCTGGGCACAACCGCACTTGCACGGCGTCCAGCAGTGTGAGCACGCCCGCATGTCATTATGGGAAATAGTGGAAAATTTCACAGGCTGACATCCAGAATGTCTGCGGTTCTTGTCATACTTCTTTCTTCCTACAAAGCAGTTATTAGACCAGTAGTCTAATTTTTTTTTTTTAAGCTGGAAATTTCCACTGTTTTTAGCTACCCCTTTTAAATGTAAATTGGAACATTTTGCAAACTTCAAGCATGATAGAAATAATTCAGACAGAAAAGAATCAAAATCTCTCCGCTGACATGGTGGCGCACACTTTTAATCCCAGCACTCACGAGGCGGAGGTACAAGGATCACTGAGTTCAAGGCTAGCCTGAGACTACACAGTAGTTTCAGATGAGCCTGGGCTACAGTGAGACACTACCTTGAAAAAATACAATACAATGAAGGTAGTAGTAAATCAACTAAGGAGCCTGTCACATTTTCTACAAAGAGAAAAGCAGTCATTGTGACACTTAAGACCTTTAAATTACAATAATTTAACCTAAACATTACAATGTAACAAATACCATGTGGAGGCAGGATTTTCTCATTAGCATGTAGTGGAAGCATTCAAACACTAAGTCAGCAGAACAAATAGTAGAAAGTTACTATGTGCCACATGGGACGGCCTGCAGGCCTAGAGAGTTTCAAGCAGACTAGGACTACATATGGAGACTCAATCTCAACAATATAAATAAAGAAAACGTCTTTAATCCCAGCACAAGGGAGGCAGAGGTAGAAGGATCACTGTGAGTTCAAGGCCACCATGAGACTACATAGTGAATTCCAGGTCGGCCTGGGCTAAAGTGAGACCTTACCTTGAAAAACAAAAACAAAAAAATATACATACATACATACATACATATATATGTGCATGTATATGTATGTGTGTGTGTGTATATATATATATATATATATATATAAAGGAACTTGGGGTTAGGGTGTAACTCAGTGACAGAACACTCGCCTGGTATGTATGAGGCTCTAGGTTGAATACTGAGAACCACAAAAAAAAAAAAAAATGATAAGATAATGGTGATCGATGGGGTTTGCACTGAGACTGTAACGGGGAGGGTTTCTGTCTTAGTTTATTGAAACATTTTTGTATGTAGACATGTGTGTCATGAGCCATGTGTTGCTAATGCTGTGAAATGATTTCAGACCTGGAGAATGTCCATTCTTTCTCTCTCTCACTCTCTACCTGCTTCCTTCTCCCTCTCCCTCTCCCCCCCCCCCAAATAGCAAAAAAAAAAAAAATTTTTTTAATGAAAACTGGAGGGAGGGGACTGGAAAGATGGCTTAGCAGTCTGCAAATCAAAGGATCCCAGTCCAATCCTTCAGGACCCACGTAAGCCAGATACACAAGGAGGGTGCACGCATCTGGAGTTTCTTTACAGTGGCTGAAGGCCCTGGCGTGCCCATTCTTTCTCTCTGTGTGCCTCTTTCTCTGTATCAAATAAATAAATAAAACATTTAGGAAGGAAGGAAGGAAGGGAGGGAGGGAGGGAGGGAGGGAGGGAAGGAAGGACTGGAGAGAAGGCTTAGCATTTAAGGCACTTGCCTGCAAAGACTAAGGCCCCAAGTTTGATTCTCCAGTACCCAGGTAAAGCCAGATGCACAAATTAATGCATGCAGTGGTGGTTTGCAGTAGCTGGAGGCCCTGGCATGCCATTCTTTCTATCAGCCTCCCTCCCACTCTCAAATAAATAAGATGAATGAGCTTAAATGGAGCAGGTGGTGAGTAAAGACACAATCTGTAGAGAATATGAGGTAGTCCTTCAACAGTAGGAAACTTTAAATAAATTCAAATAAGCATACTAAATTTTAATCTGCAAATAAAATTCAAGCTAAGGTCTGGAGAGCCAGCTTGGCGGCTAAAACACTTGCCTGCAAAGTCTAAGGATCCAGGTTTGATTCCCCAGAATCCATGTAAGCTAGATTCACATGATGATGCATGCATCTGAAGTTCATTTGCAGCGACTAAAGTCTTGGTGCAACCATTCTCTCTCCGCCGCCGCCCCCCCCCACCTCCGCCTCATCTCTCTCAATAAATAAACACTATATTTTACTTTATTTTTTTTTTGTTGTTTTTCGAGGTAGGGTCTCACTCTAGTCCAGGCTGACCTGGAATTCACTATGTAGTCTCAGGGTGGCCTCAAAGTCACAGTGATCCTCCTACCTCTGCATACCCAGTGCTGGAATTAAAGGCATGTGCCACCACGCCCAGCTAATAAATACATTTTTTTAAAAAATCAAGCTGAGAGCTGGAGAGTAGCTTAGTGGTTAAGGCACTTGCCTCAATGCCAAAGAATCTCAATTCAATTCCCCAGGACCCACATAAGCCCGATGGTCAAGGTGGTGAATGCATCTAGAGTTTATTTGCAGTGGCTGGAGGACCTGGCATGCCCATTCTCGCTTTTTTCTCTCTCAAATAAATAAAATAAATTTTTAGGAGGCTGGAGAGATGGCTTAGTGGTTAAGTGCTTGTCTATAAAGCCTAAGGACCCTGGTTCAAGGCTTGATTCTCCAGGACCCACATTAGCCAGATGCACAAGGGGGGGGGTGCACGCATCTGGAGTTTGTTTGCAGTGGCTGGAGGCCCTGGTGTGCCCATTCTCCCTCTCTCTCTCCCTCTCTGCCTTTCTCTCCTTGTCACTTTCAAATAAATAAACAAACAAAAAAAAAATACTTTTTTTAAATCAAGTTGAGCCAGAAGTGGTGGCACACACCTTTAATCCCAGCACTCGGGAGGCAGAGGTAGGAGGATCGCCATGAGTTTGAGGCTACCCTGAGACTACACAGTGAATTCCAGGTCAGCCTGGGCTAGATTGAGACCCTACCTTGGAGGTGAGGAGGAAATCTGATACAGCTATTCTACAGTGACTCAAGTGGTGTATCCCTTTAATTCAGCACTGAAGAGGCAGAGAAAGAGAAGAGGATGCTAGAGTGAGACCCTACCTTGAGAAATCAAATAAATAAATAAAGCTAATAAAGGCAAACCTAAACAGTTTAGTTACCCGAAGCTTACAACACAAGATCACAGAAGACTCAGAACTTTTCACTGCTACGAACTCTTCTTAAAAAGAACAACAACTTTGTTCTAACAAATGGAAATGACCACATAGCAAAATCAGAAAACACTTGGTCTTGCACATGTAGTATTTTATTTCTTTCGCGTAACATTTTTAAGTTACTCTGAAACTGAGTCAATGAGCACACAGCAATTAACTTTCACTTATTAAATGTCAACTTAGGATATTCGGCTTATGATAAGTATTTGCTCTCAATGTGAAGTAACTTGGTCATAGATTTCCTTTAAACAGAAGAGTAAAGGATAGTGAATATTTACTCTAAGAGCTTTCCCTTGGTTATTTTTTTTTTTGGCGGTGGCTGTTGTTAACCCTCTTTCTTTGCCTCTCCGTGCGTTCTCCTCTCTTGTGCCGAGGTTCTCAAATGCATGCCAGGGAGGAACAATGGCACGGCTCAGCTGCAGAGTCCCTGCCTACTACGCAGTCATTATTCTTAGGACTTGAGAACTTTCGGATCCCTGCTTGGGCTGCTTTGAAATTCCCTCTTACAGATTTTCCCTCCTTCATGGAACATCTATTTAAAAGAATGACTTCAAAAATGTCTTGCTGCACCCAAGCAAAACTCTCTAAGCCAACTGAAAATTGTCAGACTTGAATATGAAAGTGGGATATAAAAGCCGTTAAGTTTGGCAAATGCCAGTCAAAAAAAAAAGCACAGGACAAAAAGAAAAATGCATTCCTGGGTAAGAAGTCTTTTTCTTGTATACAAATTAAACCAATCTCTGAAAAGTTTTTCATATTCATATTCAAATTAAATCAAATCCAAAGGCCACAATATTCTATCACTTTTAAAGAAAAAAAAAATTGTACTATCCAGAGACCTAAAGGTCTCAAGCTACATGAACTTGAAAAGGGTCAAGGTAATTATTATTAACTTACACATCACACTAATGTGAAGTATGTTTGTGCATTTTAAGAAGTTCTCAGGAATGCAGAGATGGCTTTGTTAGCAGTTAAGGCAGTTAAGGGGGTGCATGCATATGGAGATCGTTTACAGTGGCTGGAGGCCCTGAGCGCCCAGTCTCTATCTGCCTCTTTCTCCTTCTCCCCCCTCCTCTCTCAAGTAAATAAATAAATAAAAATAAAAATATTAAGAAAAAAAGCAGTTTTCAGAGACAGATAAAACGGCCAGCAGACACCTGAGAGCGTGGAGGAGCCCCCATTCCTCTGACAACATGCGGGTGGTGGTATCCCTTGCACACTCGACCACCGAGATGAACCCAAGAAGCTATCCAACCTGGGGGCAGTTATCTGCCCAGCTTTTAATGATTTGGCTTTCGGCAAAAGCATGAAATATGGAAGGGTCCTGAGTAACAACTTGTCAAACTGGCACAAGGCATAGAAAATTTTTCCAAAACCTCTTACACCTAGCAAAACCAAAAAGGCCATTTATTTTAAACAATATTTAATAAAGCTTAATACCAGTACAGCAAAATAATTTAGACAGTCCCCTGGAGTTTTGTTATAATGGGATTTAACCTATACACTCAACATTCAATTAACCATAATGCTTATCCTAATTGAGGATTATGGCGACTTCTCTACTCCTGGCCCGTCTATGGATCCCACCACTCCAACTCAGCTGCCACCGCTATCAAAGGCAAGGCCCTGGGGAGCAGATCAGCGATCACTAGCCAATACTCAGGCCAGTATTCCTTTTTCATCATCCTGTGGATAACAAGAATTGGTTCGGTATTCCAATGAGCCTGGTCTCCTAAAGTGAAGCTTTACCTTTCACAATAATTAAAGGAAATCAAATATTTCAATAAAATAGCTTCATAGGTGCAAGACACCAAATAAAAAGGAGGAAAAAAAAATCTTTACTTCAGTATATCAATACAAAAATTAACAGGAAAGGCAAAATAGAAAAGATGTTCCTACAAAACTTGGTAGGGGGAAGAGGTCAGGCATGCCTTTAACCCCAGCATTCAGAGACTGAGGTAGGAGGATCACCATGAATCCAATTCAGCCTGGGCTAGTCAGATCCTGCTTCAAAAAACAAAAATAATAACTTAAAAAAAAAAAAACAAAAAACAGGAGCCGGGCATGGTGGTGCACGCCTTTAATCCCAGCACTTGGGAGGCAGAAGTAGGAGGATTGCCATGAGTTTGAGGCCACCCTTAGACTACATAGTGAATTCCAGGTCAGCCTAAGCTAGAGCAAAACCCTACCTAGAAAAAACAAAAAATAAAAAGGGAGGGGGGCTGGATGGATGGCTTAGCCGTTAAGGCACTTGCCTACAAAGCCAGAGGACCCAGATTCAACACCCCAGGACGCACATTAGCCAGATGCACAAGGGGACACACATGTCTGGAGTTCATTTGCGGTGGCTGGAAGCACTGGCGTGCCCATTCTCTTGCTCTCTTACTTTCTGACTCTAATAATTTTTTTTTTTTTAAGGGTAGGGGGAATGGAGAGATGGCTTAGTGGTTAAGGCACTTGTCTACAAAGTGAAGGGACCCAGGTTCCAATCCCCAGGACCCTTGTAAACCAGATACAAAAGGTGGCACATTGGTCTGGAGTTTGTTTATACTGGCTAGAGGCCCTGGCACACCCGTTCTCTCTATCTGCCTCTTTCTCTTCCTTTCACTCTTTCTCTCAAATAAATTATATATATGTGTGTGTGTGTGTGTGTGTGTGTGTGTGTGTGTTTTTAATAAGTGCTGGAGGGATGGCTTAGCAGTTAAGGCCTTTGCCTGCAAAGCCAAAGGACCCAGGTTCGACCCCACAGGATCCACGTAAGCCAGATGCATAAGGTGGCGCAAGCATCTAGAGTTCTTTTGCCATGACTAGAGGCTCTGGCATGCCCATTGTCTCCTTCCCTCTCTCCCAAATAAATAAAATATGTAATTTTTAAAAATCTGGATCCAGGCATGGTGGCACATGCCTTTAATCCCAGCACTCAAGATGCAGAGATAGGAGGATCACCATGAGTTCAAGGCCACCCTGAGACTCCCTAGGGAGTAAAAACCTGAGCTGGACACTTGTCCACTTACTAAGAACAATTCTTTTGAAGGTAGAACCTGTTTGCCAGTCAGGTCAGATTCTTTTCCCTTGCTACAGGCCACAGTTTACTCCAGTCAGTTAAATACACCTTTATTACTATCCCTGCTGTAAACTGACCCAGAGAGTCATACCTACCAAACTAAATTAATGCTGACAAATTGGGAATTGGCAGTACGTAGCCTAAGAAGATTATCTAGTTTGTGGCTAAACTGGCCTCTATCCCCTAGGGCTAGGTATCTTCTGACCATTTTCTTGTTCATTTAACTTTCCACCAGAAGCTAGGGAAGAGAATGGCGGTTAAATTCAAGTCAATTCCATCATTTGTTAGGGACTGAAAATATCTAAGGCTATGGATAATGTATTCGACCCAAAAATCTCTAGGAAATCTTAGAAAAAAAACAATGGATACATATTTACCTAACAAACATTCACTAATGGATAAACCTTACATAAAGCCCGTCCTTGGCCCTCGTTGCTGAATGCTCATTTTGTAATGCCATCCCCATGCCAGAAAGCACTCAGAAAATGAATGCCTACATTCCTTGGCACTTCCTGAGAATCAACGGCTACCTTTCTCTCTCAATCTCCTGTAAGAGAAAGGAAAAGGTAATACAAGCGCAAGCATCACCCGGATACTAAAGTCTTGCTCCCAGAGTCTTCCCTCTCAGGACCCCAAGAAGCGTCCCAACCACCTAAGCACACCCAACGCCAGCCATTCTAGTTCTGCGTGTGAGCGACCCAGGAACCGTTAGCATTCAGTTGTGCTGAATGTGCTATATAAACTAACAGCCTCTGCAGGCTGTAGTCACTCTAAATTTTAGACAAATTAAGTTACAAAAGGACTTTACATCCTCTGAGCAAGAACTGAAATTATATAGTCTAAAAAAAAGAAAATGCAAGCTGGGCAGGGCATGATGGCGCACACCTTAATCCCAGGATTTGGGAGGCAGAAATAGATGGATTGCAGTGAATTCAAGGCCACCCTGAGACTACACAGTGAATTCCAGTACAGTGATAGACCCTACCTCAAAAAATAAATAAATAAATAAGCAAGCTAGGCATGGTGGTAATCCCAATACTCAGGAGGCAAAGGTAGGAGGATCACCATAGCGTTCGAGGCCACCCTAAGACTACATAGTGAATTCCAGGTCAGCCTGAGCCACAGCCAGACCCTACCTCAAAAAAAAAAAAAAAAAATCCTAAAAGCATTGATGTTAACAACATTTAGGAATAGGACAAAAACCGTATGTTTTATTATCCTATTGTCCAAACGAGGTGTGTTTATTTATTTGTGTGTGTGCATGTTGGGGCGTACCTGGGTCTCTGGCTGCTGCTAATGCACAAATGTCCGCAGTTGGTTGGTTGGTTGGTTGGTTTTGGTCTGGTTTGGTTTTGGTTTTTCAAGGTAGGGGTTCTCACTCTAGCCCAGGATGACCTATGTCGTCTCAGGCTGGCCTCAAAGTCACAGCAATTTTCCCACTACCTCCCCCAACCCTCAGAACACCCCCTTCCCCAGCACTGGGATGAAAGATGTGTACCACCACACACTGGGCAGGGTTTGTTTTTACTGACTTTCTTTGGTGCAATGATCCTGACATAGTAAGAACACTATCAGTCCAGTGATGAGCACAGGCGGGTGTGGTTATGCACACCTGCTCTCAAGGAGGCAGAAGAACTGCTTGGAGGTATGGGCTGGCCCAAAGTACAGTGATATCCTATCTCAACAGAAAGAAAAAAAGGATGGCTGGGTGTGGTGGTGCACAGGTGTGGAGGCAGAGGTAGGAGAATCACTGTGAGCTCAAGGCCACCCTGTCACTACATAGTTAAATGCAGGTCAGCCTGAGCTAGAGTGAAACCCTACTTGGAAGAACCAAAAAATAAATAAATAAATAAAGAGGGAGGGAGGGAAGGAAAGAAAAAAAGGAAAGGAGGGGGAAAGGGAGGGCTGGAGAGATTGCTCAGTGGCTAAGGCATTTGCCTGCAAAGCCAAAGGATCAGGGCTGGAGAGATGGCTTAGCAATTAAGATGCTTGCCTGTAAAGTCTAAGGACCCAGGTTTGACTCCCCAGAACCCATGCAATCCAGATGCATACATATGGTGGCACCTAAGTATGGAGTTTGTTTGCAGTGGATAGAGACCCTGGAATGCCCATTCTCTCTCTCTCATAAATAAAGAAAAATAAAAATTTTAGCCAAACATGGTGGCACACACCTTTAATCCCAGCACTTGGAAGGCAGAAGTAGGAGGATCACCATGAGTTCAAGGCCACCCTGAGACTACATAGTGAATTCCAGGTCAGCCTGAGCCAGAATGAAACCCTACCTCAAAAAAAAAAAAAAAAGAATAAAAATAATAGTAGCTGGGTGTGGTGGCGCACACCTTTAATCCCAGCACTCAGGACGCAAAGGTAGGAGAATTGCTATGAGTTGGAGGCCAGCCTGAGACTAGATGGTGAATTCCAGGTCAGACTGGACTAGAGTGAAACTCTACATCAAAAAAAGCGGGGGAGGGCTGAAGAGATGGCTTAGTGGTTAAGGAGTTTGCCTGCAAAGCCAAAAGACCCAAGTTTGATTCCCCAGGACCCACGTTAGCCAGATGTACAAGGTGGCACATGTGTCTGGAGTTCTTTTGCAGTGGCTGGAGGCCCTGGTGCACCCATTCTCTCTCCCTTTCCTGTTTCCCTCTATCTCTCTGCTTGAAAATAAAGAAAGAAAGAAAAAAAAAAAAAGCCCATTGTGGCACACGCCTTAAATCCAAGCACTTGGGAGGCAGAGGTAGGAGGATCGCTGTCAGTTTGAGGCCACCCTGACCCTCCATACTAAAATCCAGGTCAGCCTGGGCTAGAGGGAGACCCTACCTTGAAAAACCAAAACTAATCATCATCATCCTAGCTAGTTGAGATGACACACACCTGTAATTTCCCACAGTAGGAGGTTGAACCAAGTGGATCACCAGTTCAAGGCCAACCAGGGCTACATACTCTGAGTTTCAGGCCAGCCTGGGCCGTGAGACTGTAGAAAAAAAAAAAAAAAAAATCTTGTTGATTACATGCTGAAGTTTGTATTTAAGGCCTCTGCACTCAAGTGGGATCTTCTGACAGAAACATTTCCTGTAAGAGCAAGACAGCAGCAGAGCCTCCCACTTAGCCCACAATCTACAAAAACACTCTTCTAGATGCCAAAAGCTGGTATTTGCCTCTCTTGTGTTTTTAATGCTGATTGGACAATTAAGTCATTTCTATCAATATATAAATACCCTGTAATTTAGGATCGCTAGCAATTTAGATCACTGCTTGTTTAAATGCAGAACCTGGAGCAACCTCCAGTGACAAGGAGCTAGTGTGCAATATCATTTTACATTTACAAACACAGACCTCAGCTTACAAACAATGAACCTTGCAGGGTTCTCATCCATAGCCCCGAGTGCTGTTTCTTTAGGCTTGTTAGTAGATCAAGCAACATAAGCATCGAGTTCAAAAGAGCCATTCTTAAGAGGTCTCAATATTTTTCAAGACAGTAAAAAGAAAACAGGATTCCCACCATACCTCCCCTTCTGTTCCCTGTATTTCCCTGCTTTTGATATACACCGGGTATGTGGGGGGGGGGGGTTCAAATGAAAATAATAAAATCTTGGGAGGCGGAGGTAGGAGGATCCTCCAGAGTTTGAGGCCATTCTGAGACTACATAGTGAATTCCAGGTCAGCCTGGGCTAGAATGAAACCCTACCTCCAAAAAAAAAAAAAAAGAGAAGAAAATACTAATGCCATAACCAAACACTATCTTCAAAATGCTAACCTCGGAGAGAGAATCAGAGGTTTGGCGTGGAAGAGATCCCTTTCTCAATGTTTCTACACCTTTGCAGTTGGGTATCCATATGTGGAAGGACCTATTCCAAACAAACAGTAATTTTAAGAAGAATTTTTTTTTTTTTTTAAAGAACCCGTTCGTGCACTCACAGGTTTCTTCCATGAGTAAATTTAGAGTCAAGCAGGATTCCCTGAGATCTGATCCATTCACCAAAGCCTCTTCAACTACCTGCAGCATCTACACGCGCTGAAGCTTCTGGCTGCCAGCGATCAGTCAGCGGGGCAGGCATTTAAACCGAGGGGACGCAGCAACCCCGCATCTCATTCAACTCCACTTAAAGGCACTGCAGCAAGACAGCTGGGCGTTCGCCTTCCGGTTTCTTCACGGCTCAGGCTTCATCACAAAAACAGGTTGGTTTTGGAAGCTCTGACACTCAAAAACTGCAAAAAGGAAGTCTTCTCGTTTGGGAGGGAGGAGGCAGAAAAAGTTTCGACTTGGGGACCATCTCGAGTACCTTCGGGGAGGTTCTCGGTGCAAATCTGGGCTCCCGCTGCGTGAGCTGGGGGTCGGGGGCGGGTGGGGGTGCTCCGTCCCTGGATTAACTTTCCCACGGGGGGGGGGAAATGCCCCCCAAGTGCCTAGGAAAGTCAGCACAGTGCCCACCGACTCGGGACTGGTTCTCCATCACGCCTGTGCCCGATCATTTTTAGATCAATGAGTATTACAAAGTTGAATCAATGAACGCATGAAGTTGGTGGTTAAGAAAAGTAAAATAAATATGTATACATACATATATATATATCATCATAAAGGGGGCCAAGCCTTAAGATGCAACCCACCAACTTCCCACTTGCCATTTCCCAGTCTTCACAGCAGAGGTAGTAAAATGCCTTCTTTACGCAGGGAAGGCAGAAAAAGAAAAAAACACTGCCCAGAATCTATCCCAAACACAAAATGGAAATCCCGCTGATAATTCGTGATAGACTCCTTTTTTTTTTTAAATGCCCAAGTGCGGGAAGGGGCATCCCGGCGGCCAGGAGGCTGGGCCCGGGGGGGCGCCCGGGGTTCGCCCGCTCCTTCCTGATCCTGCACCGCCGGGTGCAGGAGGGAGCCTGGCTGGGGGGCATTGATGGGGGGGCGCGCAGGGCACCGGTGCCCTCTCCACCCGGGGGACCCCCCCCCCCGCGGCGGGAACGTGAAACTTCAGGGGACAGGAGGCGAACGCGGGTCCTCGATGTCCTCCCCAAACTCCCGGGGTGGTCCCTGTGCAAGGGGGCTTTCCCCACCTCGGACCCCCGCCCTCGCGCGCAGCCTGCTCTCCTCTCCTTTCCACCTGCGACCACCAGCCCCGAAGCCGAGGAGGAAGCGCCGTGACCCCGACATCCCCGAAACTAGCACCTCGGTGCGTTCCAGCCCCCCCTCCTCACGGCCCCCCGCTCCAGCGCCTCGCCACTGCCGGAGCCGGCGACTCGGCGGCAAAGCCGGGCGGGCGGGCGCCTCCTCCCTCCCTCGGTCTCCAAGCCCACTCGGTCCGCGCCCGCCGCCACCGCCACCGCCGCCTCCTTTATCTCCACTCACCGCCCGCCGCCATCTTCCTCGCAGCTCAGCTTTAAGTAGGAAACTCCCCGCTCAGTCCGCAGCCGCCGCCGCCGCCGCCGCCACCACCGACGACTCCGCCGCGGCCGCCGCCGCCGAGAGGAGCTGGAGCGGCAGCCGCCGAAGCCGCGGCGCGAGGGCCGCCGGGATTTGTAGTCCTGCGGCCACGCCCAGCACTACGGGTCCCAGGGGGCCGTGCGCGGGCAGCCTGTGGGTTGCAGCGCCCAGCTGGGGCTTCCGCGGCGGAGGGCGTGGCCACGGGGGGAAGGCTCTGCCCCACCCCCACCCCCTTGAGGTCCGCCGGGCTGCCCGGTGCGGAGGGCCAGGGGAAACTGGAATGCAAGTCTCCGCCCTGCCCTTCTCCCCCACCCCCACCCCACCCCCCGGTCTTCCCCGGTGCTGGTTGCCGACATCCAGGAATATCTAACATTTATGGAGCGTTCATTGTATGCTGAGCACGGATCCTTCAAAGCGAGCATCCTTTAAGGATCGTGATCATCTTTTTTTTTTTTTTTCCCCCCCAGATGATCACACTGAGGCACGAGGTCAGAAGCCCTGAAGGTGTTTCTTGAGATGCTAAGTCACTGGGGTGAAAGGTTATTGGAACATAGTGTATTTAGTGCCAGAGTATTTGATTTACTCCAGGGGATGGACAGCTTATGTTACAATAGGGAGAGACCTGGGAGACACCACCCTCACCAAGTGATCGATTGAACTTGGTGTCCCCGTAATGGGTCAGGCTGTCATTATGTGCCTCCTGGTATGATGCAATGCGAAAAGCATAAGGGTACTACGTCTCATGTTCTTCAAAAAAGAAAAAAAAAAAGGTCACCCAGATCTGACTGAAAATAATAATAATCAGACAAATCTAAAATAATGGAGACCTTGCACAAAACACCTAGCCTGGTCTCAAAAATATCAAAACAGAAGCCGGGCATGTGGTGCACTCTTTTAATCCCAGCACTCAAGAGGTAGAGTTAGGGGAATCCCTGTGAGTTTGAGGCCAGCCTGAGCTAGACTGCGACCCTACCGAAAAAAAAAAAAAGCGGAAGCCAGGTGTGACACATGCCTTTAATTCCAGCATGGGTGAGGCAGAATTAAGTGGATCACAGGGAGTTCGAGCCCACCCTGAGACTATATAGTGAATTCCAGGTCAGCCTGGGCCCTACCTCGAAAAACCAGAAAAAAAGCAGAAGTGGGGGTGCTGAAAAGATGGCTTGGAGTTAAGGGACTTGCCAGCAAAGGACTCGCGCTGGGCTGGAGTAATGACTTAGCTGTTAAGGTATTTTCCTGCAAAGCCAAAGGATCTCGGTTCAATTCCCCAGGACCCATGTAAACCAAGAAGCACAAGGTGGCACATGTGTCTGGAGTTTGCATTGGCTGGCAGCCCTGGCACGCCCATTCTCTCTCTTTCTCTACCTCTCTCTCTCTCTCTCTCATTCTAAAATAAATAAATAAATCATTTTTTTTAAAAAAAGGACTCACACTTCACTCCCCAGTACCCACATAAATCCAGATGCACAAAGTTGAGTTGAGTTGCGGCAGCTGGAGGCCCTGGCGCACCCATTCTATCTGCCTCTTTCGCTCTCTCAAATAAAATGATAATAATATTGAATGTCTTGAGTATGACTAATTTGACACGTAGCTCCACTGTCCCCACCAGTATTTCCCAAGTAACCACTTGGCTGTTTTTGCCCATTTCTGCTGTTCATCATCATTACAGCAGCCACAACCAAATCCACTTAAGGCTCTCCTCCAAAATCCACGCCGTAACCTGCAGAGCCCCGCCCCCACGGCGTGTCTCTCATCTTCCATGGCCATCACCCGCTTCTCCTGCACTCAGTACTGTAGCACAAGCACTTCGAAGCCCTTGGCCTCTCCAACACTTCACTGACGCTTTGCCTTGCTTGCTTGGTTGTCTCAAGGTGGCCTCAAACTCACAGTGATCCTCCTACCTCTGCCTCCCTCCCAAGTGCTGGGATTAAAGGTGTGCACCACCAAGCCTGGCTCACCCTTTGTCTTTTTTTTTTTTTTTTTCGTTTTGTTCTGCTTTTTCTTTTTGTTTTCTTTTTGAGATAGTGTCTTACGATGTAGCTCAAACTGGCTTTGAACTCTATGTAGCCCAGGCTGCCCTGGAACTCAAGATCCTCCTGCCTCAGCCTCCCAAGTACTATTATTACAAGTGTGTGTTGCCTTGTCTGGTTTATAGCGTCATTTAATAGCTCCTTTCCTCACAGGAAGTGAAGCTCCATGAACTTAAATTCTTATCTGTTTTGTTCCCTAATGTGCCCTCCACACCCACCTACAGCACGTGCACGCTCTACACTGACTGCATAGGAGAATCCGCTCCCTTACCAAATAATAAGTAATAAATACTGTGTTCTCGGGGCGTAGGGGGCGCACGCCTTTAGTCCCAGCACTCAGGAGGTCTCAGTCTAGCTCAAGCTGACCTGGAATTCACTACGTAGTCTCAGGCTGGCCTTGTAGCAATCCTTCTACCTCTGCCTCCAGAGTGCTGGGATTAAAGGCATGCACCACCACGCCCAGCTTTTTATTTATTTATTTTTATTTTACTTGAGAGAGAAAGAGGAAGAGAGAGAGTTAGTATGGGCACACTAGGGCCTGTTCCCACTGCCATCCAACTCCAGCTTCATGCGCCACTTTTTGCATCTGGCTCTATGTGGGTACTAGGGAATCAAACCCCAGGCCGTCAGGCTTTGCAAGCAAGTGCCTTTAACCTCTGAGTCATCTCTCTTGCCAGAGGCAGAGCTTTCAAGCCTTGGTCTGAAGATGATTGGTAGCTGCCAGTCCCTCCTTCTTGGACACCAGCTGCCCTACTCAAAAAGCCTATATGAGGGCTGGAGAGATGGCTTTGCTGTTAAGCACTTGCCTGTGAAGCCTAACGACCCCGCTTCAATTCCCTAATACCCACACAAAAGCCAGATGCACAAGGTGACACATGCATTGGAGTTCATTTGCAATGGCTAGAGACCCTGGCATGCCCTTTCTCTCTTTCTCTCTTTCTCTCTCTCGTAAATAAATAAATAAAATATTTGTTTAAAAAACTAACAAAGAATTTGTAGGCCACTAAACTCCATGGTATTTGTTACACAGCAGTGCATAACTGAAACACTCTGTAAGTGCACACTGTTTTAATTTATATATATATACACATTATATATTATATATATATATATATGTATACATTATATTTATTTATTTGAGAGAGAGAATGGGCACACCAGGGCCTCCAGCCACTGCAAATGAACTCCAGATGCATGTGCCCCCTTGACCATCTGGCTTACATGGGTCCTGGGAAATCATACCAGGGTCCTTTAGCTTTGCAGGCAAATGTCTTAACCAATGGCTAAGCCATCTCTCCAGCCCCTGTTTTAAATTGTGCGTGTGTGCGTGCGTGCATGCATCTACACCAAAGTCTGTTGCTACTGCTAACTAACACTAGACACATGCTCCACTTTTTGCAACTGGCTTTAAGTAGGTGCTGAGGAAGTGAACCTGGGCTGGCAGGCTTTGTAAGCAAATACTTTGAAACACCAGCTCATCTTCGTAGCCCTAGGTACACACTTTCATTTAACTGTAGCTAAGAACAGTCAAGAGGCAGAAAGAGCCAGGCATGGTGGCACATGCCCTTAATCCCAGCAGAGGAGGCAGACGTAGGAGGAGCACTATGAGTTCGAAGCCACCCTGAGATTACATAGTGAATTGATCACTACAAGTTTGAGGCTAGCTTGATCTATATAGCAAGTTCAGACCAGCCAGGACTACATAGTAAGATGTCTCAAAAGAAAACAGCCAGGCACAGTGGTATACACCTTTAATCCCAGCACTTGGGAAGGCAGAGGTAGGTGGATCGCCATAAATCCAGGGCCACCCTGAGACTACATAGTGAATTCCAGGCTTGGGCTAGAGTGAAACCCTACCTCAAAAAAAAAAAAGTGGTGACTTCCAGGTCAGCCTGGACTAGAGTGAGACCATGCTTCACAAAAAATTTTTTAAAAAGGGAGGGGGGCTGAAGAGATGGCTCAGCGGTTAATGAATTTACCCAGTTCAATTCCCCAATGCCCATGTAAAGCTAGATGCATAAAGTGGCACAAAGATCCTGGTGTACCCATTCTCTCTTTTCCTTTCTCTGCTTTGAAATAAATAATAAAAAATATTTAAAAATGATTTTTAAGGGTTGGAGAGATGGCTTAGTGATTTAGTGCCTGCCTGTGAAGCCTAAGGATCCTGGTTGGAGGCTCAATTCCCCAGTACCCACATAAGCCAGATGCACAAGGTGGTACATGCATCTGGAGTTGGTTTGCAGTGGCTAGAAGCCCTGGTGCACTCATTCTCTCTCTCTCTCTCTCTCTCTGCCTCTTTCTCTGTTTGTCTCTCTCAAATATATAAATAAAAATAAACAAAATAATAATATTTAAGCCAGGTGTGGTGGCACATGCCTTTAATTCCAGCACTCCGGAGGCAGAGGTAGGAGGATCACCATGAGTCCAAGGGCACCCTGAGACTACATAGTGAATTCCAGGTCAGCATGGGCCAGAGTGAGACCCTACCTCAAAAAACCAAGCTAAACAAATTAATTAATAATAATATTTAAATTTTTAATTAAATAAAAGCATCGGTAAGAAAACAAACAAACCCAGCCAGAAATGAGATGGACTTCAAATTCATCCAGTGACAGAAAGTCACTAGCAGATCACAGGCAGGATAAGTTGGTTTGTAACCAGCTCCAGTTGGCACATGGGCCATTGCTGGCCCAGGCAAAACCATAGGTCACCAGTCCCTCACCTGTGTCTAAAGGCCAGACCAGGAGCCATGTTCCTCTGGTTTCGAAGCTTGGACTGTCCTTTGTTGCTGAAAATTGAACACTAAAGGTGTTTTTCCCCAGAAGTGGCTTTTCCCTACTTTAAACCAGACAACACATAGACCTTGTCATGGGCCCTAAATCATTTCTGTCTGCCGGTCTCCCCCTAGACTGTGAGCCCTGCTTGGGAATGAGGTTCAGACCACATCCTGGAGAGCCATGGGTCATACCAGCTCATTACACATTTGCTCTTTCTAGACAGAGCAATGGGCATGCGTTGGCACTGGGCGACTACCCAAGCAGTCTATTTTCACTTGCAGGGAAACTTCAGACTGTAATGATTATAATGAGGCAAAATGCAAGGGAAAAGGAGGAAATTGTTACTCCCTTTTGCTTGGTAACTCCTGTGAATCCCAAGTTTGGAACTACTGTAGAGAATTATAATTAAAACTCACTCACTGTAGCTGGGCGTGGAGGCAGGAGGACTGCTGTGAGTTCCAGGTCAGCCTGAGCTACAGTGAGACCCTACCTCAACAACAACAAAAAGAAAGAGCCAGGTGTGGTGTCGCACGCTTTTAATCCCAGCACTTGGGAGGCAGAGGTAGAAGGATCACAGTGAGTTCATGGCCACCCTGAGACTACATAGTGAATTCCAGGTCAGCCTGAGCTACAGTGAGACCCTACCATGAAAAAACAAAAAGAAAAAAATGGGGGGGGGCAGGAGAGATGGCTTAGCGGTTAAGTCACTTGCCTGCAAAGCCAAAGGACCCAGGTTCAACTCCCCAGGATCCACGTAAGCCATAAGCAAAGGTGGTGCATGCATCTGGAGTTAATTTGCAGTGGCTAGAGGCCCTGGCACATCCATTCTCTCTCTCTCATAAATAAATAATGAGGCGGGGGGAGGAAAGCTAGGCATGATGGTGCATGCCTTTAATCCCAGCACTAGGGAGGCAGAGGTAGGAGGATCGCTGTGAGGCCAGCCTGAGACTGCATAATGAATTTCAGGTCAGCCTGGGCTAGAGCGAGATCCTTCCTTGAAACACCCCCTCCATACCACTGTATTGTTCTACCTGGTATTATTGCTGCTACTCATATTCATATTATTCCTTTTTCGAGGTAGGGTCTCCCTCTCCCCCCTGGGGCTGACCTGGAACTCACTCTGTAGTACCAGGCTGGCCTCAAACTCACAGCGATCCAATCCACTTCCCTCTGCCTCACGAGTGTTCCCCACCTCACCCGACTTTTCCTTTATTGATATTATTATTTGTGTTCTCAGATGTGGAGGCACAGAGAGTTCAAGTAACTTCATAACAGAGTTTTGGAATTAGCAGAACAGGTTTAGCCAGTTAAGCAGTGAGCCCCAAAACCCTACACTCGTCATTCACAGTACTGGGGACTGACTTTAGATCCACTAGTACCACAAAGCTGCACCCCACTATTTTTTTGGTTGGTTGGTTGGTTTTTTGTTTTCCAAGGTAAGGTTTCGTTGTGGCCCAGGCTGACCTGGAATTCACTATGGAGTCTCAGGCTGGCCTCGAACTCATAGTGATCTTCCTACCTCTACCTCCTGAGTGCTGGGATTAAAGGCGTGTGCCCCCACGCCTGGATCTTTTCCTGTCTTTCTTCCTTCCTTCCTTCCTTCCTCCCTCCCTCCCTCCCTCCCTTCCTTCCTTCCTTTCTTCCTTTCTTTCTTTCTTTCTTTTTTTCCAAGGTATGGTGAGCCCAGGCTGACCTGGAATTAATCTCAGGGTGGCCTCAAACTCACAAGGATCCTCTTACCTCAGCCTCAACCTCCTAAATACTGAGATTAAAGGCATGTACCACCATGCCCAGCCTCTTTTTTTTTTTTTTTTAACCTTTTTGAAACGGAGACAGGATCTTGCCTTGGCTGGCCTTCAACTTAAGTATATATATATTTGTGTGTGTGCGTGTGTGCATGTGTGTGCGTGTGTATGATCATGCAAGGACTCTTCCTGCGGCAAATAAATGATGGAAGCACGCACCACTTTCTTTTGTGGCCAGTTTTTTTTTATGTTGTTGTTGTTGTTTTGTTTTGTTTTTTTGAGGTAGCTCAGGCTGACCTGGAATTCACTATGTAGTCTCAGGGTGGCTTCGAACTCACTGTGATCCTCCTACCTCTGCCCTCTGAGTTCAGGAATTAAAGGTGTGTGCCACAACGCCCAGCTTTTGTGGCCAGTTTTACATGGGTGCTGGGGAATTGAACCCGGGCCAGTAGGCTTACAAGCAAGTGCCTTTAACCCCGGAGCCAACAACTCCCTAGCCCTGACCTTTAATTTTATTTTTTATTTTTTTGGAAAAAATTGGTTTCTTGTTTGTTTAGTATTGAGTGAGAAAGAGAGAGAGAGACAGAGAGAGAGAATGAGTGTGCCAGGGCCTCCTGCCGCTGCAAATAAACGCCAGAAACATGGACCACATTGTGCATCTGGCTATACATGGGTACTACATAATAGAACCCAGGTCATCAGGTTTTATAAGCAAGTGCCTTTAACCCACTGGTCCATCTCCCTAGACCTGACCCTTTTTTTAAAAAATTATGTATTAATTTATTTGTGTGTGTGTGTTTCCCTGCCTGAGCACTGTGGCTTCTGTGATGTAATATCAACTTATATGAGACCAAGGCCTCATTTCCTGTCCATTTGCAATAGCCCCTGAAGACACTGCCTTTCTGACTCCTCCACTTCACACTGGCCTGGCTTGGTGTTTGGGTTGGTTCCATTTTCTTCTTCTTTTTTTTTTTTTTTTTTGCTTCTGGGGAGTTCCCTTTCTTTTCTGGTGAACTCAATTACTCATTTGAAAGAGGCTTTGTTACCCTCAGCTTCCCAGTGGCCAGTGAGGTGGAGGTGTCCACTCCCTCGGTGGGCAGCACCTCCAGAACTGGCCCGCTGGCACGCGTGGAGCCAGCCTCCTCTAGCTAAAAGCCAGCTCACCAGCCTCCTGCCCTCCCGCCCCCGGGGGGGTCCCCTCAGCTCCAGGCCCCTTTTATGAACTTGCTGATTCATCTCAAGTGGAAATCAGACAGTCAGCCTGGCTCCCTTTGGGTCAGATAGTTTTGGGGCCCAACCATCTCCTACATCGCTGGCCAGCTGTGAATGGCTGTCCTGGAGAGTGTCCCCAGCACCTGACCCAGTCCGCTGCAGTCTCAGCAGCAGAAGTAGGCGACCATGTGGTTCCAATGACAGTGACTTCAGCCCTTCCTGTGGCAGGGGCCATGGTGAGGTTGGCTCCCCCCTGGCTGATGCAAACCGAAACTTACACTTCACTGGCTCTGCAATGGGGGGGGGGGGACTGATAACAACCGGAGGTTATATGTTTTTATATTTTATTTTACATATTTTTGTGTTTTGAGGTAGGGGCTCCCTCTAGCTCAGGCTGACCTGGAATTCACTATGTAGTCTCAGGGTAGCCTCGAACTCATGACAGTCCTCCTTCCTCTGCCTCCCACGTGCTGGGATTAAAGACCTGTGCCACTACACCCGGCCAGAGGGTGTTTTGGTGGGTTTTTGGGTTGTTGTTTTTTTAACAACTAAATTCTTAACTTGGTGTATACTTTCATCCTGGCATGGATTGTATGTTTGCCTGTCTCAACACATTCTCTCCTCGGATGTTCCTGCTCTGTAGTTCGTAAGTTAAATAAGCTCACTGTCAGCACTTTAAAACCCAACTTCAACTTCATTTTACAAAAAAGAAGAGAGAGAGAGAGAACTGTGATGTTTTAGGGCTGGGTTCAGACAACTGGTAAAAAGCCTGAGATTACAGGATAAGACGCCAAAAAGGCTCAATGCCAGTGTAAGAGCATCCAGGTACCAGAGGTGAAAAAGTCAACGTCAAGAGCTCCTGGGATATAACTTCCTTTTTTCCCCCCTTCCTTCCTTCTTTCTTCTTTTAGAACAACTTTTTTGTTTATTTTATTTATTTATTTGAGAGCAACAGAGAGAGAAAGAGGCAGAGAAGAGAGACAGAGAGAGAATGGGCGCGCCAGGGCTTCCAACCACTGCAAACGAACTCCAGACACATGTGCTCCCTTGTGCATCTGGCTAACATGGGTCCTGGGGAATCGAGCATCGAATGAGAGTCCTTAGGCTTCATAGACAAGCACTTAACCACTAACCTATCTCTCCAGCACCCCTCCTCCTTCTTCTTTTAATATTTTATTTATTTTGATTTGAGAGAGAGAAGAGAATGGGTGCACCAGGGCCACTAGCCCCTGCAAATGAACTCCAGCCCGATGCACCACTTTGCACATCTGGCTTAACAGGATACTGGGGAATCGAACCTGAGTCCTTTAGCTTTGCAGGCAAGCACCCTAACCACTGAGAAATCTCTCCATCTCTTTTTGTTGCTGTTGTTGTTTTGGTTTGGTTTTTGGTTTTCCAGTGTAGGGTCTCATTCTAGCTCAGGCTGACCTGGAATTCACTATGTAGTCTCAGGGTGGCCTCGAACTCTTGGTGGTCCTTCTGCCTCTGCCTCCTGAGTGCTGGGATTAAAAAGTCCAGTGCCACCACACCCAGCTTCATTTTCTTTAAAAAAAAAATATATATATATATATATATATATATATATATTTGAGCCAGACAGAAAGAAAAGTAGGAGTGCACCAGAGCCTCTTGCCAGTGCAAAGGAACTCTAGGTGCATGCACTCCGTTGTGCATCTATCTGGCTTTACATAGGTGCTGGGGAATCGAACAAGGGCCGTCAGGTTTTGCAAGCAAGTGCTTTTAACCAGTGAGCCACCACCCCGGCCCCACCTGTTATATTTGGTTGTTACCTGTGGCACCATGGGAAGGCGATGGGATCTTCAGGAGGTGGAGCCTAGTGGAAGGGTCAGGTGACCGTGGGAGTGCCCGTGGAGGGGCTATGCACACCTTGGCTCCTTCCTCCCACTCCCTGCTTCCCCATTACCACAGGGGGATGGAGTCTCATAATTTGCTGTCTGGCTCCAGGCCAACAGGCAGTAAATAGGACACAGTGACCATGGAGTGACTGAAGCCTCCAAAATGTTGAGCCAGAATTTAAAAATATTTCCAACAAAAAATAATAATGGTGCTATACATATTTTTTTTTTTGCACAAATTGTTGTGCAAGCATGTATTTTTGGCATGTCTTTCTTTCTTTTGGGGGGGTCCAAGGTGGAGTCTCGCTGACCTGGAATTCACTGTGCAGTCTCAGGGTGGCCTCGAATTCACAGAGGCTCTCCTACCTCAGCCTCCCGAGTGCTGAGTGCTGGGATTAAAGGCATGCCCCACCACACCTGGCTGGCATGCATGTTTCATGTGTGCGTGCACGTGTGTGTGTGTGTGTGTGTGTGTGCGTGTGTTGACATGCTGGGGTGTTGATCCTTGCCTTCCTCCACCTTGTTGGAGTCAGGGTCTTCCTTGCTGCTTTTTACTGTTGCAAATGCCATTATCATTGGGTTCTCCTGATTTTGCCTCCTATAGCTGTAGGAGTGTTACATCCAGCTTAACTTAAGTTCTAGGGGTGTAAACTCCAGTTGTCTGGCTTGTGCAGCAAGTGTTTTTAACCACTGTCCTCCCAGTCTGTAGGCCTGGTATTTTTTAGTTCCCTTGGGTATATACCTAAAAATGGAATTGCTGAATCATGTGTCATCTCTATGTTTAACACCCTAAGTTCTCTCTCTTTTTGTTTTGTTTTGATTGTTTCTTGAGGTAAGGTCTCATTCCAGTTCAGGCTGACCTGGAATTCACTATGTAACCCCAGGCTGGCCCCAAACTCACACCAATCCTCCTACCTCGGCCTCCTGAGGACTGGGACTAAAGGCATGTGCCACCAAGCCCGACAACACCTTAAGTTCTAAACAGTGATTTTTTTGTTTTCAAATGGTTGAGGCATTTTTACAGTCCCATTAAAAATGTATGAAAGTTCCAGATTGGAGAGATGGCTCAGCGGTTAAAGGCACTTGCTTGCAAAGCCAGCCTGTCTGCCCAGATTCCATTCCCAGTACCCATGTAAAGCAAGATGCACACATTGGCACATGCATCTCGAGTTTGTTTGCAATGGCAAGAGGCCCCGGCAAACACACCCATCCATTCTCTCTCTCTGTTCACAAATAAATTAATATAAATATTAAAAAAATAAAATAAAAAATAAAGGACAGGCATAGTGGTGCGCCTTTAATCCCAGCATTTAGGAGTTGTAGGAGGATTGTTGTGAGTTCGAGGCCACCCTGAGGCTACACAGTGAATTCCAGGTCAGCCTGGGCTAAAGTGAGACCCTACCTTCAAAAACAAAACAAAACAAAAAAAAAGTATAAAAGTCCCAATATTTTCCTCTCTCTCTTTCTTTCCTTCTTTCTTTCTTTCTTTCTTTCTTTCTTTCTTTCTTTCTTTCTTTCTTTTTTCTTTTTCTTTTTTGTTGTTGTTGCTGTTTTTCAAGATAGAGTTTCACTTGCCCAGGCTGTCACAGTATCCATTCTGTAGTCCCAGGCTAGCCTCAAACACACAGCAATCTTCTTACCTTTGCCTCTGGAATGCTGGGATTAAAGGCATATACCATAAACCAGGCTCGTTTTTTTTTTTTTGTTTTGTTTTGTTTTTTTATCAATTTAGGGTCATACTCTAGCCCAGGCTGGCCTGGAATTCACTATGAATTAAAGGCATGCACCACAATGGCCACCTCTTAAATCTTTTTTTTTAATATTTTATTTGTTTATTTATTTAAGAAAGAAATAAAAAGAGGCAGAGAGAGAGAGAGAGAGAGAGAGAATGGACATGCCAGGGCCTTCAGCCACTGCAAACAAACTCCAGACACATGTGCTACCTTGTGCATCTAGCTTATGTGGGTCCTGGGGAATCAAACCTAGGTCCTTTGGCTTTGCAGGCAAGTGCCTTAACCACTAAGCAATCTCTCTGCCCTAAATCTTCTTTGAAAAATCTTATTAATTAATTTATTTATGTGAGAGGGAGAGAGGAAGAAGCAGATAGAAATAAAATAGGTGCACCAAGGCCTCCAACCACTGCCCATGAACTCCAGATGCATGGGCCACTTTGTGCACCTGGCTTACGTGGTGACTGGGGAATGGAACCTGGCTTCTTAGGCTTTCCAGGCAAGTGCCTTAATTGCTAAGCCATCTCTCTAGCCCTAAATTTTATCTTTTTACTTACAAGCACAGAGAAGGCCCCCAACACTTTTTTTTATGTAAAACATCCTTCAGTGGGTACTTTTTAAAAAAATATTTTACTAATTTATTAATTTGAGAAAGAGGCAGATAGAGAAAACAGGCATGCCAGAGCCTATAGCCACTACAAAAGGATTCCAGATGCATGTGCCACCTTGTGCATCTGGCTTATGTGAGTACTGGAGAATTCAACTTGGGTCCTTAGGCTTTGCTAGCAAGCACCAAGCCATCTCTCCAGCCCCTTTCGTCCTTCCTTCCTTCTTTGTTTCCTTCCTTCCTTCCTTCCTTTCTTTCTTTCTTTTTCCAGTGGGTACTTTTTAAAATATTTTTATTTATTTGAAAGAGAGAGAGAGAATAGGCACATTAGAGCCTCCAGCCACTGCTGAAACCTCCAGATATGTGTACCACCTTGTACATCTTGCTTACCTGGGTCCCAGGGAATCAAAGCTGGGTCCTTTTAAGGCATTTGCCTGCAAAGCCAAAAGACCCAGGTTCAATTCCCCAGGACCCACGTTAGCCAGATGCACAAGGGGATGCACGCAACGGGAGTTCATTTGCAGTGGTTAGAGGTCCTGTAGCACCCACTCTCTCTCTGTGTCAAATAAATAAAGTAAAAACAAAATATTAAAAACAATAAAAATTTAAAAACACTAAGAACAAATGATTATTTTCTCCTAAAGAAAATATATTTAAACCAGGCATGGTGGCACATGACTTTAATCTGAGCACTCAGGAGGCAGAGATAGGAAGATCGCCATGAGTTCAAGGCCACCCTGAGACTACATAGTGAATTCCACGTCAGCCTGGGCTAGAGTGAAACCCTACCTTGAACCACACACCCCCCAAGAAAGGAAAATACATTTAGCCAGGTGTGGTGGCGCATGTCTTTAATCCCAGCACTCAGGAGGCAGAGGTAGGAGAATCATGATGAATTCAAGGCACCTTGAGACTACATAGTGAATTCCAGGTCAGCCTGGGCTAGAGTGAGACCTTATCTCAAAAAAACAAAACCAACCAACCAACCAACAAACAAAAGAAAAACATTTAACATGTCTCAGAAAAACGTGGGTATAGTGGCTCATGTCTGTAATACAATCTCAGCACTCAGGAGGCCAAAGGAAATGGATTACTATGAATTCAAACCCAGCCTGGGCTAGAAGGAGATCCAGCTTTAAACAAGACAAATCAAGCCAGGTGTGGTAGCGCACATCTTTAATCCCAGCACTCAAGAGCTGAGATCGGAGGGTCACTGTGAGTTTCAGGCCAGCCTGAGCTAGAGAGAAACTCTGCTTAGGAAAAAAAAAAAAAAAAAAAGACTCTGGTTCAAATAAGAACTAGTGGAAGAGGGGTGGCGTGGGACCCCTGATATTATGCTAATGAAAGTGAGCGTGCCCTGCCTCAAGCAAGTACATGGAGCACTGCAAGGGGACACATACACATGCACCTTCTACACACCACATTACTCACACATGCACACAAGCAAAAGTACAAACAAAAGTTGGAAAGCAGGGCTGCAGAGATGGCTTAGCGGTTATGCGCTTGCCTGCGAAGCCTAAGGACCCCGGTTCTCTACTCGATTCCCCAGGACCCTCATTAGCCAGATGCACAGGGCCTCCAGCCACTGCAAATGAACTCCAGACGCGAGCGTCCCCTTGTGCATCTGACTAATATGGGTCCTGGGGAATTGAGCCTCGAACCGGGGTCCTTAGGCTTCACAGGCAAGCCCTTAACCGCTAAACCATCTCTCCAGCCAGTGTTTTGTTTTTGTTTATATTTTTTTCAAAGTTTTTTTTATTAACAACTTCCATGGTTATAAAAAATATCCCATGGTTATATTTTATAATCATGGAAAATGTTAATAAAAATTAAAAAAAAAATCCCATGGTAATGCCCTCCTTTCCCCACTTTCCCCTTTGAAACTCTGTTCTCCATCATATCCCCTCCCCATCTCAATCAGTCCCTCTTTTATTTTGGTGTCATGAATTTTTCCTCCTCTTATGATGGTCTTGTGTAGGTAGTGTCAGGCACTGTGAGGTCATGGGTATCCAGGCCATTTTGTGTCTGCGGGGAGCATATTGTAAGGAGCATTACCCTTCCTTTGGCTTTTACATTCTTTCCACCACCTCTTCCACAATAGAGCCTGAGCCTTGGAAGGTGTGATAGAGATATTGCAGTGCTGAGCACTCCTGTCACTTCTTTCCAGCACCATGATGCCTTCTGAGTCATCCCAAGGTCACTGCCATCTGAAAAGAGAAGATTCTATACCAAAAGTGAGAGTAGCATTAATATAAGGGTCTGAACATTAAGAGAAGCGCTTACTGGGCAGTTTGATAAGCATAGTATATACATTTAGCCAGATAGCAGCAGATGTTATACTCCTAGGGCTCATAACTACCTGTTTTAAGTTTTCAGTATCAGGGATGTATTCCCTCCCATGGAGCAGGCCTCCAGTCCAATTAGAGGGCAGTTGGTTTCTACCATGACAGACATGCCACTATTGCACCCATTGGCTCATTTGGCCTGGCTGGCCAAATCTAAGGCTTGCAGTGTCCACTGTTGACTATATTCACTAGTGATTTCTCTTTTGCCCATTGAACTGCATGCAGAATAGCTTCTTCCAGCTTTCTGTCAGCTGGTCTACATGGAGGTTATCAGTTCAGTTCTAGTAGGATTTCTCAGTGGCCTTGCAGCCCAAGTATGTGGAGTCTTCAGCAACAGGGTCTTACCATCTATTACTGCTGGGAAACCAAGGGCCTTGGCTATAATGTTTTGGGGACATCAGGGATCTCCCTGGCCAATAACTCACTGGAAGGTATCCCACCCATGGCACTGAAAAATTTCTAGCAACAATCCATGGCTCCTGAGTGTTCCATTGTCCAAAAAAGTAGGTTTCCATGTGATTTATTTATATCCTCTTAGATTTTGATTAGCCCTCCCTCCACCTTTCCTTTACTCAGTCTCTTCCCCTGACCTCACTTTGGGCCTTTTTACCCCCATTAATCTATTCTTCTACTTATATATATACAATACCATCCTACTAAGTACCCCCCTCCCTTCCTTTCTCCTTCCTTTCTCCTCCCTTTATATCTCTTTTCTAGCTTACTGGCCTTTGCTATGGAGTTTCCTTCCTACTCACACAGAAGTCCAGTCATCTGTAGCTAGGATCCACATATGAGAAAGAACATGCAACACATGGCTTTCTGTGCCTGAGTTACCTCACTTAGTATAATCCTTTCCAGGTCCTTCCATTTTCCCGCAAACTTCAGAACTTCATTTTTCTTTACCACTGAGTAGAACCCCATTGTATAAATGTGCCATATCTTTATTACCCACTCATCAGTTGAGGGACATCTAGGCTGGTTCCATTTCCCTGATATTGTGAATTGAGCCGCAATAAACATGGTTGAGCAAGTATCTCTAAGGTAATGAGATGAGTCTTTAGGATATATGCCTAGGAGTGCTATAGCTGGGTCATATGTTAGATCTGTTTTTAGCTGTCTTACAAACCTCCTGATTTCCACAATGGCTGGACCAGATTGCATTCCTACCAACAGTGTAGAAAGGTTCTTCTTTTTCCACATCCTCACCAGCATTTATGGTCATATGTTTTCATGATGGTAGCCAATCTGATAGAAGTGAGATGGAATCTCAATGTAGTTTTAATCTGCATTTTCCTGAAGGCTAGGGATGTAGAATATTTTTAAGATGTTTATATGCCATCCATATTTCTTCTTTTGAGAACTCTCTATTTAGTTCGATAGCCCACTTTTTAAGTGGCTTGTTTGATTTCTTATTATTTAATTTTTTGAATCCTCTATCAGATATATAGCTGGCAAAGATTTTTTTTTCTCATTCTGTAGGTTGCCTCTTGGTGTCCTTCATGGTGTCCTTTGCCATACAAAATCTTTGTAATTTCATGAGGTCCTAGTGGTTAATCTGTGGTTTTATTGCCTAAGCAATTGAGGTTATATTCAGAAAGTCTTTGCCAAGACCAATATGTTGAAGGGCTTCCCCTACTTTTTCCTCTAGCAGTTTCAGAGTTTCAGGTCATGTTAAGATCTTTAATCCATTTGGACTTAATTCTTGTGCATGGAGAGAGAGAAGAATCTATCTTCATCCTTCTACAGATAAATATCCAGTTTTCTCAGCACCATTTGCTGAAGAATTTTTTTTAATTTTTATTCATTTATTTGAGAGAGAGAGAATGGGCACACCAGGGCCTCCAGCTGCTGCAAACAGACTCCAGGCACATGAGTCCTGGGGAATTGAACCTGAATTGAAGTCTTCTGACTTCGCCTTAACTGCTAAGCCATTTCCCCAGTCCTAGTTGTGGGGTTTTTGTTTTTGTTTTTTGGTTTGGTTTTTTTTTTTTTTTTTTTTTTGGTTTTTCGAGGTAGGGTCTCACTCTGGTCCAGGCTGACCTGGAATTAACTCTGTAGTCTCAGGGTGGCCTTGAACTCATGGGATCCTCCTACCTCTGCCTCCCGAGTGCTGGGATTAAAGGTGTGCGCCACCACGCCCGCCTGGCTGTCACTGTTGTTTTGAGTCAAGAGTTTCCCTCTAGCCCAGGCTGACCTGGCGCTCACTCCAGGGATCAGGCTGGCCTTAGAATTCATGGTAGTTGTCCTCAGGGCTGGGATTTTAGGCATGAGCCACCACACCCAGCTTTTATACTGGAAAGTAAAGCTTTCACCTATCTGCTCTCACAGAGCTCAAATTCTGGTAGGTGGAGAGGCTGGAAGGGGGAACAGATAATTCGACAGTAAAGCAGTAAATAAAAGCTGGGAGTGGTTGGCATCACAGCCTGTACCACACTCAGGAAGCTGAAGCAGGAAGATCTAAAGCTTGTGGCCAAGGACATCAAGTCTTGAAAACAAAGCAGGGCGTGGTGGCCCTCACTTGAAGTCCTTGCACTTGGAAAGCTGACTGACACCCGATGATTTTTGAGAATTCAAGGCCAGCCTGGTCTACATAACTAGTACCAGGTTACCCTGGCTCTCGAGTGAGATTCTTTCCAAAAAGAAGAGGAAGAGGATGTCCTAAGAACATCCTAGCACAGCCCTCCCTTTCCTGAGGAGATGATGAGTCTCCATGTCTTAAAAGTCCTTTTACGGACTGGAGAGATGGCTTTGTGGCCCTTGCTGGCAAAGCCAAAGGACTCAGGTTCAGTGCCCTAGTACCCACATAAAGCCACATGCACAAGATGGCACAGGGTTGGGAATTTATTTTCAGTGGCTAGAGGCTCTAGTGTGTACATTCTCTTATCTCACTCTCAAATAAATAGCTAAATAAATAAAATAAAATAGCCAGGCATGGTGGCGCACACCTTTAACCCCAGCACTCGGGAGGCAGAAGTAGGAGGATCACTGTGAGTTTGAGGCTGCTCTGAGACTACATAGTGAATACCAGGTCATCCTGAGCTAGAGTGCAACCCTGCCTTGAAAAACCTGGGCCCTGGTGTGCCCATTCTCTCTCTCTGTCTCGATCAAATAAATAAGTAAAAAACTAAAATCTTTTTTTTAAGAAAAGAGGCTAGAGGGCTGGAGAGATGGCTTGGCAGTTAAGGCGTTTGTATACAAAGCCTAAGGACCCTGGTTTGATTCTCCAGGACCCAAGTAAGCCAGATGCACAAGGGGGTGCATGCATCTGGAGTTGGTTTGCGGTGACTGGAGGCACTGGCATGTCCATTCTCTCTCTCTATGACTCTCACTCTGTACCTCTTTCTCTCTCAAATAAATAAATAAGTAAATAAATATATTTTTAAAAAGAGGGGGCCTGGAGAAATGGTTTAACAGATCAGGTGTTTGCCTGCGAAGCCTAAGAACTCAGGTTCGATTCCCCAGGACCCATGTAAGCCAGAGGCACAAGGGGGCACATGTGTCTGGAGTTCGTTTGCAGTGGGTAGAGAACCTGGTGGGCCCATTCTCTCTTTCTCTCTGTTTGCCTCTTTCTTTTTCTCTCTCTCTTCAGATAAATAAATAAATAAAATATGTGCTCGTTCATTCTCTCTGTCTCTCTCTCAAATAAGTAATAAAATAAATTTTTTAAAAATTAAAAAAAATAATTCCAGTGCCGGGCTTGGTGGTGCACACCTTTAATCCCAGCACTCAGGAGACAGAGGTAGGAGGATCGCCACAAGTTCTAGGCCACCCTGAGACTACATAGTGAATGCCAGGTCAGCCTGAGCTATTGTGTAACCTTGCCTAGAAAAAACAAACAATAAAAAATAACTCCAGTGTCATCAATTTTTCTTCCTTTTGCTTTCCTTTTTTTTTTTTTTAAGAGTTAGGGTTTTGCTCTAGCCCAAGCTTACCTGGAATTCACTACGTAGTCTTAGGGTGGCCTCCAACTCAGGGCAATCTTCCTACCTCTGCCTCCTAAGTGCTGGGATTAAAGGTGTGCGTCACCACACCAAGCTATCAATTTTTTAAAAATAATTTATTAAGCCGGGTGTGGTGGAGCACGCCTTTAATCCCAGCACTTGGGAGGCAGAGGTAGGAGGATCACAGTGAGTTTGAGGCCACCCTGAGACTCCATAGTGAATTCCAGGTCATCCTGAGCTAGAGTGAGACCCTACCTCAAAAAACCAAACCAAAAAAAAATAATTATTATTTATTTATTTATGAAAGGGGGGGGCTGAGAATGCCAGGGCCTCTTCCATGTGCTGCAAATGAACTCCAGATGCATACACCACCTTGTACATCTGGCTTACATGGGTACTGGGGAAATAAACCTGGAACTTTAGGCTTTGCAGACAAGTGCCTTAACCAGTGAGCCATCTCTCTAGCCCATCAATTGTTTTAAGACAATTTGACTTAACACCCAAAGATTATATTTATTTATTTATTTATTTATTTGAAAGCACAGAGAGAGATACAACGAATGCACCAGGGCATAGTGTCTCTGCAAACAAACTACAGATGCACCCAACACTTTGGGCTTTACATGGGTACTAGGGAATCAAACCCATGTTGTCTAGGCAAGTGCCTTAACTGCTGAGCCATCTCCCCAGCCCCAATGTCATCAACTTGATGTTACATAAGCGCTGGGTGAAACCTCTGATTCTCAAAGTGCGTTCCACAGACCAACAAACAGCAGCCTCAGTAGAGAACAGGTTAGAACAGAGCTCCTAAGTCAGAAAAATCCAGAACCCGGAGGTGAGCCCGGGGAAGAGTGGCTGAACAAGTCTTCCAGGTGATTGGGATGCCTGTCAAGTTTTCCAACCTGTGGTTTCCACGGTCGCTGGGGGATGGTCAGCTGAGTAGCTATTAAGGAGTACACGGTAAAAGGATAATTAGCTGTGACCAGAAATGGCTCCATTGTCAAACTGGAATACAAGTCAATCCCAGAGCACCCTAGATACAAGTAAGAGAAAAAAGGTTGTAGGTGATAGGATTCAGCAGAGCAAGGGAGGCAACCTGAGGCTTGCTGGGGAACAACTTCCAGTAGGTGTGGCTCCACTGAGTTCTGGAGAAGAAAAAAAAAGGGCCTTATCTTGAAAAGAGGAAGGATTGGATGGGAGGAAGTTTGAAGCAAACAATGGGGTTAGGCCTTGTGGGAGAGAACTCAGTTATGTGTAAAATCAATAAAGAAAATGGCTATAAAGCCTTTTATTTTTTAGTGAAAGTTAGTGAGGTAACATCTCTCTCTAGCCCAGTCTGATCTGGGATTCACTACGTAGTCTCAGGGTGGCCTCAAACTCAAGGTGACCCTCCTACCTCTGCCTCCCCAGTGCTGGGGTTAAAGGCATGTGCCATCACAATTAGCTGCTTTTTTTTTTTTTTTTTTTTTTTGAGTTTAGCTATGACCTAGAATTAATAAGGTTGAGGGGGCTGGAGAAATAGTTAAAGGCTACAGTGAACACGACCTGGAGTGGGGGAGAAAACAAGCAAACAAACAAAAACCCAGGGCAAAGCCAGGCGTGGTCATGCACCCCTTTAATCCCAGCACTCGGGAGGCAGAATTGATAGGAGTTCGAGGCCACCCGGAGCTTACATAGTGAATTCCAAAGGTCAGCCTGAGCAAGAGTGAGACCCTACTTCGAAAAAAAATAAATAAATAAATAAAAAAAAAAGAAGAAAAGAAAAACACCAGGGCAAACATGCACTTAGAATTTCAGACAGCATTCTAAGAAACAAAGGGGAAAAACCGCTGGTAAGGTGCTGGCCTTGCAAGCATGAGGAATTGAGTTCAATCCCCAGCACCCAAATTAAAGATATAAACATACACTCTGAGACTATTCTAGGTCAGCCTGGGCTAGAGTGAGACTCTACCTCAAAAATCCAAAAAATAAAATAAACATATAGGAGCAGAGGTAGGAGGATCACTGAGTTCAAGGCCATACTGAGACTACGTAGTGAATTCCAGATCAGCCTGGGCTAGAGTGAGACCTTACCTCAAAAAAACAATATAAGGGCTGCAGAGATGGCTTAGCAGTTAAGCATTTGCCTGCAAAGCCAAAGGACCTCAGATTGATTCCCCAAGACCCACATAGAGCCAGATGCCCAAGCGGGTGCATGCATCTGGAGTTCGTTTGCAGTGGTGCCCATTCTCTCTCTCCCTCTCTCTGTCTCTCTCTCAAATAAATAAAGTTTTAAAAACAATATAAATAAACAAGCAAGCAAACAAACAAACATATGGGCTGTAGAAATTACTCAGGGGTTAAGGTTTGCCTGCAATGCCTAAGGACCTAGATTTGATTCCCCAGTACCCATGTAAAGTCAGATGCACAAGGTCAAAGTGGCGCATGCATCTGGAGTTCATTTGTAGTGGCTAGAGGCCCTGACTCGCCCATTCTCTCTCTCTCTTTTTCTGTCTATCACTCTCTCAAATAAATAAATAAAACTTTTTTTAAATTTTTATTAACATTTTCCATACTTATAAAATATATCCCATGGTAATTCCCTCCCTCCCCACCCCCACACTTAAAACTTTTTTTTAATCTTAGCTGGGTATAGTGGTGCATGCTTTTAATCCTATCACTTGGGAGGCAGAAGTAGGAGGATCACTGTGAGTTCAAGGCCAGCTTTGAACTATAGAGTGAGCTCCAGGTCAGTCTACGCTACAATGAGACCTTACCTTGGGAAAAAAACAAAAAACAGTGCTGGAGAGATAGCTTAGTGGTTAAGGTACTTGCCTGAGAAGCCTAAGAACCCAGGTTTGATTCACCAGAACCACATAAGCCAGATGCACAAGCTGGTGCATGTGTCTAGAATTTGTTTGCAGTGGCTAGAGGCCCTGGTGTGCTGTGCCCATTTTCTCTCTCTCTCTAATAAATAAATAAAAATTTTAAAAATTATAAGGGCTGGAGAGATGGCTTAGTGGTTAAGGCACCTGCTTGCAAAGCCAAGTTCAATACCCCAGTACCCACCATAAGGCCAGATGCACAAACTGGCACATGCATCTGGAGTTCATTTGCAGCATTTGCGTGGGTAGAAACTCTGTGCACACCCATTCTCTGTCTTTCTGTCTCTCTGCTTGAAAATAAGTAAATTAATTTAAAAAAATAAAAAGTTTATAAAGCCAGGTATGGTGGAGCGTGCCTTTAAACTAAGTTTATTTTATTTATTTGCAAGGAGAGAGAGAGAGAGAGAGAGAAAGAGAAGAGAGACAGAGAGACAATGAGCACACCAGGGCCTCCAGCCCCTGCAAACGAACTCCAGATGCACCTTACGCATCTGGCTTACGTGGGTCCTGGAGAATCGAACCTGAGCCCTTTGGCTTTGCAGGCAAACAGTTTAATCACTAAGCTATCTCTCCAACCCTTTAATCTCTGCACTTAGGAGGCAGAGGTAGGAGGATTGCCAGGAGTTCAAGAATAGCCTGAAACTACCTAATGAATTCCAGGTCACCTGGGCTAGAGGGAGACCCTACCTCAAAAAAAAAAAAAAAAAAAAATTTAAATTAAAAATTAAAATAAAAAACCCATGCATCTGGAATTTGTTTGCAGGGGCTGGAGGCCCTATGAGCCCATTCTCTCTCTCTCCCTCCCTCTTTCTCTGTCACTCTCAAATAAATGAATAAAATTAAAATAATACAAAATTTTAGAAAATAATAATAATAAAAGAAAGAAAGAAAAAGAGAACAGAAATATGATTGCTGGACTGCAGCTCCGGGAAGAGGTTGTTTAGCGTGTGAGGACCCTGGGTTCCATCCCCCCACGCTGCCAGGAAGGGAAAGGGGAAGGAAGAGGCTCAGCTTTTGTGCAACAGGGCTCCGGGCAGCGTGGAGGAGGAAGGACGTGCACAGCCCAAGACCTCTGCCCTTGGGAAGCGACGTGGGAGGTTAGCAACCCTTCTTTGCTCACCTGGGGAGATGTGCCAGTCCAGGTTCCAGGACTGCCATGTGTTCAACATTCTATTAGCATCACACTGACCATCGCAGCCAATAAGCCCCACGTTCCGAGCCCTGCATACTTGGCATTTATCTCTTGCTCAAGTTGCTAGCTAGCATGGCCAGTTAATTGACAGCTGTCCTTCATCCACAGGGGCACCTCCTTGTCATTCGTGTCCACTAGTGGCAGGGGAAGGAGAATAGAGAGGCACACAGATTTCTCATTGGCCACACAACTCCAAAGAGCTTTCGTTTACAAGGGGAAGGCACTGAGCAGCGTCCAGGAAGACCTGGACCTTCAGTGTCTCCAAATCTCAGCAGACAAAAGGGATTTCCTCTGGGATTTTTGTTTGTTTCTTTGTTGGACATTAGGTCTCATACTAGAGTCCAGCCTGAGCCTCCAACTCATGATCTTCCTGCCTTGGTCTCCCAAGATGGCTCAAAGGTCAAGGTTTTGTAGTTTTATTTGAGGCGGGATCTCAATATGTAATCCAAACTGGTCTTGAACTCACTATGCGGCCCAGCCTGAGCCTTGAATTTACAGTGATCCTCAGCCTCAGCTTCCTGAGTATTGAGACTGCAAGCATGAGCCAGGCTGTGTAGCATTTACCTGGATGGCTTTCTGACTCTCTGGAGATTTGAATGAGACAGAGAACACAGCCCTCAAGTGACTCTGGTATCTCTCTCTCTCTCTTTCTCTCTTTCTCTTTCTGTGTGTGTGTCTGTATGAAACAGCTAGGACCTGCTGTTGCTTATAATAAAGTTAACCATAAATGATGCCTGAGGTGGTGGCACACGCCTTTAATCCCAGGGCTCAGGAGGCAGTGGTAGGAGGATCACTGTGAGTTCAAGACCGCCCTAAGACTACATAATGAATTCCAGGTCAGCCTCAGCCTGGGCTTGAACAAAACTCTACCTCAAAAAAACAAAAAGACTTTAATCCCAGCACTTGGGAGACAGAGGTAGATGGGTCGCCATGAGTTCGAGGCCACCCTGAAATTACATAGTGGATTCCAGGTCAGCCTAAACTAGAGTGAAACCCTACCTTGAAAAAACAAAAAAGTGCCTCCAACTCACAGTGATCCTCCTACTTAAGCATTTGCAGTGGCTAGAGGCCCTGGTACACTCATTCAGTCTCTTATGTATCTGCTGTTCTCTCCCTCTCCCTCTCTCTCTCTCTCTCAATAAATAAATAGTTTTTCTTTTTTTAAAAAATATTTATTTATTTACTTACTTGAGAGAGAGAGAATGGGCATACAGGGCTTTCTAGCCACTACAAATGAACTCCAGACGCATGCGCCCCCTTGTGCATCCAGCTTATGTGGGTCCTGGGGAATCAAACAGGGGTCCTTTGGCTTTGCAGGCAAATGCCTTAACCACTAAGCCATCTCTCCAGCCCCCTTTTTTTGTTTTTATGAGGGAGGGTCTCAGTCTGGCCCATGCTGACCTGAAATTTATTATGTATTCTCAGGGTGGCCTCGAACTCACGGCGATCCTCCTACCTCTGCCTTCTGAGTGCTGGGATTAAAAGTGTGCCCCACCACACCCAGCAAATAATTTAAAAAAAAAAAAAAAAGAATGTAAGGCCTGGTGTGGTGGTGCACAACTTTAATCTCAGAACTTTGGGGGCAGAGGATATATCACTATGAGTTCAAGACCACCCTGACCTGAGACTACATAGTGATTTCCAGATCAGTCTGGGCTAGAATGAGACACTACTTGAAATAAAAAGAAAGAAAGAAAGAGAGAGAGAAAGAAAGACACAAGCCAAGCATAGTGGTCAACACTTTTTATCCCAACACTGCAGAAGTTAAGATCACCAAGAGTTCAAGACCATCCTGGGCTACAGAGTGAGTTCTAGGCCAGCCTGGGTAGAGTAAGACCCTGTCAACTTAAAGTAACAAACAAACAAAGGAAGGAAGAAAAAGAGGAGAGGGAGGGAAGAGCTGTTGTTCTACAAAAAACCTGCCATGCTCATCTTCTTTACCTCAGCAAATGTGCGATGCACCAGGCTCCCGTGAAAACACCGACAGGATTAAACCCATAGAGAGCTTCTCGGTCCTGACTTTGTCCGATATCCGATGTGGGGAAGGATAGAAGGAAGGCTCACCGAATAAATACCTTCCAGTGTTTAAGCCTGGAAAGACCTTCCAGCTTTCATTTTCACTCTTGGAATTCCACCCCAAGGCTAGGAAGCTAGAAGGCCTGAATTAAAGACCTCAGGGTGTGAGAGAAAGATAGATAGAGAGAGAGAGAGAGAGAGAGAGAGAGAGACTCAGCCACCCAGCCCAGCCCCCAAGCTGACCCTCCTGGGAGAAATATAACAGAACGAGGAATGAGCAGGAGGGGCAAAAGTGACACGTGCCTTTAATCCCAGCACTCAGGAGGCAGAGGTAGGAGGATCGCTGTAAATTTGAGGCCACCCTGAGACTACAGAGTGAATTCCAGGTCAGCCTGGGCTAGAGCGAGACCCTACCTTGAAAAATAAAAAAAAAAATAATAATAAAGCATTAATAAAGTCACATCAGAGGATAAGATAGAAAACATGGGGAGCCAGGTGTGATCGGAGGATCGCTATGAGTTCGAGGCCAGCCTGAGACTACATAGTGAATTCCAGGTCAGTCTGGTCGAGCGACACCCTACCTTGAAAAACCAAAAAAAAGATAGGAAACATGGACTCCTTCACCAGGCCAACTTCCATCCAAGCCCAGCTCCATTTATGTTCGGTGAGGCCTCAGATAAGTCACAAAGCTTCTCTGAGCCTCAGCTTCAAAACGGTGGGGGTCGTCAGCCGGGCGTGGCGGCACACACCTCTAATGTTAGTACTGGGGAGGCAGAGGTCAGCCTGGGCTACAGTGAGACCCTGACTTGAAAACAACAACCAACATAGGAGTTATCAAACTCTCGCCTTGCAGATGTTAACGAGTGATAATTGAGATGATAAGGCCAAACGGGAATACAGCAATCATCCAAGGAGCCCTGTGTCTTCTCTCTGTTTCTTTTCACTGTGCGTCTGTGTGGCATACGCCATGTGTGCGCACGTGTTACCACTGCTCATCTGCGTGTTTCCTTGAGACAGAGTCTCTCCCTGATTCTGGAACCTGCTATTTTCACAAGTCCAGCCGTTGTGTCTATAATTAATAATTGTAGACCTGTGTGGCCATGCCCAGCTGTTTAGATGGGTGCTGGGCCAGGTGTGGTGGCGCACGCCTTTAATCCCAGCACTTGGGAGGAACAGGTAGGAGGACCACCGTGAGTTCAAGGCCCACCCTGAGCACCCTGATACTACACAGTGAATTCCAGGTCAGCCTGGACTAGAGTGAAATCCTACCTTGAAAAAACAAAAAACAAAACAAACAACAACAACAACAAAAAAGATGGGTGCTGGGGAATTGAACTCAGGGTCCCTCAGGCCCCTCATGGTGTGGTGGTTTGATTCAGGTGTCCCCCACAAACTTAGGTGTTCTGAACGCTAAGCTCCCAGCTGATGGAGATTTGGGAATTAACATCTTCTGGAGGCGGTGTATTGTTGGGGGCGGGCTTATGGGTGTTATAGTCAGTTTCCCCATAGCAGTGTTTGGCACATTCTCCTGTTCCTGTTGTCCACTTTATATTGGCCAGGGAGTGAATGTCCACCCTCTACTCATGTCATTGTTTTCCCTGTCATCATGGAGAGTCCACTTGAGCCTATAAACTAAAATAAACCTCTTTTTCCCACTAGTTGGTCTTGGTCGGGTGATTTATACCAGCAATGCAAACCTGATTTCAACAGTTAAGAGGTACCGAGGAGTGGGATTGCTGCTAGATACCTGATGGCGGCTTTGGCCTTTTGAAGCTGATTTTCAAGAGGAACGTGGAAAGGTTTGAAACCTTGGCCTAAGAGGTGTCTTGCAGTGCTGTAAGTACAGTTTGATGGACTATTCTGGTCAGAGTTGAAAGAACTGAATGCAGTAAGAACTATGGACTATGAGGTTTGGCTTATGAGGGTGAGAAAGAGCTGTGCCTGGACTGGGCTAGAAACAGTTTGTGTGAAAAGATTGCTGTTATGCCCATGTCCTAGGGAAGTTGTACAGAGTTGCTTTGCATAGAAATGAACTGGTGTGAGCAAAGGGATATGGCACAGAAAAATGAAATCTTTGGGTGAACTTCTGCCTGTTCAGTTGCAATTGAGATTACCACCTTTGAGATTGGGCCAGCTGACTTGCACTGGGGCAACAGGAAGAAGGTAGACTCTTTTGAAGGGGCCTGAATGCTCAAGGAGCGTCCTGTTCTTCAAAGTTTATTTTATTCTGCCCTGGATTAACAAATTGGCACCCTACCTGGTATTGTGGAATATAAGAAATACAGGCAAAAGAGGGTCATTGAGTTTGCAACATGGTCTAGTGTTTTGGAAATGGCCATGGCCAGTGTGAAGTAGGTTTGCTGGATGCCTGCATGGAGACCCCATGGAGCCATGAGGATGAACCGTGGCTTGCAGTGGAGACCCAGTAGATGCCAGGACCATGAGATGGCTGCTAAGGAAAGATGCCGACCCCAGATGAAGTTTTCTAGGACTGTGAGTAGCCAAGCTGGAGGGGCGGAATTGAAACTCCAGAGACTTGTTGCTGGTTTGAATGATTGGACTTGGAGACTTGTCACTGGCTAGAGTTGTTGGAGTTGGAGCTAGAGAGTTTAATGTTTGCCCTGTTTAAATCTTGTATTGGTTGAATATTTCTTGGCTATGCCCAATGCCATCTTTTTTTGTTTGTTTGTTTTTTGTTTTTGTTTTTGTTTTTTTGTTTTGTTTTTGGATTTTCGAGGTAAGGTCTCACTCTAGCTCAGGCTGACCTGGAATTCACTATGGAGTCTCAGGGTGGCCGTGAACTCACTGCAATCCTCCTACCTCTGCCTCCCGAATGTTGGGATTAAAGGAGTGTGCCACCATGCCCGGCCCAATGCCATCTTTTGCAGTGTGAATGTTTATTCTGTGCCATTATGTTTGTTTTTTTTTTTTTTTTAGGGAGGGGGTTTTGGCATTATGGCTCAGTTAAAAGACCTTGGATTATGGGGCTGTTTGAACATCACTATAGGGACTTTTAAAGTTGGATTAATGCATTGCATTTTACATCATGGATGGTTATTAGTTTATGGGGGCCAGGGGCGGAAGGTGGCGGTTTGATTCAGGTGTCTCCCATAAGCTTAGGTGTTCTGAATGCTAGGTTCCCAGCTGATGGAGTTTTAGGAATTAACACCTTTTGGAGGGAGTGTATTGTTGGGGCGGGCTTATGGGTATTATAGTCAGTTTCTCCATGCCAGTGTTTGGCACACTCTCCTGTTGCTTATGGTCCACCTTATATTGGCCAGGTGGTGATGTCCATCCTCTGCTCATGCCGTCATTTTTCCTGTCATCATGGAGCTTCCCCTCGAGCCTATAAGCCCAAATAAACCTCTTTTTACCCACAAGCTGCTCTTGGTTGGGTGATTTCTACCAGCAATGTGAACCTGGCTGCAATACATTGTTACCCAGGAAGAGTTCTTACCCACTGAGCCATGGCTGGCCTAGGACTCCCTGCATAGCCCAGGCTGGTTTCAAACTCACAGAAAAATCCCTGCCTCAGCCTCTCAAGTGCTGGGATTACACGCGTATGTCGCCAAGCGGTGGCTTGGTTCTGTCATGAAACAAATCCACTTTGGGGTAGGGGGCGGTGTTATGGGGAGATCTGATGTATCACAAATCTCAGAGATGTTTGAACTGACGGTTTATTGTTTGTTTTTCTGCTCTTGCTAATTCCTAGCCTGAAAAGTTGATAGATGCAGTTGGGTTTGTTTGAAAGAGCATTTTGTTTTTCTTGGCATGTTAAGAAAGAGCGAGAGGAAGGGGGAACTTGCATTTCAGCGCTCCCGTGGTTTGAGAGAAAAGACCGAACAAGTCAATTAGCTCTTGAGGGCGGTGCTAGTCACGTGGCCCAGGCTCTCCTGCGGGCACAATCACTTTCCACGCTTGGCGCCCCGAGAAGCCAGGACTCCGCACCTGATTGCTGTTACAATGTTTAGGCACCGCACGGCAGTGTGCAAACACAGCCCTTTCTCCCTCTGCCACTCAGCACCACCCCCAGCAGATTAAGCTTTCTAAAGAGCACTGACTGAAGGCCTGATACCTACACTCTCCTAGGGCAGGGCAGGACCTCAGCAAACAGCTTCCCCATCCCTGGACCTGACTGCTGCGGCCCGTTCCGGCCCCTTGCCACCTCCCACGCAGCATCTCCAACTCTCCCCTGTACCCCCCCCCCCAGAGCAACACTAGCCTTAGGGCCAGAGGTAGATCTGGGTCTTGAAAACAACTGAAGCTTATACAATGAGAAGAGCATTCATTTAAAGAGTTATCTTGGGCCGGAGAGATGGCTTAGCGGTTAAGCGCTTGCCTGTGAAGCCTAAGGACCCCGGTTCGAGGCTTGCTTCCCCAGGTCCCACATTAGCCACATGCACAAGGGGGCGCACGCGTCTGGAGTTCGTTTGCAGAGGCTGGAAGCCCTGGCGCGCCCATTCTCTCTCTCTCCCTCTATCTGTCTTTCTCTCTGTGTGTCTGTCTCTCTCAAATAAATAAAAAATTTAAAAAATATATTTAAAAAAAAAAAAAAAGAGTTATCTTGGCTGGGCTGGAGACATGGCTTAGCAGTTAAGGCACTTGCCTGCGAAGCCGAAAAACCCAGGTTTGATTCCCTAGTACCCATGTAAGCCAGATGGACAAGGTGGTGCGTGTGTCTGGAGTTTGTTTGCAGTGGCTAGAGGTCCAGAGCACCCATTCTATCTCTCTCTCTCAAATAAATGAATAACTAACTTAATTTGAAGAAAAAAAAAAAAAAAAAAAACCCTTTTGCCAGGTGTGGTGGCGCACGCCTTCAATCCTAGCACTCCACTCGGGAGGCAGAGGTAGGAAAATCACCATGAGTTCGAGGCTACCCTGAGAATACATAGTGAATTCCAGGTCAGCCTGGGCCAGAGTGAGACCCTACCTCAAAAAAAAAACCTTTTGTTAAAAGTTTTCTTTTGTTAAATTTATCTTGGACTAGAGGGATGGCTTAGTGGTTAAGACACTTGCCTGCAAAGCCAAAAGACCTAGGTTCAATTCCCCAGGACTCATGTAAGCCAGATGCAGAAGGTGGCACATGCGTCTAGACTTTGTTTGCAGTGGCCAAAGGCCCTCATGTGCCCCTTCTCTCTGTCTCTATCTGCACCCTCCCCAGAAATAAATAAAATAAATAAATTTTAAAATATTTTTGAAGAAAGTTATCTAGAGCTGGGGAGATGGCAGTTAAGCAGTTAAGGTACTTGCCTGAGTGGCCTAAGGACCCATGTTTGACTCTCCAGGGCCCACGTAAGCCAGACACACAAGGTGATGCAAGGACGCTCATACACACAAAGTGGCACGCCAAATATCTAAATATCTCTCTCTCCTTCCCCTCCCCCACAACCCCCAGGACTCGGGAGGCAGAGGTAGGAAGATTACTGTGAATGCAAAGCTACCCTGAGACTACATAGTGAATTCCAGGTCAGTCTGAGCTAGAGTGAGACCCTACCTTGGAAAAAAAAAAAAAAAAAAGGAAAAGAAAAATTAGAAACAAACCTAGGGTTTGGTGTTCAAGGACTTTCCTGGACCCCTAACACCCTGTTACAGGAGAATCACTGTGAGTTCAAGGCCAGCTTGAGTCTATGTTGTGAATTCCAGGTCAGACTGGGCCAGAGTGAGACCCTACCTCGAAAAGCATGGGGAAAGAAAAAGCAATGGAAGCTCAGAAACATTGAGTAACTAGCTTAACATCATGCAGGTCGGGCTGAGGATGGACCAGTGGTTAAGTGCTTAACAGATGCAAGGCCCTGAGTTCCATCCAGAGGACCACGAGGACCACAAAAAGACATTATCAGCCACAGCTAGAGGCCAACAGTCTTGATTCCTCAGTGGTAAATCCTTCCAGTCTATTATACCCATTTCTTTGCTGTCTTCCATAGTGCCAAATATATATATATATATAATATATATATATATATATATTTAATTGTTTTGTTTATTTTTATTTATTTATTTGAAAGTGACAGAGAGAGAAAGAGGCAGAGAGAGAGAGAGAGAGAGAGAGAGAATGGGCATGCCAGGGCCTCCAGCCACTACAAACAAAGTCCAGACGCGTGCGCCCTCTTGTGCATCTGGCTAATGTGGATCCTGGGGAATCGAGCCTCGAACCAGGGTCCTCAGGCTTCATAGGTAAGTGCTTAACTGCTAAGCCATCTCTCTAGCCCTCTCTCTCTCTCTCTCTCTCTCTCTCTCTCTCTATATATATATATATATATATATATATATATATATATATATATATATATCAAGTGTCTAAAAAATGTAGAAAACTGAAGTTATGTCTTTACCTAGCTATGGTAAATATCTGTAGTATAGAAATAAGATGGCTGGGGAGTTTGCTCAGAAGTCACAGTCACTTGTTTGTAAAACCTGCCAGGCTGGGCTCAGTTTTCCAGTTCTCATGTGAAGCCCGATGCTCAAAGTGGCCCAAGCATCTGGAGTTCCTTTGCTGTGGCAAGAGGTCCCAGCACACCCATTCTCCCCCTCCCGCCACCCCCGCTACTTCTCAAATAAATAAACAAAAATATGGGACTAGAGAGATGACTCAGCATTTCAAGTGCTTGCTTGAAAAGCCTGACGACCTGGTTTTGATACCCCAATATCCACGTAAGCCAGAGGCACAAAATGATGCATGCATCTGGAGTTTGTTTACAGTGGCACAAGGCCCTGGCATGTCCATTCTTCTCTCTTTCTTTCTTCAAACAAATAAGTACAATTTTAAAATATATTTAGAGCCAGACGTGGTGGCGCACACCTTTAATCCCAGCCCTTGGGAGACAGAGGTAGGAGGATAGCTGTGAGTTCAAAGACACCCTGGGAATACATAGTGAATTCTAGGTCAACCTGGGCTAGACTGAGACCCTACCTTGGAAAAGCAAAAAAAAAAAAAAAAAAAAGAAAAAGAAAAAGAAAAAGAAAAAGAAAAATTATACATACATACATATATATATATATATATATACATACATATATATATATGGTGAGAGAGATGGCTGAGCGGTTAAGGTGCTTGCCTGCAAAGCCTAAAGACCCAGGTTCAATTCCCCAGAACCCACATAAGCCAGATGTACAAGTAGACAAGGCAGCACATGAGTCTGGAGTTCATTTTCAGTGGCCAGAAGCTCTGGTGTGCCCTTTTTGTATCTATCTGCCTCTCTGTGTGTCTCTCAAATAAATAAATAAATAAATAAAATATTTTGAAAGAAATAGAGCTGAGCATTGTGGCACGCACCTTTAATTCCAGCATGCGAGAGGCAGAGGTGGGGGGGGGGTCACTGCGAATTGGAGGCCAGCCTGTGACTACATAGTGAATTCCAGAACCTGGGCTAGAGTGAGGCACTACCTCACTCCCCCACCCCCCCAAAAACATATGCATATATGAAACAAGAGCAATGGCAGGTGGAAAGGGCAGTGGAAATACTTTGCTTTCTTTTTCACAAACAGTGATATTTTATATTTTTAATGTATTTTATGTAGAAAAAAAAAAGTAAGTGAATGAATACCCTATAATCTGAGCACTGAGGATACTGAGTTAACAGGATTGAGAATTCATGCCAGGGGTGGTGGTGCATGCCTTTAATTCCAGCACTTGGGAGGCAGAGACAGGAGGATTGCCTTGAGTTCAAGGGCATCCTGAGACTACAGAATGAATTCCAAGTCAGCCTGGGCTAGAGTGAGACCCTACCTCGAGAAACAAAAACAACAAAGAGAGAGAGAGAGAGAGAGAGAGAGAGAGAGAGAGAGAGAGGAGAATTCAAGGCCAGCCTGGGAAACAGTAAGATCTTGTCAAAAAAGAAAAAAAAAAAGAAGAAGAAAAGAAACAAAACAAAACATAAAATCACTTCAAAAGTACTAAACTTGGGAACAAAAGGGGCTTGTGTTACACTTCAAACATTATATTAAAAAATTGGTTTTAAACAAAAACGCTGGTTTTGTTGACTTTCAAGGCCTATGTAAAAATAATTAATTTGTGGTTCATTTCCCCTCTTTAGAACAGTGACACAATGTCCAGATTGACGCAGACAGTTTGGGTTTCAGCGACTCAGGGAAGCCCCCCCGCCCCGGGCAGCTCTCAGCGTGGTCCTTTCTCTCCATCCAGCACTCGCCAGCGCGGGGCAAGTCAGAGTCAGCCAGGCATCAGAGCTGGCCTAGAGGTTGTGGCGAGTCGTGTGGTGTTCAGGCTTCCTCTGAACTCCAATTTTCTGAAATTTCGATGATTTAGGAGGATTACGAGTATTCTAATTAGCGATGTGTAATTTAATTCTGCAGTGGTAGAACTTCCAAATGTGCACGGAATGAGCACAAAGCCTTTGAAAATGGATGGGTTTGTCCTCCGCTGTCGTTCGCTAGTCTCTCAAACATCAAGCACTGGTCTGGGACGTCTTAAATGCTCAAGAAATTAATAAAGCTGTTGACTTAAATAGGGGTTAAGTTGACTCCTAGAAGAGATTACATCCTGGAAATTTCCACAAGCAGCACCATCTCTCTCTCTCTTTTTTTTCTTTCTTTCTTTCTCTTTTTTGTTGTTGTTTTTTGTTTTTTTGAGGTAGGGTCTCACTCTGGTCCACGCTGACCTGGAATTCACTATGGAGTCTCAGGATGGCCTCGAACTCATGGTACTCCTCCTACCTCTGCCTCCCAAGTGCTGGGATTAAAGGCCTGTGCCACCATGCCCGTCTTAAGCGCCATCTCTTTTATCACACCAAGGTCTCTAGCTTCTGCTCTGACTGAATCCTAGCATTTGACTCTCCTCTTTGCCTAGGAAAGCCATAGCTATATATATATTTAGTTCTATGAATATATGTGTGTGTACATGAATATATGTCTATATGTATATATGTACATATATACATACTTTTATTTCTATGTACTTTTATTTATTTGAGGGAGAGAATGGGGCACCAGGGCCTCTTGCTGCCCCAAACTCCAGATGCTTGTGCCACTTTGTGCATCTAAGTTCACGAGGGTACTAGGGAATGGAACATAGGCCAGCAGACTTTGCAAGCAAGTGCTTTTAATTGCTGAGCCATCTCTCAGCCCATGTCTGTGGTTTTAGCTTCTCAATATCCGTTCTCTTCTCTGAAAACAAGTATTTGCTTTCTTTTGTTTTGATTATTTATTTCTTTTTTTATTTATTTGAGAGACAGAGAGAGGCAGATAGATAAATGATGATAGCTAGATAGATAGATATAGATAGACAGATGGATAAAGAATGAATGGGCACACCTTTAATCCCAGCACTCGGGAGGCAGAGGTAGGAGGATGACTGTGAGTTCGAGGCCACCCTGAGACCACATAGTGAATTCCAGTCAGCCTGGGTTAGAGTGAGACCCTACCTCAAAAATAAAAAAAAGAAAATAAAACAAAGACTTCAGAGAGAAAAGGGATGAAAGAAGGAGAAAAACAGAGTCATGTCTCTCTCATTAACTTACAACATTAGGGTCAGCTTTTTTTGTTTTTGTTTGTGTTTTGTTTTTCGAGGTAGGGTCTCACTCTGGCCCAGGCTGACCTGGAATTGCCTATGTAGTTTCAGGGTGGCCTAGAACTCATGGCGATCCTCCTACCTCTGCCTCCTGAGTTTTTTTTTTTTTTAATTTTTATTAACATTTTCCATGATTTTTTTTTAATTCTTCTTCTTCTCCTCCTCCTCCTCCTTCTTCTTTTTCTTTTTTGAGACAGTGTCTCATGTAACCCAGGCTTAACTCATCATGTAGTCAAAGATGGCCTTGAACTTCTGATCCTCCTGCCTCCACCTCTGGAGTGCTGGGGTTATAGGTGTGTACCATCATACTTGGTTTATGTGGTGCCTGGGACCGAACCCAGGGCTTGCTTTGTGTATTCAGGGTTAGCTCTCTATCCACCTAGCTAACCCCAGCCCTGAGATCAGCATTTTTTTTTTTTCAAGGTAGGGTCTCACTCTAGTCCAGACTGACCTGGAATTCACTATGGAGATTCAGGGTGGCCTCGAACTCATGGCGATCCTCCTACCTCTGCCTCCCGAGTGCTGGCATTAAAGGCATGCGCCACCACGCCCAGCACTGGGATCAGCTTTTAACAAGTGTGTACTCTGCTCCTTTCTGGTCTCCCAGCTGTCCCCATTCTGCCCTGGTGAGGAAACTCCGCCACATCTGCAAGTTTCTTCTGTCCTTAGGAATGTAACTCATTAGGACTCCAAACTTGTTGACAAGGTGAATGTAGGAACCACATCCAACGCTGAGTATGTCCCAGGCCCCACTGCACGCTGCTTTCCTTCAGTGACTTCTTGTGCCAGTGTTGACACTCTGTGATGGCTCTGATTTGTTCCTAGGCAACAGACCCAGCTGGGTGGTTACAGTGCTCAGGGAGGGAAGCTGGGGAACCGAGGTCCCTGGTATAGCCAGCCCCAAGCCACCACAGAGACTTGTGAGATGCTTACAGCTAGGTCTACCTGGCATCCCCTCCTTCTACAATGAGCACTCCAATCGTGCATGTGTGTGTGTGTGTGTGTGTGTGTGTTATGTCCCCAGCCCTCAGTCTCTGGCTCCCATTCTAGAAATGAACATGTGTCTCAGCATGGCTTGCTAGCTTCTCTCTGGGGTTTGGCTCAAAGATGGATGTGATCCAAGGCAGTCAATCAGGGTCAGCCCTGGGATGTTTTCTAGAAATACTAGATTAAAGGTGTTCTAGGGCTGGAGAGATGGCTTAGTGGTTAAGGCATTTGCCTGTTAAGCCAAAGGATCCCAGTTTGATTTTGCAGGACCCAAGTAAGCCAAATGCACATGGTGGTGCTTGCGTCTGGAGTTCGTTTGCAGTGGCTGGAGGCCCTGGTGTGCCCATTCTCTCCTTCTCTCTGCCTCTTTTTCTGTCTCAAATAAATAAATTTATATATATATATATATTTTTTTTTTAAAGGTGTTCTTTTTCCTACCTTGATTCCAAATAGCAGTGTGGCTATACGATTGCATCTGTTATGGACCTACCACATGGGGAAAGTGGAAGTCGGAATTAAATTAAGCGTCTGGGGAGAGAGCTCAGCAGTGAGCTTGCTGCTTAAGCATGGGGGCCTCTCAGGCCAGAGACTATGAGTTCGAATCCCCAGAACATGTAAAAAACTGAGACACATCTGTAGTCCCAGTGAGAGAGTAGAAGGTAGAGACCTGAAAATCGCTCATTGACAGCAGGGCTGAAGGAAAGACCCCGTGTCACAGAAACAACGCGGCAGAGACCAAGAGAGACACCCAACATTCTCTGACTTCCAGACACATGTGTATGGGACACATGCATGTGCACACACTCACATACGTGTGCACCACACATCACACAAACTGTTTGTACCACACCTAATGTATGCTCTACAGAGAGAGAGAGAGAGAGAGAGAGAGAAAAGAATAAGGGGGGAAAAGCCAGACATGGTGGTCTAGTACACCTTTAATCCCAGCACTCGGGAGGCAGAGGTAGGAGGAGTTCTGTGAGTATGAGGCCACCCTGAGACTCCATAGTGAATTCTGGGTCAGCCCGGAGTAGAGGAAGGCCATAACTTGAAAAAATTTAAAAAAACATCCAGAAAAAAACACATAAAAAAAAACAAAAACAAAAAAATAAAAAAAAAAAAAAAAAAAAGACAAAAAAAAATAAAAAAAATAAAAAAAAAAAACATCCAGAGGCTGGAGAGATGGCTTAGTGGTTAAGGCACTTGCCTGCAAAGCCTAAGGATCCAGGTTTGATCCCCAGTACCCATGTAAGCCATATGGACAAGGTGGCTCATGCGTTTGGAGTTCATTTGCAGGGGTTGGAGGCCCTGGCATGTCCATTCTCTGTATCTCAGTCCCTCTCTGTCCTTCTGTGTCTTTCTCTGTATCACCATCTCCCTCTCTCTCTCAAACAAACAAATAAATAAATAACATTAAAAAAGAGAGAGAGGGCTGGAGAGATGGCTTAGTGGTTAAGCACTTGCCTATGAAGCCTAAGGACCCCGGTTCGAGGCTCGATTCCCCAGGACCCACGTTAACCAGATGCACAAGGGGGCGCACGCCTCTGGAGTTCGTTTGCAGAGGCTGGAAGCCCTGGCGCGCCCATTCTCTCTCTATCTGTGTCTCTCTCTCCCTCTCTCTCTCTGTCACTCTCAAATAAATAAATAAAAATGAACAAAAAAAAATTTAAAAAAAAAGAGAGAGAGAGATGGGGGGGGGCTGGAGAGATGGCTTAGTGGTTAAGTTCTTGCCTGTGAAGCCTAAGGACTCCGGATCAAGGCTCAATTCTCCAGGACCCACATTAGCCAGATGCACAAGGTAGAACACATGTCTGGAGTTCGTTTGCAGTGGCTGGAGGCCTTGGCACGCCCATCCTCTCTCTCTCTCTCTCTGCCTTTCTCTCTGTGTCTGTTGTTCTCAAATAAATAAGTAAAAATTTAAAAAGAGAGAGAGAGAGAGCCAGGTGTGGTGGCACATCTCAGCACTCAGAAGGCAGAAGTAGGAAGATCACTGTGAGTTCCAGATCAACCTGGGCTAGAGTAAGACCTTAGCTCGAAAAAAAAATAAAGAAAAGAAGAATATGGGGTGGGAGTAAAGCTACGGCCAGATAAAGTGACACATGATACGGTGACACAGGCTGTATCCCAGCGCTTGAGAGGCAGAGACTGGAGGACCGGATTTGAGACTGGCCTGGGCTGCATGGATAAAAGTCAAAGGCCAGTTTAAGCTACATTATGAGACTTTGTCTCCAGAAAGAAGAAAACAGAAAAAAACGTATTGTGGGAAAGGATACACTATGGAAACAGTGAAAAGCTATGGTGGTTGGCAGGGAAGAGAGGAGTGAGCTGCCAACAGGTGGAGCACAGAGGATTCTCAGGGCAATTAAACTATGCTTTATTATGCTGCCGTTGCAGGGAGCACTCATCACTAAACATTTATGTTTTTGTTTTGTGACTTTTTTTTTTTTTGAAGTAGGGTCTCACTCTAACCTAGACTGACCTGGAATTCACTACATAGTCTCAGGGTAGCCTTGAACTCACAGCAATTCTCCTACCTCTGCCTCCTACGTGCTGGGATGAAAGGCGTGCACCACTCTGCCAGGCTCTTTTTTTGAGCTTGTTTTATTGCTGTGTAATTGATACAGCATAAAACCCACCCTTTAAAATTATACAATGTAATAATTATCAGTAAATGTTAATAAGCTGCAGCTCTGGGGGGAGGGGTGCTGTGTTTTATATTCGTTTCGGTTCTGGGGATGGGATCCAAGACGTGGTCATGTCAACTGCCCAGTTACTGAGCTGCACCCCAACCATATCATAATTGCTCAGCACCATCCCTAGCCCCAAGGACCTGCTTATCTACTCTCTGCCTTGATACATTAGAGATTTGACATTTCTCCTTTCTTTTTTTCCAGGAGACGGTTTTCTGTTTGTTTTAATTGTTGCTAAGTAATTCTTTTGTTTTCATTTTTATTTATTAGAGAGGGGAAAATGGGCTCACCAGGGCCTCTAGCCACTGCAAATGAACTCCAGATGCATCAGAGTTCTGGGCAATCAAACCTGGGTCCCTAGGCTTTGCAGATAAGCACCTTAACCGCTAAGCCATCTCTCCAGCCATTTGTTTTAAAGGCAAGGTCTCATGTAACTCAGGCTAGTCTATAACTGCCTATGTAAGTGAGGATGATTTTATTTTATTTTTGGTGAAGCTGAGTTTAGACTTTTTTTTTTCTTGCTTCTAAGATAGAGTCTAGCTAGGTATGGTGGCGCACGCCTTTAATCCCAGCACTCAGGAGGCAGAGGTAGGGGGATTGCCATGAACTCGAGGCCACCCTGAGACTACAGAGTGAATTCCAGGACAGCCTGAGCTAGAGTGAGACCCTACCTCAATAAAATAAAATAAAATAAAATAAAAAGAGTCTCATTCTAGTTCAGGCTGACCTGGAACTCACTCAGTAGTTCTAGGCAGGCCTTGAACTCACATCACTCCTCCTATCTCTGCCTCCCAAGTGCTGTGATGGCATGTACCACCATGCCCAGCCAACTTCTTGATCCTCCTGCCTGTACCACAGTAGAGCTGAGATTACAAGTGTGAACCACCACAGCGGATCCTGTTTTTATTTATTTTTTGTTTGTTTATTTAGATTTACTTATTTGAGAGCAACAGGCAGAGAGGAGGCAGAGAGAGAGAAAGAGGATGGGCGCACCAGGGATGCCAGCCACTGCAAACGAACTCTATATGCGTGCGCCCCCCCCCACCTTGTGCATCTGGCTAACATGGGTTCTAGGGAAATCAAGCTTCGAACTGGGGTCCTTAGGCTTCACAGGCAAGTGCTTAACCACTAAGCCATCTCTCCAGCCCTTGTTTTGTTTTTGAGATAAAGTTTTGCTATATAGCTCAGGTTGGCCCAAAACTCACTGTGCAGCCCAAGCACACCTTGAGCTTACTAAATTCTGCCTATCTCAAGTGTTTTGTGATACCATGCATACCTTTCTTCTCTCTCTTTCTCTCTCTTTCCCTCCAAGGATAATCTTAAACTGGTGATGCCGGAATTTCAGGCCTATGCTACCAGGCCCAGCTCCATATATATATGATTTTTTTTTTTTTTTTTTTTTTTGGTTTTTCGCGGTAGGGTCTCACTCTGGTCCAGGCTGACCTGGAATTAACTCTGTAGTCTCAGGGTGGCCTTGAACTCACGGCAATCCTCCTACCTCTGCCTCCCGAGTGCTGGGATTAAAAGCGCACGCCATCAGGCCCGGCCCAGCTCCATACTTTTTTGCATTCAGGATAAACCCTAGAAGTATGACTAAGAAAATTTCATTTTTCATTTTGATAGAGGTTGTCATACCATCTCATAAAGATTACATCAATTTACACATCCTCCTGCCAGCAATGAATGAAAGCAGAACAATTTCTCACCAGTTGCAGACTTCTGGTGTTATCAGACTTTTGTTCTTTGTTAAACTGGCAGGTTCAAAATGCCAAGTCTAGCCGGGCGTGATGGCACATGCCTCTAATCCCAGCACTCTAGGGGCAGAAGTAGGAGGATTGCTGTGTGTTCAAGGCCACCCAGAGACTACATAGTGAATTCTAGGTCAGCCTGGGCTAGGGTGAGACCCTACCTTCAAAAGCAAAAAAAAAAAAAAAAAAAAGCCAAACACCTAGGTTTGATTCCCCAGTACCCACCCACATAAAGCCAGATGCACTAGGTGATGCATGTGTCTGGAGTTCGTTTGCAGGGGCTAGAGGCCCTGGTGCACCCATCCTCTCTTCTGCTTCTTTCTCTTTCTCAAGTAAACTAATTAATTAATTAATTAAAATGGCATGTTGGTATTTTAATTTTTATTTCTCTTACTGTGAGTGGATTAATTTTCTAGAATTCAAATGACAAATTAGGACAAACTTGGTGACTTTAAAATGAAATTTAGGAGCCGGATGTGGTGGCACATGCCTTTAATCCCAGCACTCTGGAGGCAGAGGTAGGAGGATCACTGTGGTGGTTTGATTCAGGTGTCCCCATAAACTTAGGTGTTGTGAATGCTAGGTTCCCAGCTGATGGAGATTTGGGAATTAATGCCTCCTGGAGGGAGTGTATTGTTGGGGGCGGGCTTATTGGCTTTATAGCCAGTTTCCCCATGCCAGTGTTTGGCATACCCTCCTGTTGCTGTGGTCTACCTTATGTTGGCCAGGGGGTGATGTCCACCCTCTGCTCATGCCATCCTTTTCCCCTGCCATCGTGGAGCTTCCCCTTGAGCCTGTGAGCCAAAATAAATCTCTTTTTCCCAGAAGCTGCTCTTGGTTGGGTGATTTATACCAGCAATGCGAACCAGACTGCAACAATCACCATGAGTTCAAAGCCACCCTGAGACTACATAGTGAATTCGAGGTCAGCCTGGGCTAGAGTGAGACCCTACCTTGGGAAAAGAGAGAGAGAGAGAGAGAAATTTAGGCTGGGCATGGTGGTCACATGGGTCTGGAATTTGTTTGCAGTGACTAGAGGCCATGGCATGCCCATTCTTTATCTATATCTCTCTCAAATAAATAAATAAATAACAGCCAGGAATGGTGGCACACGCCTTTAATCCCAGCACTCTGGAGGCAGAGGTAGGAGGATCACCGTGAGTTCAAGGCCACTCTGTGACTCCATAGTGAATTCCAGGTCAGCCTGGGCTAGAGTGAGACCCTACCTCATAACCCCCCCCCCCAAAAAAAAAAGTAAATGAAAAGAAATTTATTCTGTCACAGTTCTGGTGGCAAAAGAATCAAAGTGTCCTTGGGGCTGTGTCACTGAAGGCTGTGGAGGAAGGGTCCTTCCTGCCACATATGCCTCTGGTGTTTGCTGGCAGTTTTTGTAGTTCTTAGCTTCAGACGCCTACATCTTTTCCTGTCATCTCCCTTGCGTATTTGTACGTGTGTCTCTTCCTCTTTTTTTTTTTTTTTTTTTTTTGAGGTAGGGTCTCACTCTAGCCCAGGCTGACCTGTAATTCACTGTGTAATGTCAGGCTGGCCTCGAACACACAGTGATCCTCCTATCTCTGCCTCCCAAATCCTGGGATTAAAGTCATGCACCACCACACCCGGCCAAAACTGTTTTAGGTTTCTTGAAACAAAGTCTGTAATCCAAGCAGACATGGAATTTACAACAATCTTCCTGTCTCAGCTTCACAAGTATTGGAATTACAAGTGTGAACCGCTACACCCTGCATGCCTCAGTTTCTCTTATCTGTAGTAGCTCAACTCAATGCATGTCAAGGACTTAGACAAATGCTCTTGACACTTGTAAAAATGTAAGGTAGGGCTGGAGAGAAGGCTTAGCAGTTAAGGCACATGCCTGCGAAGCCTAAGGAACCAAGTTCAATTCTCCAGGTCCTACTTAAGCCAGATGCACATGGTGGCGCATGAGTCTGGAGTTTGTTTGCAGTGGCTAGAAGCCCTGGTGCGCCCATATTCTCTCTAATAAATAAAATAGATCTTTAAAAAATAATGTTATCTAGGGCTGAAGAGGTGGCTTGGTGGTTAAGAGCTTGCCTGTGAAGTCTAAGGACCCCAGTTCAAGGCTTGGTTCCCCAGGTCCCACGTTAGCCAGATGCCGAAGGGGGCGCACGCGTCTGGAGTTTGTTTGCAGTGGCTGGAGGCCCTGGCGCACCTATTCTCTCTCTCTCTGCCTCTTTCTCTCTGTTGCTCTCAAATAAATAAATAAAAATAAACAAAAAAATAATGTTATCTAATATGCTGGGCATGGTGGCACACACCTTTAGTTTCAGCACTTGGGAGGCAGAGGTAGGAAGATTGCTGTGAATCTAATCCTCTCTGGAAATGGAATCTTTGCAGATGCAATGAAGTTAAAATAAGGCCATATGGGACTCGAGTGAGCCTTAAATCCAATATGGCAGCTATCAGCTATCCTTGTAAGAGGAGAGGCAGTTGGATACGGAGACAGCCAGGCCTTTGACCCAAGCACTGAGGAAGCTGGAGCAGGAGAATGGCCAGCGCAAGGCTAAGCCTGGACTGCATAGTGAGACAGGTCTCAGAGAGAGAGAGAGAGAGAGAGAGAGAGAGAGAGAGAAACAGATGTGGTACACACTTTTTTAATCCCAGCACTCAGAGATGGGGGAGGGGCTGAGGTAGGAGGAGCTCTGTGAGTTCTTGCTTAGGTGAAAGTGAGATCCTGCCCCCACCCAAAAAACTGCAACGTCTAAGAATCCAGGTCCCCCAAAACCCACATAAGCCAGATGCACACAAGGTGGAGCATGGGTCTGGAGTTTGTTTGCAGCGGCCAAAGCCCCAGTACACTCTCGCTCGCTCACACACACTCTCTCTCGGCCTCTTTCTCAAATAAATAAATAAAAATAATAAAAATTAAATTTAAAATAAAATCCCAATCCAGGTGTGGTGGCGCACATGCCTTTAATCCCAGCACTAGGGAGGCAGAGGTAGGAGGATCACTGTAAGTTCGGGGCCACCCTGAGACTACATAGTAAATTCCAGGTCAACCTGGGCTACAATGAGACCCAACCTCAAAAGAGAAAAATAAATAAGGGCTGGAGAAATGGCTCAGTAGTTAAGGCACTTGCCTGCAGAGTCTAAGGACCCAGGTTTGATTCCCCAGGACCCACGTAAGCCAGATGCATGGGATGGCGCATGCGTCGGGAGTTCATCTGCACCTGGAGGCCCTGGTGCGCCCATTCTCTCTCTATCTGCCACTTTTCTCTCTCTTAAATAAATAGATAAACATTAATAAAATATTGATTAACTGATGGGATATATTTTATAATCATGGAAAATGTTAATAAAAATTTTTTAAAAATTAAAAAAATAAATAAAGTGTAAAAAAAGTTTAAAAAAATATTGATTAATTGATGTCAATAATTATATTAAATAAATAAATAAACTGGGCACAGTGGTGCCCTCTTTACTCCCAGCACTAGCACTTGGGGGGCAGAGGTAGGAGGATCACTGTGGGGCCAGCCTAAGACTACATAGTGGATTCTAGGTCAACCTGGGCTAGAGCAAGACCTTACCCTGAAAAAAAAATAAATAAAATAAATAAAAATTTTAAAAGCCAGGCCCACAATGACAAGAGACCATGGTGTGAACAAATGCACACACGACACACACACACAAATAAATAAATAAATAAAGCCAAAAAAAAGCAAAACATAAGACCACATTCACACACAAAAAAAAAAAGAAAGAAAAAAAGTTTCTTCCCCCTTCCTGGTAGATCTTAAAATATTATGCAATGAGGCTGGAGAGATGGCTTAATGGTTAAGCGTTGCCTGTGAAGCCCAAGGACCCCGGTTTGAGACTCGATTCCCCAGGACCCACATAAGCCAGATGCACAAGGGGGGACATGCATCTGGGGTTCATTTGCAGTGGCTGGAGCCTCTCTCTCTCTCTTTCTCTGTCTCTTTCTCTGTCTCTGTCTCTGTCTCTCTCTCTGTCTCTCTGTCTCTCTCTCTCTCTCTCTCTCTCTCTCTCTCTCTCTATATATATATATATATATATATATATATATGTAAAATCTGCCTCTTTCTCTCTCTCCCTGTCACTCTCAAATAAATAAATAAAAATAAACAAAAAAATGTAAGAAAATATATTATGCATTGAACACAACACACTATGCAGCCTGTAATTTCAAACACCTTCCTCATTTCTTCCTATTAAGGACATCCAGGCTGGTTACCACCTTGACCTTGTATTCTTCTTTTTTTAAACATTCTTATCTCTACTTCCTCAAGCCTCTAACTTTACCTCCAGTTTCTGCCTCAGAGCAGGAAGATGAAGTGACCATAAACAATTCTCTGTGAATTATCCCGCGGGAAGTCCAGCCGATCCGATCCAGCTTGTTGGTGGGGAAGCAAACACATGCCCTGGGCCCCATTCGTGGCTTCTTGGTACAGAGGTGAGTGGCAAAGTCGGTGCCAGCTCTGTGACCCTCCTTCAGCAAGACACTGACCCAGAGTGCTTAAGCCTTGGGGCTATGGAAGCAATCATTGGCCAGCTCCATCTATGTATATAAAATGCACAATTGGAGAAACTAAACTTGGAAGTTGGACAATGTGGGGACTGAAGAAATGTCTCAGCAGTTAGATGCTTGCCTGCAAAGCAACTGACTTGGGTTCAATTCCCTGATGCACAAAGTGGTGTATGGGTCTGGAGTTCACTGGAGGACCAGATGTGCCCACTCATTTTCTCTCTTTCTCTGGTTGCAAATGAATTAATTCTACATATATATATATATATATATATATATATATTTTTTTTTTTTTTGAGGTAGGGTCTCACTCTAGCTCAGGCTGACCTGGAATTCACTATGTTGTCTCAGGGTGGCCTTGAACACATGGTGATCCTCCTACCTCTGCCTTCCGAGTGCTGGGATTAAACATGTGCACCACCATGCCCAGCTTGTATGTGTATTTTTTATTTGAGAGGCAGAGAGAGAGAGAGAGTGAGTATGGGTGTGTCAAGGTCTCCTGCCAATACAAATAAATAAACTTCAGACCCATGCTTCACTCTGCAAGCAAGTGCCTTTAAAAAACATTTTTTTTTTTGAGCCGGGCGTGTGCCACCATGACCCTCAAAAAATTAATTTTAATTTTTTTTATTTGAAAGTGAGAGAGAGAATGAGTGGGCCAGGGACATCAACCGCTGCAGATGAAGTCCACCGTGTGCATCTGGCTTACGTGGGCACTGGGGAATGGCACATGGGCACCCATCTTCACACACACACACACACGTGTTATTTATTTAATTGAATTTATTTACTTTTTTATTTATTTGAGAGAGACCAAGAGTAAGAGGCAGAGGGAGAATGGGCGCACCCGGGCCTCCAGCCACTGCAAAGGAACTCCAGACACATGCTCCACCTTGTACATCTGGCTCCCATGGGTACTGGGGAATCGAACCTGGCTCCTTAGGCCTGGCAGGAAAGTGCCTTAACTGCTAAGTAAGCCATCTCTCCAGTCCCCCAAAATTTCATGTTTTTTTTTAATTATTTATTTATTTATTTGAGAGCAACAGACACAGAGAGAAAGACAGATAGAGGGAGAGAGAGAATGGGCGCGCCAGGGCTACCAGCCTCTGTAAATGAACTCCAGACGCGTGCGCCCCCTTGTGCATCTGGCTAACGTGGGACCTGGAGAACCGAGCCTCGAACCGGGGTCCTTATGCTTCACAGGCAAGCGCTTAACCGCTAAGCCATCTCTCCAGCCCTTTTATTTTTCAATATAGGGTTTCACTCTAGCCCAGGCTGACCTGGATGGAAATCACTATGTAGCCTCAGGATGGCCTAGAACTCACAGTGAGATTATCCTCCTATCTCCGCCTCCTGAGTGCTGTGATTAAAAGCACGGACCACCACACCTGGCAAAAATTTTTTAAAAATTAAAAATATATAAAATATATCATTTGGGCTGGAGAAATGGCTTAGCAGCTAAGGCACCTGCCTGCAAAGGAACTATGTTCGATTCCATAGGACCCACGTAAACCAGAAGCACAAGGGACCACATGCGTCTGGAGTTGGTTTGCAGTGCCTGAGGCCCTGATGGACCCATTCTTTCTCTATCTGCTTCTCTCTCTCTCTCTCAAATAAATTTTTTAAAAAATTTTTAAAAAAACCATAACATTAGAGCCAGGTGTGGCAGCTCACACTTGTAATCCTAGCACTTAGGAAGTAGAGACAGGAAAATTGTGACTTCAAAGTCAGCCTGGGTTGTATATCAAAACTCTTGAAAAGAAAAAAAAAGTGGCTGGATGCCCTGGCACATCCATTCTCTCTCCCCCTCTATCCCTCCCCAAAAAAGAAGGTGAGCCCCAGGGAACAGGCCTATAATCCTAGCTACTCAGAAGCTAAAGCAGGAGGATTACAAATTCAAGGCCTGTCTGGGCTACTACTGCACAAGTTGAAGGCCAGGCTGGACAACTTAATGAGACCCTGTCTCAAAATGAAAAGTAAAGAGTCCTGGTTGCTGGGCGTGGTGACACATACCTTTAGTTGCAGCCCTTGGAAAGCTGAGGTAGGAGGTTCACCATGAGTTCCAGGCCAGCCTAAGACTAGAGTGACTTTGAGGTCAACCTGGTTAGAGTAAGATCTTACCTCCAGAGGAGGGGAGGAGACCTATCAGAAAGAAGAGAGAGGGCTTGGGGGTCTTGCTCAGTGGTAAAGTACTTTCTAGCAATATGAGAGACCTTGGGTTCAATCTTCATTATTATGTAACCCCCCCCAAAAAAACAAACACCTATGCCAGCCTTTAATCCCAGCACTCAGGAGGCTGAGGTAGGAGGATTGCCACGAGTTCGAGACCAGCCTGGGCTAGACTGAGACCCTACCTCAAGAACAAAACAAAATGAAAAACTTCACCTATAATATGTTCCTATCATATGATATCGTATAATGTAATAACGTAACAATAAGATTCTGCAGCAGGCTTGCCCTCACCGTGCCAGTACGTGCTGCAGGTGAGCGGACGATAGCTGTTGTCGCACTTGCTGTCTTCTTATGAGACGTGTTTGGATAGAGGGAGTGAAGTTTGGGAGGTTCCGTTGTTCTGAACCTCCTTTGTTATGTTTTCATTTTGTGAATGTTACCAGTAGCCTTGGCTTGGGTATGAATAATAATCATAATAAAAACTATTATCATGGGCTGGAGAGATGGCTTAGTGGGTAAACACTTGCCTGTGAAGCCTGAGGATCCCGGTTCGAGGCTCGGTTCCCCAGGACCCACGTTAGCTGGATGCACAAGGGGGCGCACGCGTCTGGAGTTCGTTTGCAGCGGCTGGAGGCCCTGGCACGCCCATTCTCTCTCTCTCTCTCTATCTGCCTGTTTCTCTGTCTGTCGCTCTCAAATAAATAAAAATAAAAAAAAAACTATTATCATGATGATAAAAAAAAAAAAATTCTACAAGACAAAGTAACAATTAAGTCCAGTGGCAATGTGGTTGGTATTGTCAGGCATAGGTTCTTGAGCCCTGCTGCTCGGCTGGAAGGTTCAGAGTTGAGAAAGTGTGGATTGGAGGTAGTCCTCAGTTACCTGGAGCAGCCTAGGGGTCATATCTCAAGATGTGGCTGTAGGGCTGGAGAGATGGCTTGGCAGTTAAGGCACTTGCCTCAGAAGCCTAAGGACCCAGGTTCAATTCGCCAGGACCCACATAAGCCAGATGGCACAAGGTAGCACATGTGTCTGGAGTTTGTAGCGGCTTTACCTCTCTCTTTCTCTCTCTCAAATAAATATATAAATTAGGCAGAGGTAGGAGGATTGCCATGAGTTCAAGGCCACCCTGAGATGACAGAGTTAATTCCAGGTCAGCCTGGACCAGAGTGAGACCCTACCTCGAAAAACCAAAAAAAAAAAAAAAATATATATATATATATATATATATATATATAAATTAAATCTTAAAAAAAAAAAAAAGCTGTGGCTATAGGTTAAAAGTTCCCAAGGAAGCCGGGCATGGTGGCGCACGCCTTTAATCCCAGTACTTGGGAGCCAGAGGTAGAAGGATCGCTGTGAGTTCAAGGCCACCCTGAAACTACATAGTGAATTCCAGATCCTACCTCAGAAAACCAGAAAAGAAAAAAAAAAAGTTCCCAAGGAGCTGGGAGCTGTGTCCGACCGTTGGCGCCTCTATGAGAGCTGCTGAGACTGGCTTCCTAATTCCTGCTTTCAGTAAGTGTGATTATCATCACTAATTACTTAGCCACTATGGAAATGTAACCAGAGCACATCCGAATCAAAGATGGAGTGAAGCTGGAAGACGGCAAGGCTTTCACAGCAAAGCCCTGGTGGCTAAGTCACACAGCCATGGGCCCTGGTGGAAGACGGCGGGGATGACAGACCACTTTGCACGGAGCCATATCAAACTCGCGGCAATCCCCCCACCTCTGCCTTCTGAGTGCTGGGGTTAAAGGCGTGCGCCACCGCACCCAGCCTGCCGTTCTGTTTCCGAGGCAGCGTCTCAGGGCAGGGGAGATGGCCCAGTGAGCAAGGGCACTTGTGCAAGCACTCGGGAGGTAGAGGCAGCAGGTTGCCGTGAGTTCGAGGCCACCCTGAGACTTCATAGTTAATTCCACGTCAGCCTGGGCCAGAGTGAGATCCTGCCTCAAAAATCAAAAATAGAGCCAGGCGTGGTGGCGCACGCCTTTAATCCCAGCACTCGGGAGGCAGAGGTAGGAGGATCGCTGTGAGTTCGAGGCCACCCTGAGACTACATAGTTAATTCCAGGTCAGCCAGAGCTAGAGTGAGACCCTACCTTGAAAAACCAAAATCATCATCATCATCATCATCATCCTAATGATAATAAAATCAAATTTTAAAAACTGTGTGGCTGGGAAGATGGCTCAGTGGATAAGAGCACTTGTCAAGTCAGCACAAGGGCCTGAGAGGACGCGATTCAACCTGAGCTTGGTTTCACAGAAGGGACCTAAGACAGCTGAGCGCAGCCGGGCATGCCTGTCACCCTGGTCCTATGGGGAGAGCAGACCCGAGACTCGCCGGGCCTCTCCAGGTCCCGTGGGAGCTCTGTTGCAAGGAACATGGAAGAGCCACAGAGGAGGACACCTGACATTCCCTCCAGGCCTCCCCGTGCACCTGGTGCACACCTGCACACACGTGCGTGCACACAACCCCACCACACATACTACACGCACAAATATGCAAAAACAAAACAAACCAGAAGCTGAAATCCCACCATGTTTAAGGCAAAACGGGAAGCTTCCTCAAACAAGGCAGAAGTTGAGAGTTGGGCCTGGTCTCTCTCTCTCTCTCTCTTTCTCTGTGTGTGTGTGTGTGTGTGTGTGTGTGTGTGTGTGTGTGTTCACACCACAGCACGCACATGGAGGTCAGAGAGCAACTTCCAGGTCGGTTCTCACCCTCCACTTTGTTTGAGGGGGGGCCTCTGGTCGTTGTTTCCTGCTTGTTTCTGGAAGATCCTCCTGTCTTCACATCCCTTCTCACTGGAGATACACTAGGGTTATGGAAGCCCCACCCACACCCCCCAGTTTCCAGCTTCTATGTGGGGTCTGGAGATCTGAACTCATTTGGTTTTTGGTTTTTCTTTTTTTCAATTTTTTATTAACAACTTCCATGATTATAAAAAATAACTCATGGTAATACCCTCCCTCCCCCCACTTTCCCCTTTGAAACTCCACTCTCCATCATATCCCCTCCCCCTCTCAATCAGTCTCTCTTTTATTTTGATGTCATCATCTTTTCCTCCTCTTACGATGGTCTTGTGTAGGTAGTGTCAGGTACTGTAAGGTCATGGATATCTGGGCCATTTTGTGTCTGGAGGAGCACGTTGTAAGGAGTCCTACCTTTCCTTTGGCTTTTACATTCTTTCCGCCAACTCTTCCACATTGGACCCTGAGCCTTGGAAGGTGTGAAGATATATTTTTAGCACTGAGCACTCCTTTGTCACTTCTTCTCAGCACCATGGTGCCTTCTGAGTCATCCCAAGTTCACTGCCATCTGAAGAGAAGGTTCTCTACCAAAAGTGAGAGTGGCATTAATATATGGGTATGGGGCTGGAGAGATGGCTTAGCGGTTAAGCGCTTGCCTGTGAAGCCTAAGGACCCCGGTTCGAGGCTTGGTTCCCCAGGTCCCACGTTAGCCAGATGCACAAGGGGGCGCACGCATCTGGAGTTCGTTTGCAGAGGCTGGAAGCCCTGGCGCGCCCATTCTCTCTCTCTCCCTCTATCTGTCTTTCTCTCTGTGTCTGTCGCTCTCAAATAAATAAATAAATAAAAATTAAAAAAAATATATATGGGTATGAACATTAAGAGAAATGCTTACTGGGCAGTTTGGTGAGCATAGTATATCCATTTATATCCATAGTATATCCAGACACCAGCAGATGTTGTACCCCTGGGGCTCATGATTACCCCTGTTGTAGGTTTTCAGTATCAGAGATGTATTCCCTCCCATGGAGCGGGTCTCCAGTCAAATTAGAGGGCAGTTGGTTTCTCCTATAACAGACATACCACTATTGCATCCATTGGCTCATTTGCCCCTTTTTTGAGACAAGTTCTCATGTAGCCCAAGCTGGCCTCAAAGACCTGAACTTCTTACCTCTATCTCCTAAAAGCTAGAATTGCAGGTATGTACCACCATGCTCAGTATTTTTATTTTTTTTTTTAAGTATTTTTTATTTATTTATTTGAGAGCGACAGACACAGAGAGAAAGACAGATAGAGGGAGAGAGAGAGAATGGGCACGCCAGGGCTTCCAGCCTCTGCAAACAAACTCCAGACGCATGTGCCCCCTTGTGCATCTGGCTAACGTGGGACCTGGGGAAACCGAGCCTCGAACCGGGGTCCTTAGGCTTCACAGGCAAGCGCTTAACTGCTAAGCCATCTCTCCAGCCCCATGCTCAGTTTTGAGACAGAATTTCACTTTGTATCCCAAGTTGGCCTGAAACTCATTAAGATCCTCCCTCTTTAGTGCTGGGATTACAGGGAGCCACCATGCCCAGCCAGCAGACATATTTCTTTCTTTTTTAAAATTTTTTTGTTTTTTTCTAAATTTTTATTTTATTTGAGAGTTACAGAGAGAGAAAGAGGCACATAGAGAATGGGTGTACCAGGCCCTCCAATAACTGCAAATGAGCTCCAGATACATGCATGCCCTTGTGCTTCTTTCTGGCCTACGGGGGACCTGGGGAATCGAGTCTTGAACTAGGGTCCTTAGGCTCCACAGGCAAGGACTTAACCACTAAGCCATCTCTCCAGCCCCAGCCAACATATTTCTTACTGCTACCTAGCCCTTCTCCTGGAGTTTCAGGAACTTCTCCCAGGACCCAGTCCTTTTCAGGCTAGCATCTGCAATGAGATCCCTGTATTTTGGAGGTTGTGCGATCTCTAGCTCTTGGTTCACTGCCCTTAGCCTCACCACTGAGGCTGCTTTCCTCTTTGGGCTCAGAACCTCTTTCACTTCCCCCCAACTGCACCAACCACTTTCTGGCCTCGACCTGGCCTGGTAAGATAGATACAGTGTGTTTGTTTCTTGTGTTTTGTTTTTTGAGGTAGGGTTTCACTTTAGCCCAGGCTGACCTGGAATTCACTCTGTATTCTCAAGGTGGCCTCAAATTCATGGTGATCCTCCTAGCTCTGCCTCCCAAGTGCTGGGATTAAAGGTGTGTGTCACCATGCCCCACGTATCTCTTCCTTTTTAAAAAAATAACTTAAAAACATTTTTTTTCCAAGGTAGGCTCTGGCCCAGGCTGACCTGGAATTCACTATGTAGTCTCAGGGTGGCCTTGAATTCACAGCAGTCCTCCTGCCTCTACCTCCCGAGTGCTAGGATTAAAAGGTGTGTGCCACCATGCCCAGCTCCTTATTTTTATTTATTTATCTGAGAGAGAGAGAGGGAGGGAGAGGGAAAGAGGCAGATAGAGAGTGAGAGAATGGGCACACCAGGAACTCTAGCCTTTGTAAGCAAACTCCAGACACCTGTACCACCTTTTGCTTCTGGCTTACATGGGCCCTAGGGAATTAAACTTAGGTCCTTTGGCTTTGCAGGCACTAACCACTAAGCCATTTCTCTAGCCCATATCTCTTCCTTTTTTTTTTTTTTTTTTTTTTGGTGTCTCTAGTTCAGGGAAACTGAAAATTCATTCACTATGGTGTCTCAGAGTGGCCTCAAACTCACAGAGATCCTCCTACCTCTACCTCCCAAGTGCTGGAATTAAAGGCATGCACCACCACACCCAGCTTTTTTGATTTTTTTTTTTTCGAGGCAGGGTCTCACTCTAGACCTGGAATTCCCTATGTAGTTTCAGGGTGGCCTCCAACTCATGGCGACCCTCCTACCTCTGCCAGATTATTAGGATTAAATGTGTGCGCCACCACGCCCAGCTATCTCTTCCTTTTTTAAAAAAATTTTTTTTGTTCATTTATTTATTTATTTATTTGAGAGCAACAGACATAGAGAGAAAGACAGATAGAGGGAGAGAGAGAGAATGGGCACGCCAGGGCTTCCAGCCTCTGCAAACGAACTCCAGACGTGTGCATCTGGCTAACGTGGGACCTGGGGTACCGAGCCTTGAACCGGGGTCCTTAGGCTTCACAGGCAAGCGCTTAACCGCTAAGCCATCTCTCCAGCCCTATCTCTTCCTTTTAACTAACATTTCCATGATCGGGATTCTGTGAAGTAGAGGTTGGCAAACTTTGTGTTTAAAGGGCCAGATATACATACTGTAAGTTTTGTGGGCTGCTATGGTTCTGTCTCTATGACTATCTCTTCTGAGACAGGGCAAAAGCAACTAGGTACACTTCAGGTGAATGAATGAATTTGACTGGGTTTCATTAAAACCAGTATCCAGCCACGTGTGTGCCACCATGCACTCGGGAGGTAGAGGCAGGAGGACTGCTGTGGATTCAATGCCACCCTGAGACTACATAGTGAATTCCAGGTCAGCCTGGGCTTGAAAAACAAAAAAAAGGACTTCTGGTTAAGATGGTGGCGTAGGAACTATGCCAAAGCAGCCTAAGGGAGAAAAAGCAAAAAACAAAACAAAACAAAAAAGCTCTTCTACTAAAAAGTGAGGTTAAAACAGCAGCAGAGAAGTAGGAGAGATCCAGAACACAGGAAAAAGCAAAATGAAGGGATTGTCCACTGACGCTGGAGTTCTTCGCAAACTCAAGAAACGTGGAGAACTGCAGTGAACAACGGAGGAGCAGATCACAAGGTAAAAGATCACGTGGACCAGCGAGAGAACTCGAGCCACCATCCAGAGCCTCCCCTTCCCCACCGCCAGCGCAAGCACCGCATATCAGGGGAAGGGAGCTCACAGCACCCAGCACTGGTGACCACAGCAGCGATCCAATGACCCAGCCAGCCTACTTGAACCCACAATGCACCAAAGAGGGACCCAAGCAGGAGCGCAGTATAACTGAGACCAAAATCATCCCAAAAGGTAACTGGGATACACCAGGTCAGTGCCCACCAAATAATCCTGGTATATAGGCCTGAACTGGAAGTGCTAATTGCACCTTCCATATCAGAATAAATTATATGTTAAATCTGATGGATGGTTGGATTTGCCATTCTTAAATAAGCTATATTTTGGGCTTGTTATTCATTGCTTCTTGATTTACAGTGGCTTTGTTCCCTCTTCCGTTGTATATTAGGGAAGGGTCTCACTTGGTCACAATCTGACTTGAAACCTTCCACAAACCAGAACCTCCTGTTGACAGGATTAAGGGTGTGGGGCACCACACACCCTAAAGGACAGTGACTTTGTTAGAGGATCTGGTTGTCTTAATACCTACTCCTGCATAAATATTCTGTGCTGTTTTTCACTGCACGTGGACAATGTTTAGTTAAATTTTTAAATCTGCCTGTATTTTGTTCCACTCAGCCTATTTGAATGCTTTCATAGCAGGCAAATCCAACACCTAGGGTCACTTCTGTGGTTACTCTGAGAGTCTTGAGAGCCACACCTAGTACCTTAAGCTCCTACCCTGAAGATATATAATACCAGATTGATTGATACATCTAATAATACTGCAGCTAACTAGAAAATCCAAGCATTAAATTAATCCAAGGTACAAAAATATATACATTATAACACAAGAAACGCCAAAAATCAAGACAATATAAATCCACCAAAAAGTATTAATGCATCAGAAATGACCTTCAGTGAGAATGAGTTAGAGGAAATGCCTGAGAAAGATTTCCAAAGAATGATTATAAATATGCTCAAAGAAGTCAAAGAAGAAACCAAAGGAATGAAAGAGGAAATCAAAGGAATCAAAGAAGACACAGGAAACCAATTTAATGAAATAAAGACATAAATCAGGAGATAGAAATAATAAAGAAAAACCAGTCAGAATTACTAGCAATGAAGAACACAGTCAATGAAGTAAAAAACTCTGTAGAAAATCTCACCAGTAGAATGGATGAAGGAGAGGACAGAATATCTAAGCTAGAAGACCAGGTGGCAGATCTAATACAGGCCAACAAAGAAAAAGACAAACTTATAGAAAAGTATGAATGGGAGTTTCAAGATATTCGGGACACTATGAAAAGATCAAACATAAGAATTCAGGGCATAGTAGAAGGAGCAGAATTTCATTCCAAAAGCATAGTAGACTTCTTCAACAAAATCATAGAAGAAAACTTCCCTCAAATTGGGAAAGAGGTACCAATGCAGATACAGGAATCCTTTAGAACACCAACCAGAAAAAACCTGGAAAAATCCTCTCCTCACCATATAATTAAACACAAAACATACAAACCAAAGAAAAAATATTGAAAGCAGTTAGAGAGAAAAATCAAGTTACCTACAAAGGCAAGCCAATTAGGTACTGAGAAAACTGGATATATATCTATAGAAGGATGAAAATAGATTCTTCTCTCTCTCTCCATGCACAAGAATTAAGTCCAAATGGATTAAAGACCTTAACATCAGACCTGAAACTCTGAAACTGCTAGAGGAAAAAGTAGGAGAAACCCTTTAACATATTGGTCTTGGCAAAGACTTTCTGGATATAACTCCAATTGCTCAGGCAATAAAACCACAGATTAAGTGCTGGGACCTCATGAAATTACAAAAATGTTGTATAGAAAAGGACAATGTAAATAAAGCAAAGAGGCAACCTACAGAATGGGAAAAAATCTTTGCCAGCTATACATCTGATAGAGGATTAATATCTAGGATATACAAAGTACTCAAAAATTAATAATAAGATATCAAACAAACCAATTAAAAATGGGCTATGAGGGCTGGAGAGATGGCTTAGCGGTTAAGCGCTTGCCTGTGAAACCTAAGGACCCCAGTTCGAGGCTCGGTTCCCCAGGTCCCACGTTAGCCAGATGCACAAGGGGGCGCACGCATCTGGAGTTCGTTTGCAGAGGCTGGAAGCCCTGGCGCGCCCATTCCCTCTCTCTCCCTCTATCTGTCTTTCTCTCTGTGTCTGTTGCTCTCAAATAAATAAATTTTAAAAAAAAAGGGCTATGGCTAGGCGTGGTGGCGCATGCCTTTGATCCCAGCACTGGGGAGGCAGAGGTAGGAGGGTCACCATGAGTTTGAGACCACCCTGAGACTACATAGTGAATTCCAGGTCAGCCTGCACTAGAGTGAGACCCTACCTCAAAAACCTGGAAAAAAAAATAATAAAAATGGGTTATGGAACTAAATAGGGAGTTCTCAAAAGAAGAAATATGGGGGCTGGAGAGATGGCTTAGCAGTTAAGCCCTTTCCTGTGAAGCCTAAGCCCCTGGTTCGAGGCTCGATTCCCCAGGACCCATGTTAGCTAGATACACAAGGGGCACATGCATCTGGAGTTCATTTGCAGTGGCTGGAGGCCTTGGTATGCACATTCTCTCTCTCTCTCTCTCTCTCTCTCTCTCTCTGCCTCTTTCTCTGTCACTCTCAGATAAATAAATAAATAAATATTTAAGAAAAGAAATACGAAAAAAAAAAGAAAAAAAGAAATACGAATGGCATATAAGCTACTAAAAAAATGGGGATGTGGAAAAAGAGGAACCCTTCTACACTGCTGGTGGGAATGCAATCTGGTCCAGCCATTGTGGAAAACAGTGTGGAGGTTCCTAAAACAGCTAAAGATTGATCTACCATATGACCCAGCTATAGCACTCCTAGGCATATATCTGAAGGAATCATCCTATTTCCTTAGAAGTACATGCTCAACCATGTTTATTGCTGCTCAATTTATAATAGCTTGGAAATGGAACCAGCCTAGATGTCCCTCAACTGATGAGTGGATAATAAAGATGTGGCACATTTATACAATGGAGTTCTACTCAGTGGTAAAGAAAAATGAAGTTATGAAATTTGCAGAAAAATGGATGGACCTGGAAAGGATTATACTAAGTGAGGTTAACCAGGCCCAGAAAGCCAAGCGCCACATGTTCTCTCTGATATGTGGATCCTAGCTACAGATGATTGGGCTTCTGCATGCGAAGGAAAATACTTAGTAGCAGAGGCCAGTAAGTTAAAAAGGAGACATAAAGGGAAGAGAAAGGAAGGGAGGAGGGTACTTAATAGGTTGATATTGTATATATGTAAGTACAATGATTGAGATGGGGAGGTGATATGATGGAGAATGGAAGTTCAAAGGGGAAAGTGTCAGGGGGGAGGGAGGAAATTATCATGGGATTTTTTTTATAATCATGGAAAATGCTGATAAAAATTTAAAAAATAAAATAAATTAATTAATTAAAAAAATACAAAAAAAAGAAATACGAATGGCATATAAGCTGCTAAAAAAAATGTTCTACATCCCTAGTCATCAGGAAAATGCAGATTAAAACTACGTTGAGATTCCATCTCACTCCTGTCAGATTGGCTACCACCATGAAAACAAACGACCATAAATGCTAGTGAGGATGTGGAAAAAGAGAAACCCTTCTGGGCTGGAGAGATGGCTTAGCGGTTAAGCGCTTGCCTGTGAAGCCTAAGGACCCCGGTTCGAGGCTCGGTTCCCCAGGTCCCACGTTAGCCAGATGCACAAGGGGGCGCACGCATCTGGAGTTCGTTTGCAGAGGCTGGAAGCCCTGGCGTGCCCATTCTCTCTCTCTCCCTCTATCTGTCTTTCTCTCTGTGTCTGTCGCTCTCAAATAAATAAATAAATAATAATAAAAAATTTAAAAAAAAAAAAAAAGAGAAACCCTTCTACACTGCTGGTAGGAATGCAATCTGGTCCAGCCATTGTGGAAATCAGTGTGGAGGTTCCTAAGACAGCTAAAGATTGATCTACCATATGACCCAGCTATAGCACTCCTAGGCATCTATCCTAAGGACTCATCTCATTTCCTTAGAAGTACATGCTCAACCATGTTTATTGCGGCTCAATTCACAATAGCTTGGAAATGGAACCAGCCAAGATGTCCCTCAACTGATGAGTGGATAATGAAGATATGGCACATTTATACAACAGAGTTCTACTCAGAGGTAAAGAAAAATGAAGTTCTGAAGTTTGCAGGAAAATGGATGGACCTGGAAAGGATTATACTAAGTGAGGTAACCCAGGCACAGAAAGCCAAGTGTCGCATGTTCGATCTCATATGTGGATCCTAGCTACAGATGAGTGGACTTCTGTGTGTGTAGGAAAAAAAACTCCATAGCAAAGGCCAGTAAGCCAGAAAACAGATATATAGGAAAGAGAAAGGAAGGGAGAGGGGTACTTAATAGAATGGTATTGTGTATATGTAAGTAGAAGAATAGATTAATGGGGGTGAAAAGGCCCAAAGTAAGGTCAGGGGAAGAGATTGAGTAAAGGAAAGGTGGAGGGAGAGCTAATCAATATCTAAGAGGATATAAATAAATCACATGGAAACCTACTTTTTTGGACAATGGAACACTCAGGAGCCATGGATTGTTGCTAGAAATTTTTCAGTGCCATGGGTGGGATACCTTCCAGTGAGTTATTGGCCAGGGAGATCCCTGATGTCCCCAAAACATTATAGCCAAGGCCCTTGGTTTCCCAGCAGTAATAGATGGTAAGACCCTGTTGCTGAAGACTCCACATACTTGGGCTGCAAGGCCACTGAGAAATCTTGCTGGAACTGAGCTGATAACCTCCTCCATGTAGACCAGCTGACAGAAAGCTGAAAGAAGCCATTCTGCATGCAGTTCAATGGGAGAGAGAGAGAAATCACCAGTGAAGATATTCAATAGTGGACACTGCAAGCCTTAGATTTGGCCAGCCAGGCCAAATGAGCCAATGGGTGCAATAGTGGCATGTCTGTCATGGAAACCAACTGCCCTCTACTTGGACTGGAGGCCTGCTCTATGGGAGGGAATACATCCCTGATACTGAAAACTTAAAACAGGGGTAGTCATGAGCCCTAGGGGTGTAACATCTGCTGCTGTCTGGCTAAATGTATATACTATGCTTATCAAACTGCCCAGTAAGCACTTCTCTTAATGTTCAGACCCTTATATTAATGCTACTCTCACTTTTGGCAGAGAATCTTCTCTTTTCAGAAGGCAGTGACCTTGGGATGACTCAGGAGGCATCATGGTGCTGGAAAGAAGTGACAGGAGTGCTCAGTACTGCAATATCTCTATCACACCTTCCAAGGCTCAGGGTCGATTGTGGAAGAGGTGGCGGAAAGAACATAAGAGCCAAAGGAAGTGTAGGACTCCTTACAACATGCTCCTCCAGATACAAAATGGCCTGGATATTCATGACCTCACAGTGCCTGACACTACCTACACAAGACCATCCTAAGAGGAGGAAAAGATCATGACATCAAAAGTAAAAGAGAGACTGATTGAGATGGGGAGAGGTAGGAGGATCGCCATGTATCCAAGGCCGCCTTGAGACTACATAGTGAATTCCAGGTCAGCCAGGCCTAGAGGGAGACCCAACCTTGCAAAAACAAAACAAAACAAACAAACAACAACAAAAGACAGATCTAGACCTATGGACTCAGCGGTGTATCTATAGGACAGCATGTGAAGAGCCCTGTAGACCACAGTGGACAGTGTGCAACCTCGCAGGGTGTCCCACTGTGGATGGAAGGCGCTTCTCAGCTCCACTCACGCTGGCTTTGGCTGTGCTCCTCCCTTTGGCCAATGAGGCATCAACAAATGTTCTGTAAGCAGAGCCTCCTATGCGCTCAGAGTTCCTGTTGTTTGTTTGTTCTGGCATGACTTTTTTTTTTTTTTTTTTCTGCTGGGCATCAGCCCAGGACCTCGCATGAGCCGGTCAAGTTCTCTGCCCTGAGATGCACTGCCAATCCCTGCTTACAGTTTAACTTTTCATCTGGAGCTTCTGGGGACACTTTCAGAAGGACACAGCCCAGGTAACCATTGATCCAAGCTGGACAAAGGACGCGCTCAGATCCGCCCAGAGCAGAACCACCTTTAGCCCACGTCTGCAGACCCTGGGCCATGAGAAAAAAGGCTTGTTATCCTAAGATGTTGAGGTCACTTTTTTTTTTATTTTTTGGTTTTTTGAGGTAGGGTCTCACACACTAGCCCACGCTGACCTGGAATTCACTATGTAGTCTCAGGGGTGGCCTTGGATTTATAGTAATCCTCCTACCTCTGACTCCTGAGTGCTGGGATTAAAGGCGTGCACCGCCACATCCTGCTTTGAACAAACATTTTTAATATAATTTATTTATTTGAGAGGGGGGGGGAAGAGGCAAAAAGAGGGGGAGAGAGAGAATGAGCCCATCAGGGCCTCCAGCCAATGCAAACTCCAGATGCATGCACTACCTTGTGCATCTGGTTTATGTGGGTCCTGGGGAATTGAACCTGGGTCCTTAGGAGTCACAGGAAAGTTCCTTAACCACTAAGCTATCTCTCCAGCCCTTGAGGTCACTTTTTTCTTTGGTCCATTTTGGCTGTTATAATTTAATACCAGGGGCTGGGGTAATTTATAAAGAAAATGGGCCAGGCACAGTGGCACACACCTTCAATCCCAGAACTTGGGAGGCAGAGGTAGGAGGATTGCCATGAGTTTGAGGCCACCCTGAGAGTACATAGTAAATTCCAGGTCAGCCTGGGCTAGACCGAGACCCTTCCTTGAAAAAAAAGGGGGGCAGGGGAAATGGCTTAGTGGTTAAGGTGTCTACCTGCAAAGCCTAAGAACCCAGGTTCAGTTCCCCAGGACCCACATAAGCCAGATGCCCAAGGGGCATATGTTTCTGGAGTTTGTTTGCAGTGGCTAGAAGCCCTGGTGTGCCCATTCTCTCTCTCTCTATTTGCCTCTTTCTCTCTCTCAAATAAATAAATATTTTTTTAGAAACTTAAAAAAAAGAAAGGAAGGAAGGAAGGAAGAAAGAAAGAAAATGGAAAGAAAGAAAATGGATGAGCCAGGGCTGTATAAAGAGACTTTGTCTCACAGCCAGGCATGGTGGCTCACGCCAGCACTCAGGAGGCAGAGGTAGGAGGGTCGTGAGTTCAAGGACACCCTGAGACTACAGAGTGCATTCCAGATCAGCCTGGGTAGTGTGAAACCCTAGAGATAGCTTAGCAATTAAGGCGTTTGCTAAAGGATCCAGGTTCGACTCTCCACGTAAGCCAGATGCACAAGGGCGTGCATGCAGCTAGAGCTCATTTGCAGTGGCTGGAGGTCCTGGCACACCCATTCTCTCTCGCTCTCAAATAAATAAAACATTTAAAAAAATAAGAAAAGCTGGGCATGGTTGTGCATGCCTTGAATCCCAGCACTCGGGAGGCAGAGGTAGGAGGATCACCACGGGTTCAAAGCCACCCTGAGACTACACTGAATTCCAGGTCAGGCTGGGCTAGAGTGAAACCTTACCTTAAAAAAAAAAAAAAAAAGCCAGAAACTGTGGCAGGCTTTGGTAACCCCAGCACACTTGTGGTAATATGGGAGGTGGAGGCAGAACTTTCTGGAAGCTCACCTGATACCCAAAGCGGCTTCTGGCCTCCACACTCACACCCCAAAAAGAGATGAGGTAGAGAGTGATTGTGGTAGCCCCTTGACCTTGATCTATCAATCTTTGGCCTCACACACATGCACATACATGAGCATGCACATACACACACACATACCACATACTCATGCACAGACATGTGGTGAGGGTCTTCCTGCTTCCAATGGCATGGCAGACAAAAGGAAGGGGAAAGGGAACATTGAACATGGACTGGGGAGATGGTCCAGCAGTTAAAGGTGCTTGCTTGCAGAGTCGGCCTGGGATTGACTACCCAACACCCACATAAAGCTGCAAAAAGTGCTACATGCATTTGATATTCTTCTGCAATGGCACAAGACTCTGGTGAGTCCCCCAACTTCCCACACACAAATAAATTTTTTTTTTTTTGAGGTAGGGTCTCACTCTAGCCCAAGCTGACCTGGAATTCACTATGTAGTCTCAGGGTGGCCACAAACTCACGGCGATCCTCCTACCTCTGCCTCCCAAGTGCTGGGATTAAAGGTGTGAGCCACCACGCCCGGCTTCCAAATAAATATTTTTGTTGTTTTTTCGAGGTAGGGTCTCGCTGTAGTCCAGGCTGACCTGGAATTCACTATGTAGTTTCAGGGTGGCCTCAAACTCATGGCGATCCTCCTACCTCTGCCTCCTCCTCTGTGTTGGGATTAAAGGTATGAGCCACCAAGCCCCACAAGACTTTTAGTGTTTTATTTATTTATTGGAGAGAGAGAGAGGCAGATGCAGAGAGAGAATAGGCACAGCAGGGCATCTAGCCACTACAAACTCCAGACACATGGGCCACCTTGTACATCTGGCTTATGGGGGAACTGGGGAATTGAACCTGAACTTCTCAGCTTTGCAGGCAAGTGCCTTAAGAGCCATCTCTCCAGCCCTTTAAAATTTTATTTATTTATTTATTGGTGAGAAAAAAAGAGGCAGATAGAGAATGCCCATTAATTAAAAAAATAATTTTTTTTTTTTTTTTTTTTTCGAGGTAGGGTCTCACTCTAGCCCAGGCTGACCTGGAATTCACTACGGAGTCTCAGGGTGGCCTTTTACCTCTGCCTCCTGAGCGCTGGGATTAAAGGTGTGCTCCACCACACCCGGCTCCTTTAAAAACATTTTGTTTATCTATTTTATTTATTTACTTGAGTCAGAGAGAGGGAGAGAGAGAGAGAAAGTGAGAATGGGTGCGCCAGGGCTTCTAGCCACTGCAAACGAACTCCAGACACGTGCACCACCATGTGCATCTGCCTTATGTGGGACCTGGAGGATCGAACCTAGGCCCTTAGGCTTCACAGGCACACATCTTAACCACTATGCCATCTCTCTAGTCCCCATTAATTTTTTATTTTTATTTTTACAAAGACCTTGAGCTTGCAGCCTGGAGCCCCTCTGTGACTGGCTCTAGACCACTCATGAGAGGGAGCGCCGGTGACCCAGACGTCTCCTGTCCGCCGAGTCACCCAGCACTGTTGACTCTCACATGCGTTTTTAGGGGGCAACGTTCCAACCATAGCATACCAGCAAATGTGACTTCCACGTTCAGTGGTTAAGGTCGAATCCTGCTTGGGCCTGCCCTCCAGGGTAAGTCTAAATTGACTCCAGGAGCTGGTGGCCACATTTTGGGGGGTTTCAGAAGCCAGATGATATTCCACTGTGTCTTTGAAATTGGCCATGAAGCAAGTATGGAGACTGTAACAATTAGCAGGCAGGATTAATCAAAGCGCTTATTGTCTCCAAATGCCAGCGCGCCTGGCAGCATGGGCACACTGCTTCATGGGCACACTGCTGCATGGGCACACTGCTTCATGGGCACACTGCTGCATGGGCACACTGCTGCATGGGGCCGCCTCAGGCCCGGTCAACGAGAGGACCGTGGCGCAGAGCTGGTCGTGACTCCAGGCCGGCCCGAGTCAGCTGAAGTGTTCATGCATGGCCGTTTTGAACTGCTAAATTCGAGCTCAGGGGTCCTGCACAGGGGACAAGGCCAGCCCAGGGTGGAGAGCTGGAGGATCCTTGTCCCTGTCCTGCTGACATTTTGTTTTGCTTGTGTACATGTGTTGTGTGTGTGTGTGTGTGTGTGACAGCTGCTGTGTGTGTGGGCACGTGTACGTGCACAGGTGTGTGGAGGCCAATGGTCAATGTCAAGCGTCCTCCTCAGTCTCTTTCCACGTCATTGTTTTCAGACAGGGACTGGAGGTCAGTGATTTGAATCTTCCTGTCTGTTCCTCTGCAGCACTGGGATCATAGGCACCTGCTGCCCCTCCTGGTTTTTCTTTGTTTTTTCGAGCTAGGGTCTCACTCTAGCCCAGACCGTAACTGGAATTCACTCTGTAGTCTCAGAGTGGCCTTGAGCTCAAGGCGATCCTCCTACCTCGGCCTCTCAAGTGCCGGGATTAAAGGCATATGCCTCCACACCTGGCTAATTTTTTTTTTTTTTTTTTTTTTTGAGAGGAGAGGATAGGTGTGCCAAGGCCTTTTGCCACAGCAAACCAGTTCCCTGATGCATGTGCCACCATGCACATCTGGCTCACGTGAGTTCTGGGGAATTGAACCTGGGGCCTTTAGCTTCATAGGCAAAGTCCTTAACTGCTAAGCCATTTCTCCAGCCCCAAAACTGTACTCCCCCCCACTTTGGTTTTTTGAGGTAGCGTCTCACTCTAGTCCCAGGCTGATCTGGAATTCACTATATAGTCTTAGGGTGGCCTCGAATTTACGGCGATCCTCCTACCTCTGCCTTGCAAGTGCTGGGATTAAAGGCGTGCGCCACCTCACCCAGCTATTAAAACTATACTGTTAAGTCTCACAAAAATCCTGGTTCATCACACAAGATTGTCCCACCTGGAGAGGATACAGTGCCCAGGGATTGATATATCCAAGAACAAATTCAGGCTGAAAATAGCAAACTAAAGTTAGCCATGCTGCGCCTCTTGGCCTGGTCAGGAACATCCTGTCCAGGGAAAAGGGTATTTCAGGAGAAAGGAAGCAGTTCCAACTGAGCTCAGCCGGGCTGCAGAGGAAGAGTTGACCGGACAGCACTGAGAGCCGCTCTGCTCTGTTCCAAGAGGAGGCTGGCAAGACAAACAACCAGGAACACCTATTGTGTGTGCAGGAATGTTCCACAGTCTCCTATTTGACCTGCCCCCTTCTGCTGGAGTGTTCCTCTGTCTCTCTCACTTTCACTTTCATCTTCCTCTTTTTTTTTTTTTTTTGTTTGTTTTCTGAGGTAGAGTCTCACGCTAGCTCAGGCTGACCTGGAATTCACTATGTAGTCCCAGGGTGGCCTCAAACTCTCAGTGATTCTCCTACATCTGTCTCCCCAGTGCTGGGATTAAAGGCGTGTGCCACCACACCCGCCCCCCCCCCCCTTTTTTTGGTTTATTTTTATTTATTTATTTGAGAGCAACAGAGAGAGAAAAAGGCAGGGCGGGGGGGGGGTGGACAAAGAAAGAATGGGTGCATGAGGGACCCCAGCCACTGCAAATGAACTCCAGACAGTAAGTACCATAGGGACTGTAGAGGAGGCACAATGGTTAAAGACTTTTTTTCTTTTTTGGGGGGGGTTCAAGGTAGGGTGTCCCTCTACCACACCCAGCCTAAAGACTCTTGCTAGCAAGGTCTGCCAACCCAGGTTCAATTCCCCAGGACCCACATGAGCCTGGAATGCAAGAGATGGTAGAACTAACCTAGGAATGCATGTGGTGATCCAAGGTGACACAGGATGGAAGTCAGAACAGGAAGTCAGCAAGCCTGTGAAACATGGCATCAAGAAAAAGGTAGAATTGTTCCTTGTAGAAACTTCATCAGAGACCCAGGAGCTGAAGAGACGGCTCAGTGGAAGTGCTTACTTGCAAACCTGACTCAACTTGGATCCTTCAATCGTCTTCTGGAAGCAGAGTGGCGCACAGGTGTGTAATCCCGGTCTGTACATGGACGTGGGGGGAGCAGGGACAAGGCACGGGGCGCCCCCAGGAAGCAGCAGCAAGGCAGACCCTGTCTGAGAAAAGGTGGAAGCCAGGTGTGGTAGCACACGCCTTCAATCCCAGTACTCTGGAAGCAGAGGCAGGAGGATCACTGTATGAGGCCAGCCCAGAACTACAGAGTGAGTTCTAGCCGGGTGTGGTGGCTCACGCCTTTAATCCCAGCAGTGGGGAGGCAGAGGTAGGAGAAACACTATGAAGTTGAGGCCGCCTTGAGACTGACTACATAGAGAATTCCAGGTCAGCCTCGGCTAGAGTGAGTGAGACCATATGTCGAAAATCCAAAATAAAATAAAAAGTAAAAAAAGCTGGGGCATGGTGACTCATATCTATTTTTTTTTAATTTTATTTATTTGAGAGAGTGAGAGAAAGAGGCATTCAGAGAGAGAGAGAATGGGTGCTCCACAGCCTCCAGCCACTCACTGCAAAGGAACTCCAGACACATGCACCATCTTGTGCATCTGGCTTATGTGGGTCCTGGGGAATTGAATGGAGGTCCCTTGGCTTTGCAGGCAAACACCTTAGCTGTTAAGCCATCTCTCCAGCCCAACTGACTCACACCTTTGATCCCAGCACTTGGGAGGCTGAGGTAGGTGTGAGTTCAAGGAAGGCTACCCTGAGATTACATAGTGAATTCCAGGTCAGCCTGGGCTATAGTGAGACCCTATCTCGGGGGCGGGGGGGGGGGTTGAGTGGAAGGAAAGGAGAAATACCTTGAGGTCAAAGGAGGTTGTCCTCTGGCTCCACACGTGTGCTATGACACACACTCACCCATACACACACACACACACACACACACACACACAAAATAACAAAAATAGGGGGAAAAGATAAAGCTGGGTGTCATGGCGCACACCCTCAATCCCAGTTCTCAGGAGACTGAGGTAGGTGGATCACCATGAACTTGAGGCCAGCCTGGGACTACAGAGTGAGTTCCAGGGCAGCCTGGGCTAAAGCAAAACCATGTCAGAGACCCAGGTGTTTTAACCATGTTCCACCACCACGTTCAGCGCCTTGTGCGAAAGCAGATGTCACTGTTTTCCAGGGAGGGCATCTGGTGTTTGTCCCCACAGGAGGCAGGGTCGGCAGCAGTTAGAAGCACGTGCTGGCGAATGGCCAGTAGCTGACTCTTAGGAAGCAATGTGGCTGTGTCTGCCAACTTCGGGTGTGAAGCCTCCTACCACAGTCCGTTTCCATCCACTACAAGATGCCACTGAGCCCGTGTGTGGTCGCTGTCCCATGAACTGCAGCTTGCCCGCCTAAGGCACCATTTAGCAAAGGTGCCACCATGCCCTAGGACAATGCTACCTTCACTTCTTCTCTGGAAGACAGCCTGTTCAGTGACAGAGTGTGGAGGAATTTCTGCTTCTCTGCGGTTTCTGCAAAGAAAAGCACTTACACAAGCGCGTTACCATCAGGGCCGGTTGTTCTCCTTACACTCCAGAGATGCCCGTGGAATCTCACGGAAATGCACTGGCATGCGCCAGTGCTAAGTTCTAGAAACAACGCAGGAGTGAACAAAACAAAGTCTTTTTGTATTCACACACTGGACTTGTTGATCCTTGCACCAACCCGTGAGTTTTCGGGTGGCTTCCTGTTTTGGGCGATGATGAAAAACCTTGCTATGAACTGGGTGTGGTGGTACACGCCTGGAATCCCAGCGTGCAGACGCCAAGAGGGGAGTGTGAAGTCAGCCTAGGCGACAAATGAGACCCAGGTGGAAAAGGGAGGGAGGAAAAGAAAGAAAGAAAGAAAGAAAGAAAAGGGAGGGAGGGAGGGACAAAGGGAGAGAGAGAAGGAGGGAGGGAGGGAGAGAAAGAGAGGAAGGGAGAGGTGGGAGGCAGAGAAGGACAGAGGGAGAGAGAAGAGGGAAGAAGAGGAGAGAGGGAGAGAAGAAGGGAAGGAAGGAGAGAAGGAGGGAAGAAGGGAGAGAAGAAGGAAAAGTCATTTAGAGTTTTCCAACTGTTTCCAATATTTTCTGCCCCCACCAGTTATTACGTGAAGTGTCCAATTACTCTGCCCTCACTATTATTTGTGATTGTCAGGTTTATTTATTTATTTATTTTGGTTTTTCGAGATAAGGTCTCCTTCTACCTCAGGCTGACCTGGAATTCACTGTGTAGTCTCAGTACAGCCTCAAACTCATGGCTGCCTCCTGAATGCTGGGATTAAAGGCATGCACCACCACACCCAGCTTTTGTTTTTTTTTTTTTGGTTTTTGTTTTTTTCCTAGGTAGGGTCTCACTCTACCCCAGGCAAACCTGGAATTCACTCTGTATTCTCAGGGTGGCTTCGAACTCATGGCAATCCTTCTACCTCTGCCTCCTGAGTGCTGGGATTAAAGGCATGCACTACCACGCCTGGCTTTTTTTGCTTTTTCTTGAGGTAGACTTTTAGCCTATTCCAGGATGACCTGGAATTCACTATGTAGTCCCAGGGTGGCCTCCAACTCATGGTGATTCTCCTACCCCTGAGTCCTTAGTGCTGGGATGAAAGGCGTGAGCTACCATGTCGAGCAAATTTTTTTTGTTTGTTTTTTGAGGTAGCGTCTTGCTCTAGCTCAGACTGATCTAGAATTTACTACATAGTCTCAGGGTAGCCTCAAATTTATGGCAATCCTCCTACTTCTGCCTACCAGTGCTGAGATTAAAGGCTCATGCTACCATGACTGGCTCAGGTTTATGTCTTAAGTCATCAGGTTTACTGTGGTCTCATAACTAAAAATAACATTTTTTTAGTGTTATGATTTTTTTCTTGAGGTAGAGTCTCCCTTTAGCCCAGGCTGAATAGGAACTCACTCTGTAGCTTAAGCTGACCTCAAAAAATAGTAAGACTGAAAACCAAAAAAAAAAAAAAAAAAAAAAAAGGCCAGGCATGGTGGATCACCATAAATTCAAGGCCACAGACTACATAGTGAATTCTAGGTTAGCCTGGGCTAGAGGGAGACCTTACCTCGAAAAACCAAAAATAAATAAATAAATGAGCAAATAAATAAGTAAAATAGTAAAACTGCCAGGCATGGTGGCACACACCTTTAATCCCAGCACTTGGGAGGCAGAGGTAGGAGGATCACAGTGAATTTGAGGCCACCCTGAAACTACATAGTGAATTCCAGGTCAGCCTGGGCTAGAGACCCTATCTTGAAAAATGAAATATGAAATAAAAAGATCTTAATCTCTCTTTAAAATGTTTTAAATTTATATATATTGTTTTAGAGAGAGTAAGCAAGAGAAAATTGGTGCGCAGGACTCAGTCACTGCAATCGAACTCCAGGTGCTTTCGCCACCTAGTGGGCATGTGTAACCTTGCACTTGCCTCACCTTTGTGCGTCTGGTTATGTGGGATCTGGAGAATCAAACCTGGGTCCTTAGTCTTTGCAGGCAATCGCCTTAACCTCTAAGCCATCTCACCAGTCCTTTTTCTTTCTTTTTGTTTTTACTTTATTTTTATTTATTTATTTGAGAGAGTGAATGAGGCAGACAGAGAGAGAGAGAGAGAAGGAGCACACCAGGGCCTCTAGCCACTGCAAATGAACTCCAGATACATATGCTCCTTTGTGCATCTGGCTTACGTGGGTCCTGGGGAATTGAACCGGGATCCTTTAGCTTTGCAGGCAAACGTCTTAACCGCTAACCCATCCCTCCAGCCCTCCTTTTTATTTTTTTGTTATAAACAGCTCTTTATTTTTATTGTCAACTTCCATAATTATAGACAATAACCCATGGTAATTCCCTCCCTCCCCACACTTGCTCCTTTGAAACTCTACTTTTCCATCATGTCTCCTCCTCTTCTCAGTCTCTCTTTTATTTTGATGTCATGATCTTTTTCTCCTATTATGATGGCCTTGTATAGGTAGTGTCAGATGCTGTGAGGTCATGGATATCTGGTCCATTTTGTGTCTGGTGGAACATGTTACAATGAGTCCTACCCTTCTGTTGGCTCTTACATTCTGAGCCTTGGAAGATGTGATAGAGACATTCCAGTGTTGAACAGTCCTCCGTCATTTCTTCTCAGCACCATGGTGCCTTCTGAGTCATCCCAAGGTCACTGCCATCTGAAAAGTGAAGCTTCCCTAACCAAAAGGGAGAGTAGCATTACTATAAGGGTATGAACATCAAGAGAAGTGCTTACTGGGCAGATTGGTGAGCATAGTATACACATTTAGCCAGACACCAGCAGACATTATACCTCTAGGACTCATGACTACTCCTATTGTTAAGTTTTCAGTATCAGAGATGTATTTCCTCCCATGGAGCAGGCCTCCAGTCCAATTAGGGAGCCCATAACAGATATGCCACTATTGCACCCGTTGGCTCGTATGACCTGGCTGGCTAAATTCAAGGCTTGAAGTGTCCACTATTGAGTATCCCCACTAAGCCATCTCTCCGGTCCTTTTGCTTTTTTATGTTTATTTTTTGGTTTTTGAGGTAGGGTCTCACTCTAGCTTAGGCTGAGCTGGAATTCACTTGGTACTCTCCTGGTGGCCTTGAACTCAAGGTGATCTTCCAACCTCTGTCTCCCAAGAACTGGGATTAAAGGTGTGTGCCACCACACCTGGCTTTTAATCTCTCTCTCTTTTTTTTTAAATTTAATGCCATTTGTTCTCTCTCTTTCTCTCTCTCTCTCTCCATATATATATATATGATATAAATATATAAATTCAGACAACAGGGATAAGGGCTGTTTGGGCATGAGCATCTTGGGGGATTTCCTGGGACTACATATAGATAAGGCTGGTCAGGACTGCAGAGATGGCTCAGCAGTTAAGGCAATTGCTTGCAAAGACTAAGGACCCAGGTTTGTTTTTCCTGTACCCAGGTAAAGCCAGATGCAGGAGGTGGCACATGCATCTGGAGTTTATTTGCAATAGCTAGATGTCCTGGCATGCCATTTTCTCTCTCTCTCTGTCTGTCTGTCTCTCTCTCTGCCTGTTTGTCTCAAATAAATAAGTCATGTATATACTCACTCTAGCCCAGGCTGGCCTGGAATTCACTATGTAGTCTCAAACTGGCCTTGAATTCACAGCAATCCTTTTACCTCAGCCTCACAAATGCTGGGATTAAAGGTGTGCGCCACCACACCTGGCAGTTGCCCTCTTCTGGTTGTCCCTGTCCCCTGTCCAGCCCATCCAGTCTGTCCCACATACCTATCAGGGAATGCTAGGGGGGCGATGTTCATGCTGAGGGCCACAGCCCATGAGTGAGTCATATGGCCAGAATGCATCTTTAAAAATAATGCCAGTGGGCTGGAGAGATGGCTTAGCGGTTAAGCGCTTGCCTGTGAAGCCTAAGGACCCTGGTTCGAGGCTTGATTCCCCAGGACCCCCATTAGCCAAATGCACAAGGGGGTGCACGTGTCTGGAGTTTGTTTTCAGTGGCTGCAGGCCCTGGCGTACCCATTCTCTCTCTCTCTTCTGTCGTTCTCAAATAAATAAGTAATAATAATAATAATAATAATAATAATTTCAAATAAAAAATAATAATACCAGTGTGCTGCCCTGGGTGTTATAGGCATTATTTTATAAAACTGTGGTTTTCATTTTGTGTTTTGTGGGCAAGATGTTGTCTTCTGTAATCTTAGCACTCAGGAGGCTGAGGTAACAGGGTGGCTGGGAGTTCGAGGTCAGCCTGGGCTAGAGGGAGACCCTGCTTCAAAACTTCAAAATAAGAGGAGGAAGAGGACCAGAAGATTGTAAGTTCAAGGCCTGTCTGGCCTACACAGAGAACTCTGTCTGCATCTGTGAACAGAATCACATCTCTTTTTTACTATCCAAATTAATTTTTAAAGGCATTGCCACTACACCCAGTCATTTTAATTTTTTATTTTTATTTATTTATTTGAGAGAGACAGGCAGAGAAAGAGGAAGAGAGAGAAAGAAAATGAGGCCAGGCGTGGTGGCACACACCTTTTAATTCCAGCACTGGAGAGGCAGAGGTAGGAGGATTGCCATGAGTTTGAGGCCACCCTGAGACTACCGAGTGACTTCCAGGTCAGCCTGGGCCAGAGTGAGACCCTACCTCAAAAAAACTAAAAAAAGAAGAGGAAAAGAGACAGAGAGAGAGAATGAGCACATCAGGGTCTCTTGCCACTGCAAACAAACTCCAGGTGCATGTACCACCTTGTACATCTGGCTTACATGGGTCCTGGGGAATCAAGCCTTGAACCTACGTCCTTAGCCTTCACAGGCAAGATCTTAACTGCTAAGCCATCTCTCCAGACCCTGCATTTCTTTTTTACTTTTTCTTTCTTTTCTTTTCTTTTTTTTTTTTTTTTTGAGGTAGGGTCTCACTCTAACCCAGGCTGAATTGGAATTCACTATGGAGTCTCAGGGTGGCCTTGAACTCACAGTGATCCTCCTATCCATGCCTCCTGAATGCTGGGATTAAAGGTGTGAGCCACTATGCCCAACAAATTCATTATTTTTATTTTATTTATATATTTTTGAGGTAGGGTCTCACTTTAGCTCAGGCTGACCTGGAATTCACTATGAAGTCTCAGGATGGCCTGGATCTCACAGCGATCCTCCTACCTCTGCCTCCTGAGTGCTGGCATTGAAGGTGCACACACCACCATACTCATCTATCTTTTTGTTTGTTTGTTTGTTTGTTTTGTTTTTGTTTTTTTGAAGTAGGGTCTCACTCTAGCTCAAGCTGACCTGAACTCACTATGTAGTCTCAGGGTGGCCTCGAACTCATGGTGATCCACCTACCTCTGCCTCCTGAGTGCTGGGATTAAAGGCATGCACCACCATGCCCGGCTCATCTATCTTCATTTTTTAAGCGTGTAAATTAAAATCTATTTGTTTTAAGGTTCTGGAGGGCCTTGTCCTGGGTAGGCCGTGGGCATCGTGGCAGGATGCAGGTTCAAGACGGCAACATGGGAGGCAGGAAGCTTGTTCATTTCTGTGTCCCCAGCAGCTAGGATAGCAGTGGTACATTATAGGCCCTCCAATGACATCACAGGCAGGGGAATGCGTGAACTAATGGCCCTGCTCCGGAAGCGAGCACTGGCCTTCGAAACAACCCCAACCATGGGTGAGGTTCGGGCCTGACTTCCTCAGCCAGGTCTTCAGGAAGGTCAAAGGTGAGAGCCAGGATTGCTGTCAGCTGTGCTTTTCATAGCCCAGTCCCTGGAGTCCCCAGGGTCGCTCCACGCCTTTCCTTTTGCATTCCTCAGCTCGGAAGTCCCCACCCTTTTTCAACACCCTGAGCTCTGCCGGAGGATCGAATGGGATGGGTAATATTTTCCATGTTCCTCGTGAAGCCCAAGAAATGCAGAGACCAGACTCAGGAGAGCCCTGCCCAGAGCGTGATGGGGCGCTGCCTCCCGATGACCGCCAGAGGGCGCCGGTCCTCCACGGAGTCTCGCGGAAGCTGCTTTCTGGGGGAAGACCAGCCTTGCCCTGCGCTCGCCTGGGGCGTGCCCGGGGGGAGGCTGGGGGCGCTCGGGTTTCTTCTATACCAGGCAGGAAAGCTTTGCCCAGGTTCCGTCTGCTTATCGTAGCCGCGATGAGACCCAGGCTTGGGCTCTTTTGCAGCTGCGTGGGCCTGGGTAATTCACTAGCCCATAGGAGCTTCGGCTACCCCACTGGTGAAACTGGCTGGGATGGAATTTTGCAGGAACTCAGGAGTGAGTGACCTTGTCTTAAGGAAATACAAGAAGACTGTACAGGTGGTGCCACACCTCCTTTTGAAACAAAAAATGCTTTTTTTTTTTTTTTTTTGTCGTTTTAAATTTATTTCCAAGTTGAGAGAGAGAGAGCGAGAGAAAAGGGTTTGGGGTGGGGGTGAGTGCATCAGGGCCTCCAGCCATTTAAAACTTTGTGCATCTGGCTTTTTACATGGGTACTGGGGAATTGAACCCCTGTCGTTAGTTTTTTTTTTTTTTTTTTCCCCTAGGTAGTATCTTCTAGCCTAGGCTGACCTGGAACTCACTCTGTAGTCCCAGGCTGGTTTCAAACACAACGTGAACATCCTACCTCTGCTTCTGAAATTAAAGGCGTGCCTCACCATGCCAGTCAAAAAACAAAGTTAAAAAAAAAAATTTTTTTTTTTTCTTCAATCCATGAGAGAGAATTTGAACGTATGGGCATGCCAGGAACTCTTGCTGCTGCAAACAAATTCCAGACACAGGCACCACTTTGTGTATGTGGCTTTTCATGGGTACTGAGGAATGGAGTCCTGGCTGATAGGCTTTGCAAGCAAATGCCTTTAACTGCTGAGCCATCTGCCCAGCCCCAAATATTCTTACAAACATTTTAAAACTTTTATTATTTATTTTTATTTTATTCACTTATTAGAAACACACACAGAGAATGGGCACGCCAGGGCCTCTAGCCACTGCAAACGAACTCCAGATGCATGTGCCACTTTGTACATCTGGCTTAGGTTGGACCTGGAGAATGGAACCTGGATCCTTAGGCTTCTCAGGCAAGCACCTTAACCGCTGAGCCATTTCTCCAGCCCTTATTTATTACTTATGAGAGAGAGACAGAGACAGAGAAAATGGGCACACCAAGGCCTCCAGCCACTGCAAAGGAACTTCAGACACATGTGCCACCATGTGCATCTGGCTTATGTGGGTTTTGGGGAATCAGACCTGGGTCCTTAGGCTTTGCAGGCAAGTGCCTTAACCGCTAAGCCATCTCTCCAGCCCCCAATGTTTTTATTTATTTTCAAGCAGAGAAAAAGCAAGTGCACACCAGAGCCTCTTGCTGGAGCAAATGGACCCCAGACACATGGGCCACTCTCCACATCTGGCTTCACAGGGTACAGGGGAATTGAACCCAGGCTATTGAGGCTTTGCGATCAAGCACCTTTTCTCGTCTTCCAGCCCAGCAAGTTACTTCTTGAGACAGGGTTGTATGTAGCCTAGGGTGACCTCCATCTCGCTGTGTTAATCCATACACTGGCCTGGAACTCCTGATCCTCACTCTAGCCAAGCCTCCTCGAACTCATAGCGATCTTCCTACCTCTGCTTCCTGAGTTGGGATTAAAGATATGGGCCACCACACACCTGGCATGATTTGTTTTGTTTTGTTTTGTTTTTCAAGGTAGGGTCTCACTCTAGCCCAGGCTAACCTGGCATTCACTGTGTCGTCTCAGGGTGGCCTTGAACTCACGGAAATCCTCCTACCTCTGCCCCTCCCAAGTGCTGGGATTAAAGGCGTGCGCCACCACGCCCAGCTTATACCTTTTGTCTTTTTTTTCCACTTTAATACTTTTTTCAAATTGTTGTTAAGAACTTCTATGATTATAAAAAATATCCCATGATAATACCCTCCCTTCCCCCACTTTCCCCTTTGAAACTCTATTCTGCATCATATCCCCTCCCCTTCTCAATCAGTCTCTCTTTTCTTTTAAATTTTTTGTTTATTTTTATTTATTTATTTGAGAGCGATAGACAGAGAAAGAGGCAGAGAGAGAGAGAGAGAATGGGCGCGCCAGGGCCTCCAGCCACTGCAAATGAACTCCAGACGCGTGCGCCCCCTTGTGCATCTGGCTAACGTGGGTCCTGGGGAATCGAGCCTCGAACCAGGGTCCTTAGGCTTCACAGGCAAGAGCTTAACTGCTAAGTCATCTCTCCAGCCCTCAGTCTCTTATTTTGATGTCATGATCTTTTCCTCCTCTTATGATGGTCTTGTGTAGATACCTTTTGTCTTAATGATACATTCCTTCTATAGAAATAAAAGGCCGGGTGCCATGGTGGCTCACACCTTTAATCCCAGCACTCAAGAGGCAGAAGTAGGAGGATCACCATGAGTTCGAAGCCACCCTGAGACGACACAGTGAATTCCAGGTCAGCCTGGGCTAGAGTGAGACCCTAGCTCGAAAAACCAAAAAAATTAAAAAAGGTAAAAGGTATGCTGCTGGGCTGGAGATATGGCTTAGTGGTTAAGGCACTTGCCTGCAAAGCCAAAAGACCCAGATTTGGTTCCCCAAGACCCATGTAACCACATAAGCCAGATGTGCATGGTGGCTCATGCATCTGGAGATCATTTGCAGTGGTTAGAAGTCCTGGCATGCCCATTCTTTCTCTCACTGTCTCTCTCTCTCTCTCAATCTCAAGTAAATAAATAAAAATATATTAAATAAGGTATACTGCTGTAAAAAAGAAAGCTTCCAAATCAGCTTTTGACAGCCAAAACTATCAGGAGAAAAGCCTATTATTCAAGCAAAAACATCTGTTGGCACTGCCAGCTGAATCCCAGAAGTGGGCTGGGAGGGGAGGCTTTGTGGCCTGAAGTAGCTAGCTTTCAAACCGGTCTGGCCAGGAAGGGAACTGGTTAGAGTTGGCAGACAAAACAGTTTTTATGACATAATAGCATTCAACTAGTATTCAGAAAACAGGGCCATAAAATGAGTCTTTTCATTTATTTATTTTTTACCAGTGTTGAAACCAAACCCCAAGCCTTGTGTTTGCTAGGCAAAGCATCCTACTACGGAGTTAAATTCCCAGCCCTTGAAGGGTGTCTTTTAAAACAAAATAAAACAAGGTGGGTATGATGGCAAACGCCTTTAATCCCAGGAGGCAGATGTAGGAGGACCACTGTGAGCCTGAGACTACATAGTGAATTCCAGGTCAACCTGGGCTAGAGTGAGACCCTACTTCATTTTAAAATATATATATATATAAAATCCAAAAAAACCTGAAAAAATTATTCCAAATCCACAGCTAGGCCTGGTAGTGGCACATGTCTTAAATTCCAGCACTCCATAGACAGCGATTGGAGGATCACTGTGAGCTCCAGGTCAATCTGAGCTATAGTGAGATCCTATCTGGAAAAAATAAAACAAAGAACACCACCAAAAAAAAAAAGGGGGGGAGGGGGCGCCGAGTGGTTGAGTGCTTCCTAACCCTAACCCTGTCAAGCGCCAGAATGTTTTTTTTTTTTTTTTTTTGCTTATTTTTATTTATTTATTTGATAGTGACAGAGAGAGAAAGAGGCAGATAGGGAGAGATGAGAGAAAATGGGCGCACCAGGGCCTCCAGCCACCACAAACGAACTCCAGACGCGTGCGCCCCCTTGTGCATCTGGCTAACGTGGGTCCTGGGGAACCGAGCCTCGAACCGGGGTTCTTGGGCTTCACAGGCAAGCGCTTCACCGCTAAGCCATCTCTCCAGCCCAAGTGCCAGAATTATTACAGACGTGCGCTTGGCTTCTAGCCAGACGTGTTTTGGGTATCCGTGAGATTTTGAGGTTGTAAGGGCAGTAGCAGAGGCTCCTTGCTCTCCCAAGGGTGGAATCTGCTGACTCCAAGCTCAGTGCAGGAACAGCCCAGGTATCTGCTTGACTTGTCTGCACAGGGAACCCTATGAGATCACAGCCAGTTACCTCAGCTGGGTCACCCAATGCAAAGCCCTGGTTACTGTGAATTAACTAGTTGTTGCCTTGTAATTCCCCCAGATGCTTACCCAGGTTTCTAGTTGAAGACGGTCTGGTCAGCATTTTTTATTGTTATTTAATGTTTTTTATAGTTTCTGTCACCACACTGTTTAATTTTTTAATTTTTGTAGTTTTTTTTATTAACAACTTCTATGATTGTAAACAATATCCCATGGTAATGCCCCCCCCACACTTTCCCCTTTGAAACTCCATTCTCCAATATCCCCTCCCCCTCTCAATCCACAATGAACCCTGAGCCTTGGAAAGTGTGATCAAGATATTTCAGTGTGAGCACTCCTCTGTCACTTCTCAGCACCATGATGCCTTCTGAGTCATCCCAAGGTCACTGTAATCTGAAGAGAAGGTTCCCTACCAAAAGTGAGAGTTGCATTAATATATGAGTATGCACATTAAGAGAAGTGCTTACTGGGCAGGTTGATGAGCGTAGTATATACATTTAGCCAGAGGGCAGCAGACGTTACACTCCTAGAGCTCATGACTACCCCTGTTGTAGGTTTACAGTTTCGGGGATGTATTCCCTCCCATGGAGTGGGCCTCCAGTCCAGTTAGAGGGCACTTGGTTTCCACCATGACAGATGTGCCACTATTGCACCCATTGGCTCATTTGGCCTGGTTGGCAACATTTAAGACTTGCAGTGTCCAGTGTTGAGTATCTTCACTGGTGCTTTCTCTCTCTCCCTTTGAACTGCATGCAGAATGGCTTCTTCCAGCTTTCTGTCAGCTGGTCTCCATGGAGGAGGTTTTCAGTTTCAGCAGGTTATTTCATTATTTATGCATTTATGTACTTGCAAGTGTGTGTATATACACTCTCAGATCTTTTTTTTTTTTCTTAATTTTGATTAACATTTTCCATGATTATAAAAAGTATACCCATGGTAATACCTTCCCTGCCTCTCCCTCCACTTTCCCCTTTGAAACTCCACTCTCCATCATATCCCCTCCCCATCTCAACCAGTCTCTCTTTTATTTTGATGTCATGGTCTTTTCCTCCTCTTATGACGGTCTTGTGTAGGTAGTGTCAGGCACTGTGAGGTCATGGATATCCAGGCCATTTTGCGTCTGGAGGGGCTCCCAGGTCTTTTGCCATGACAATAGAATGTGGTGGCTACTGAACTGAACTGGGGTTGTGTTGGGAGCTATGAACCAAACGTCAGCCATGTTGATAGAAACCGCCATATAGCAAGTTAAGTTTCTATTTCCTCATCTAATGATCTATTACCAGAAATGAAGAAGCCGTTACACCTGGGTTCTAGCTTCTCCTGGTGCTGCCAGTAATTGTTGAAGGAACAAAGAAATTGCATTTAGCCAGTAACCCTGTGATCTCTGGCCTGATTATGACTCCTTCCCCCTACAACCCTATAAAAACCTATGTGCAAAAATAAACTTCGAGACCTTGACAAATACCTAGCTTGGTCTCCTTCTTGTGTCTGTTTGCCTTCCCCCATTCAGGTTAACTTCCCCTCAAGTCCTTGTTCGACTCCCCGCTGGCCGGGGCAGGGTTGACAGGTTTTGCAATCAAACGCCTTTTACTACTGAGCCATCTCCCCAGGCCCTGGTTTTTTATTTTTTAACTTTTTTATGAGAGAGACAGAGGCAGATACAGAGATGCCAGGGCCTCTAGCTACTGCAAACGAACTCCAGACACATGTGCCACCTTGTGCAGCTAGCCTAGTTAGATATTGGAGAATTGAACCTTAGGCTTCGCAGGCAAGCACCTTAACCACTAAGCCTTCTCTCCAGCCCGTTTTTGTTTTTGAGGTAGAGTCTCTCTCTAGCCCAGGCTGACCTAGAACTCACTCTGTAGTCTTACGGTAGCCTTGCATTCACAGAACTCCTGCTATCTCTGCCTCCCAAGTGCTGACCTGGAATTCACTATGTTGTCTCAGGCTGGCCTCGAACTCACAGCGATCCTCTTATCTCTGCCTCCCAAATTCTGGGATTAAAGCTGTGCACCACCACGTCCAGCTGATCTAGGATTCCTAATCCTCCTGCCTCTACCTCCCAAGTGCTGGAAGGCATGGACTGCCAAGCCATTATTTTAATTCCTAACCAAGCACATCTATTTACAACTCTGACTTTAGGCATTTTTAGGTCTAAAACATTTCTAAATATGGGCTAGAGGGATGGCTTAGCAGTTAAGGCATTTGCCAGCAAAGCCAAAGGACCCGGGTTCAATTCCCCAGGACCCATGTTAGCCAGATATACAAGGGAGCGCATGCATCTGGAGTTCATTTGCAGAGGCTGGAGGCCGTGGTGCACCCATTCTCTCTCTCTCTCTCTCTCTGTGTCAAATAAATAAATAATAAAATACTAAAAATTTTCTAGCCAGGCATGGTGGCGCATGCCTTTAATGCCAGCACTTGGGAGGCAGAGGTAGGAGGATCGCCATGGGTTCCAGGCCACCCTGAGAATACATAGTGAATTCCAGGTCAGCCTGGACCAGAGTGAGACTCTACCTCAAAACTGCCCCCCCTCAAAAAAAATTTCCAAATAGGGTATCTTGGGCAAAACATATAGCTCAGTTGGTAGCATGTTTACCTAGGAAACAGGAGGCCCAGCATCACATAAGCCCATCATGGGAACACACACACCTGTCATTCCAACCAGCACAGAAAATTCAAGACCAGTCTGGGCCACATGAGATCCTGTCTAAAAAAAAAAAGCAGTTCTCAGCGTTATGTCATTGCTGGGAAGTGGTCCTGCCTTCAACCTCCTGCTAGCAGAGGCCCCACTCCCGAAAGGTTGAAACCCTCCATCTGTTCTCTAGTCAGTGTCGGCAGAAGCTGACATTGACCTTGCGAGCTTTTTCACTGGCGATGTCCTCACAGCTTGGGAAGCAGGCGACTCTTCCAGTCTCTCAACAGTGCCAGAGCCGTGGGAGCCGGCAGGCAACTATTCAAGGTGACACAAGTAGAAAATGTCCCTTTCCTTGCAGGCCGTGGTGGTATATGCTTTTTTTTTTTTTTTTAAATTTATTTATTTGTGAGAGGGAAAGAGATAGAGAAAGAGAGAGAGAGAATGGGCGCGCCGGGGCTTCCAGCCCACTGCAAATGAACTTCAGGCGCATGTGCTATCTTGTGCACCTGGCTTACCTGGGTTCTGGGGAATCGAACCCAGGTTCTTTGGCTTTGCAGGCAAGTGTCTTCACTGCTAAGCCATCTCTCCAGCCTGGTGTATGCTTTTAATTTCAGCACTTGAGAGACAGAGGTGGAAGGATCACTGTGAGTTTGAGGCCAGCCTCAGACTACATAGTGAATTCCAGCCCAGCTTGGGCTAGAGGAGACCTGACCTCGAATAAATAAACAAGCAAATAAATAAATAAGGGCTTTAGCCAGGCGTGGTGGCGCACGCCTTTAATCCCAGCACTCGGGAGGCAGAGGTAGGAGGATCGCTGTGAGTTCGAGGCCACCCTGAGACTGTAGTGAATTCCAGGTCAGCCTGAGCCAGAGTGAGACCCTGCCTCGAAAAACAAAAAAAATAAAAAATAATAATAAATAAGGGCTGAAGAGATGGCTTAGCAGTGAAGGTACTTGCCTGCAAAGTCAAAGGACCCAGGTGTGATTTCCTAGTACCCACATAAACCCAAAAGCACAAGGTGGCACATGTGCCTGGAGTTGGCAGTGGCTAGAGGCTCTAGCATGCCCGTCCCCTCTCTCTCTCTCTCTCTCTCTCTCTCTCTCTCTGCCCCCTATCTCCAACTCTGGTAAATAAATAAATACAATTAAAGAAAAGAAAAGAAAGAAAAAAGACAATGTTCCCTTCTCTGCCCTTGTCAAATGATGGCTTGGAGTGATGACCTTTTGAGGTCATTGCTGGGTGTCTGCATGCCAGTCTCCTATGACCCCCATGGCTAACTTCAGTGGCCAGTGCTCAGGCCTTGGCCACTTTGACCCTTAACTTACTGGGCCAGTCCTTAATCCTTGAACTGCCTCCTTCCCTAGGGTGGTTAGTGGTCTGGTTCCTCCATCTCACTGGAAATTTCTAGTCCGTGTTGTTCATAGCCACTGATGTGGAGAGCCACCCAGGCTGGTGCTTGAGCTGAGCTTTCTCCCAGGTGACCGCGCCCCCGACCATGGATCTCATCTGGGTCTCGTACCCACCCCCACATATGCGTCCAGCCCAGCCCTGTCCTGCCTCCATCATCCTCCCTCTGCAAGTGACAGTTCCAAGGAGATGACTCATCTTTCCTCTCCTCACCCTCACCAGCAGCTCCTCCCACAGCTGCCCCCATCTCAGCTGGCATCAAGTGCAGCCTCCCAGGAGGAACTTGAAGTCATCCTGTGTCGTGCGGTCCACCCCCACGCTGGCTGGCCTTCTCTCTCTCTCTTTCTCTCTCTCTCTCTTTTTTTTTTTTTTGGTTTTTCGAGGTAGGGTCTCACTCTAGCCCAGGCTGACCTGGAATTCACTATGGTGTCTCAGGGTGGCCTCGAACTCATGGCGATCCTCCTACCTCTGCCTCCCAAGTGCTGGGATTAAAGGCGTGCGCCACCACTCTCTCTCTCTCTCTCTCTCTCTCTCTCTCTCTCTCTCTCTCTTTCTGTGTGTGTGTGTGTGTGTAGGCACTCCTGTGACACAGCATGCCTGCAGCGGTCAGAGGTCAACTGTTAGGTGTCCTTCCTTACCTTCCACCTGGTGTGAGGCTGGGTCTCTCATGCTCTTCCTTGTACACAGCTGTTTCCCCCAAGCCAGCTGGTCTACCAGCTTCCTGGAAAGTCCAGCCACCCACCTCACTCCTTGCGTGTGTACTACTGCTACTTTGAGGTAGGGTCTCACTCTAGCCCAGGCTGACCTGGAAATTCACTATTTAGTCTCAGGCTGGTTTCGAACTCACAGCAATCCTACCTCTGCCTCTTGAGTGCTGGGATTAAAGGCGTGTGCCACTACGCCTGTCAACTTTTTATTTATTTATTTGCAAGCTGACAGAGAGAGACAACATGAGGAGGCCAGGGCCTCCAGCCACTGTAATAAGCTCCAGATGCATGTCCACTTTGTGTGTATCTGGCTTTATGTGGGTCCAAGGGAATCGAACCAGGGTCCTCAGACTTTGCAAGCAAGCACCTAACCACTGAGCCATCTCTTAATCTTTTTTTTTTTTTTTTTGTATTTTCTCTACCGAAAGCCTCCAGGGAGTTCTAACTTTTCTGGAATAAAAACTGAACTTGTTACTTTTTTGTTTTGTTTTTAGGGCCTCAGGTAGCCCAAACTGACCTTGAACTTGTCATACAGGACAGGAAGACCTTGAACTCTTGATTCCCCCCCCCCCCCCCGCATCTACCTCCCAGTGCTAGGATTCCTAGCTTGGGGCACCACATCCAGTTTATGTGTTGCTAGAGATGGAATTCATACCTCCTGGATGCCTGTACTCCAGGTTGGTCTCTAGCTTGCTATGTAGCTGAGGATGACCTTGAACTCTTGATCTTCTGTCTCTACCTTCCCTACGTGGGGGTTATAGGCTTGGCTAAAACGGAACCTTTGAAACTAACCTGACACATCTTTCTGTTCTGTCTCATCTTGCTACCCACTGGCCTTGTCCCTACTCTTCCCTCTGTGGCACAAACGGTCCCAGCACCTGCATCTCCTGCCACAGACACACCAAGTCCACGTGGCTGGTGTGTGGGCATAAGTGGTGGAAAGTCCTCTTCCCTCAACTGAGTTCTTCAGTCTTGATGCTGGGTACCTGTTTTTTATTTTTCTTTTTTTCCAAGGTAGAGTCTCACTCTAGCCTAGGCTGACCTGAACTCACTCTGTAGTTCCAGGCTGGCCTCAAACTCACAGTGATCCTCCTATTTCTGCCTTCCAAGTGCTGGGATTAACAGCATGAGCTGGGCTGGGGAGATGGCTCGGAAGTTAAAGTCACTTGGTTGCAAAGCCTGATGGCCTGGGTTTGATTCCCCAGGACCCACATAAAACCAGATTCACAAAGTGGTGCAAGTTGGAGTTGTTTGCAGGGTCAAGAGGTCCCGGCATACCCATTCTCTCTTTCTCTCTCTGCTTGCAAATAAATAAATAATTTTTCTTTTCCCCTCTAAAGCAAGAGCGGGGAGTAGTGGCACATACCTTTAATTTGATTCTCAGGAGGCAGAGGTAGGAAGATCACTGTGAGTTTGAGGCTAGCCTGAGACTACATAGTTAATTCCAAGTCAACCTGGGCTAGAGAGAGAAACTACCTCTGAAAAAAAATAATTAAAAAAGGGGGGAGAGGGCTGGAGAGATGACTTAGCGGTTAAGGCATATGCCTGCAAAGTCAAAGGATCCAGGTTTGATTCCCCAGGACCCATGTAAGCCAGATGCACAAGGGGCATATAAGTCTGGAGATCATTTGCATTGACTAGAGACCCTGGCATGCCCTTTTTCTCTCTCTTTGCTTGCAAATAAATAAATAAATAAATAAAAAGGAAAGGAAAAGCATGAGCCACTAGATTAAAACGACCCCCACCCATATCCAGACATTGCCACATGTCCCTTACAGGGCAAAACTCCTGAGTTGGGGGCCGGAGAGATGCTCAGTGGTTAAGTGCTTGCCTATGAAGCCTAAGGACCCCAGTTCGAGGCTCGATTCCCCAGGACCCACGTTAGCCAGATGCACAGGGGGTGCACGCATCTGGAGTTTGTTTGCAGTAGCTGGAGGCCCTGGCGTGCCCATTCTCTCTCTCTCTACCTGCCTCTTTCTCTGTCTGTCGCTCTTGAATAAATAAAGAAAAATAAACAAATTAAAAAAAAAATCCCGAGTTGGGAACTCTGTCCAACTTGCAATACAGTTCCCCAGACATCCTTGTGCCCTTAGAAGACTCTGCCTCACACCCAACTTCATCACTGCCACCTGCCCCATTTCCCTCCCTTCTTGCTGATTTAGAATCGTGCTTATAATCTGTTTCCACTCACCAGGATACAGGCTTCAAAAAGCCAAAGGTAAACCAGGCGTGGTGGCGCACACTTTTAATCACAGCACTCGGGAGGGCAGAGGTAAGAGGATCACTGTAAGTTTGAGGCCACCCTGAGACTCCATAGTGAATTCCAGGTCAGCCTGAGCTAGAATGAGACCCTACTTCAACTCCCCCCCCCACCCACACACACACCAAGGGGTAAAAAAAAAAAAAAAGCCAAAGGTGGAGCTGGAGAGAGGGCTCATCCGTTAAGGCACTCACCAGCCAAGCCTAAAAACCTGAGTTCTATTTCCCAAAGCCCACATAAAGCCGGATGCACAAAGTGGTGCATGCATCTGGAGTTCATTTGCAGCAGCTTAAGGCCCTGGAGTGCCCATTCTCTCTGTCTCTCTTCTACGTTCTGTAAATAAATAAAGATTAAAAAAAAAAAAGCGGGCTGGAGAGATGGCTTAGAGGTTAAGCGCTTGCCTGTGAAGCCTAAGGACCCCGGTTCGAGGCTCGGCTCCCCAGGTCCCACGTTAGCCAGATGCACAAGGGGGCGCACGCGTCTGGAGTTCGTTTGCAGAGGCTGGAAGCCCTGGTGCGCCCATTCTCTCTCTCCCCCTCTATCTGTCTTTCTGTCTGTGTCTGTCGCTCTCAAATAAATAAATAAATTAAAAAAAAAAAAAAAAAGCCAGAGGTCTGGTCCGGTTTCCACAGCTCCGTCCCCAGCGCTCCACAGCAGGGCCTGGCGTTCGGCAGTTCTCCCAGGTGCCCTGGTAACAGACTCACCACTGGAGACCTGGGTCCCCTGAGACCCACTCTGCATAGCGGGTGCCTGGAGTCCACAGAGCACTAAATACATGTGAGGGCGGGGGTGGTCAGGGGAGTGAGGGAAGGTAAGGTGGGGTCTGGTAGCTCCCTGGAGCTGCTGGCTTGGAAAAGCACCAGTGGATGTCTCAGTGCTGGAGGCCACTGCAGTTGAAATCTGGAGGGGCACGGCAATGCTCCTCCCAAGACTGCAGGGAGCCGTCCTTCCCTGTCCCTCACCTGCTCTGGGTCATATGCCCTCAACTTTTATTCACTTTTTTTTTTTTTTTTTTTGCATCTGGCTTAAGTGGTAGGCTTAAGAGTTGAACCCCCGTGGTAGGCTTTGCAAGCAAGTGCCTGTTACTGTAACTCAGCCATCTCCTTAATCCCTGCTCTGTCTCCTGCTCTCCACCCCCATGTACCCTGTCAGCTGGCTGGCCTTCTCTCTCTCTCTCTTTTTCTTTTTCTTTTTTTGTTTTTTTCGAGGTAGGGTCTCACTCTAGCCCAGGCTGACCTGGAATTCACTATGGAGTCTCAGGGTGGCCTCGAACTTACGGCGATCCTCCTACCTCTGCCTCCCGAGTGCTGGCATTAAAGGCGTGCGCCACCACACCCGGCTTCCTTAGTCCCCTTACTTTTTCTTTTCTTTTCTTTTCTTTTCTTTTCTTTTCTTTTCTTTTCTTTTCTTTTCTTTTCTTTTCTCTTCTTTTCTTTCTTTTTTTTTTTTTTTCAAGGTACAGTCTTGCTCTAGCCCAGGGTGACCTAGAATTCACTGTGTAGTCTCAAGGGTGGCATTGAACTCAGTGTGACAGTCCTACCCCAGCCTCCCGAGTGCTGGGACAAAAGCATATGCCAACACGCCCGGCATAACTTTCTTTGCGAGTCACAATTTCACTCTAGCTCATGCTGGCCTGGAACTTTCAATAATCCTCCTGTCTCCATTTCTGGAGTACTAGGGTTTGCAGGGACGTGCCACCAAACCTTGCTTTCAACATATCTTTATTTTGTGGGTGTAGGGGCACATTTTGAGTCCTAACAGCGTGGGGTGAGATTAGAGAGTGAGTTCAGGTGCTGCTTTAGGGAGGGGGTCCAGCAGGTCTTTCTGAGGTGGTGGCAGTTGAACAGGGTCCTAAATGAAAGATGTGAAGTCCTGGGGACCTCTGTCAGAAAGAGGCTCTAGGAAGAAGAGACAGAAAGAACACAGCTGAATAGGAACACCCGAATGCTGTGGGGATTCAGGTCAGCCCAGCCACAAGTTCACAGTTCATATTAGGACATTGTTTTTGTTAAAGTTCTTATGCCATCCGAGCAAGGTCATTCGCCACTGTCATCCCAGCGCCCTGGAGGCTGAGGTAGGAGGATTGTAGTGAATTGCAGGTCCAGCCTGGGCTAGTGACACCTTGATTCAAACCACCAAAAAAAGAAAAAAGAAAAGCTGGGTGCAGTGGCACACGCCTTTAATCCCAGCACTAAGGAGGCAGAGGTAGAAGAACTGCTGTGAGTTTAAGGCCACTCTAAGGCTACATAATGTAATGAACTCCAGGTCAGCCTGGGCTAGAAGGAGACCTAGGAAAAACCAAAACAAACAAACAAAAAACAGGCTGGAGAGATGGCTTAGTAGTTAAGCGCTTGCCTGTGGAGCCTAAAGGCTCTGGTTCGAGGCTCAATTCCCTAGGATCCACGTAAGCCAGATGCACAAGGCGACACATGCATCTGGAGTTGGTCTGTAGTGGCTGGAGGTCCTGGTGCACCCATTCTCTCTCTCTCTCTGCCTCTTTCTTTCTCTGACTCTTTCAAATAGTTAAATAAAATTTTAAAAATAGCTGGGCATGGTGGCGCACACCTTTAATCCCAGCACTCTGGAGTTCCTTTGCAGTGGTGGGAGGCCCTGTTGTGTCCATTCTGTGTGTCTCTTCTTGCATATAAATAAATATATCTTTTTAAAAAGTGGCACAAGCACCTGCCATTCTGTTTGCAGTGACAAAAGACACTGGAGCACCCCTACACATGCACATACACACACGCACACATGCACATACAAATAAATATTAAAAAGCAAGCCAGGCATGGTGGCGCACGCCCTTAATCCCGGCACTCAGAGGCAGAGGCAGGAGGATCGCCAAGAGTTTGAGGCCACCCTGAGACTACATAGTGAATTCCAGGTCAGCCTGGGCTAGAGTGAGAACCTACCTTGAAGAAAACCCAACAAATAAAGAACAAAATAAAATATCGTGGTGCAAGCCTGTAATCCTAGGAACAGAGGATCACTGAAAGTTCAAGGCTAGCCTAGTCTACACAGTGAGTCCAGATCAGCCTGAGCTAAAAAGTGGGACCCTATCTAAAATCCAGACTTAACAGCCAGGGGGAGTGGTACACACCTTTAATCCCAGCCCTCAGGAGGCAAAGGTAGGAGGATCTCTGTGAGTTCGAAGCCACCCTGAGACTATATAGTGAATTCCAGGTCAGCCTGGGCTAGAGTAATACCCTACCTTAAAAAAAAAACAAACAACACAATGAACAAAGCAGGGGTGTTTGCTGTCTTAGACAATGACCATTGGGAGGGGCTGAGGCTCCCCCATAAGGTAAGGCTTGAAGGGAAGCTGGTGCGAAGGAGCTGAGGATCTTCCAGATGAGCATGTTGTTTGGGAAAGCCTCTGTTTTCTCTCCATCTTTTTTGTTTGTTTGTTTTGTTTTGCAAGGTAGGGCCTGGCTCTAGTCCTGGCTGGAGCAACAGAGTGAGTTCCAAGTAAGTTTGGGTTAAAGTGAGACCCTGAGTCAAAAACAAAACAAAAACAAAAGAACTTTGTATGTAGGTCTTTTTCTTGGAAGCTTTACCATCCTGGAAGTGGTCAGCGGTGTTGTCTTACTTACCCAGAGGTCCGAGGGGACAAGACACTGTTGAAAGCAGGTTCATGGCTCTAAGGCCATGGAGGATTTGATGGGATCAGAGGTCATGGTCAATTACAGGATGTACTTTCCCTTTCATCCCTTTCAGGTTTACTTGTGTGGTGCTTGCTCAACCTGGACTTCCAACAGAGGTTCCATGGGGGCCTGGGTGGGCCTGAGCTCGAGCTGGGACAGGGACCTCGGGAGGGAGCCTGAGGTCCATCCGGAGGCTGGTGACGGGGCAGGTGGAGGTTTGAGCAGGAGAGTGGTGGGAAGAGACAGGGGCAGCCGAAGCCACTGTGGTGACGAAGGAACTCATCCCTTGGGAGGCAGCCCGGCTTCTCACACAACATGGCTTTGTAACCTGCGTTCCTCCAGCGGCCCTTGGTCTCTTATAGTCTAGTTACAATGGGATATAGGGGATATGGCAATCCTGGATGGCCCATTCAGTGATTATTATTATTAAATTTATTTATTTATTTGGAAGCAGAGAGGAATAAAGAGAAGAGAGAGGGCCTCCATTTGCTACCAAAAAAACCCCCAAACCCTCCAGATGTAGCTGGGCATAGTGGCGCACACCTTTAATCCCAGCACTTGGGAGGCAGAGGTAGGAGAAGCGTTGAGAGTTCGAAGCCACCTTGAAACTACAGAGTGAATTCCAATGAAACCCTACCTCAAAAAAAAAACAAAAACAAAAAACCTCCAGATGCATGGGCCACCTTGTGCATCTGGCTTTATGTGGGCACCGGGGAATCAAACTGTCTTTCTTTCTGATAAATGAAACTCAAACTCTATCTCTGGCCTCAATGTGCATGCACACAGACATGTTCCTGGGCACCCTCACACATATGTGCCCACAGGCGTTCAAACACACACTGCTCGTGGAATCCAGGGTCTTACACATGCTAGGTAAAGGGCCTTACCACTAGTAGTGTGACTGGCACGGAATTAGTTTTATTTTTTTACTTATATTTGAGAGAGAAAGAGGCAGAGAGACCACTTCGTACAGCTGGCTTACGTGGGTCCTGGGGAATCAAACCTGGGGCCTTGGGCTTTATAGGCTAGCACCTCAACAGTTAAGCCATCTCTCCAGACCCCTAGGCCAGAATTATACATCATTAAGCATTAGGATATTTCTTTTCTTTTTTTTAAATATTTTTTTCATTCATTTTTTATTTATTTATTTGAGAGCAACAGACAGAGAGAAAGACAGATAGAGAGAGAGAATGGGCGTGCCAGGGCTTCCAGCCTCTGCAAACGAACTCCAGACGTGTGCGCCCCCTTGTGCATCTGGTTAATGTGGGACCTGGGGAACCAAACCTCGAACCGGGGTCTTTAGGCTTCACAGGCAAGCCTTAACCGCTAAGCCATCTCTCCAGCCCAGGATATTTCTTTTCTTACTTTTTTTTTAAAAATTATTTATTTATTTATTTGAGAATGACAGACACAGAGAGAAAGACAGATAGAGGGAGAGAGAGAGAATGGGTGCGCCAGGGCCTCCAGCCTCTGCAAACGAACTCCAGACGCATGCGCCCCCTTGTGCATCTGGCTAACGTGGGACCTGGGGAACCGAGCCTCGAACCGGGGTCCTTAGCTTCACAGGCAAGCGCTTAACCGCTAAGCCATCTCTCCAGCCCTCTTTTCTTACTTTTAATGCCAGCACTCGGGAGGCAGATGTAAGAGGATCTCCGTGAGTTTGAGGCCACCCTGAGAGTCCATGGTGAATTCCAGGTCAGCCTGGGCTAGAGTGAGAACCTACCTCGAAAAAACAACAACAACAAAAAAGATATTTCTTTTCTTTCTTTCTTTTTTTTTAATCTTGTTTTTTTTTTTGAAGTAGGATCTCACTCGACCTCAGGCTGACCTGGAATTCACCATGGAGTCTCAGGGTGGCCTCGAACTCACGGAGATCCTCTTACCCTGCCTCTGAAGTGCTGAGATTAAAGGTGTGCGCCACCGTGCCCAGCTCTTTAAAAAAAAAAAAAAAATTTATTTATTTGAGAGAGAGAAAGAGACAGAGAGAGAGAATGGGCACGCCATGGCCTCTAGCCACTGTAAACGATCTCCAGACACAGGTGCCCTTTGTGCACCTGGCTTAAGTGGGTCCTGGGGAGTCAAAACTGTGTCCTTTGGCTTTGCTGGCAAGCCCCTTAACCACTAAGCCATCTCTCCAGGCAAAGCAATTAAATTGTAATTACCATAAGTGCAGAGAGAACATTGATTTTTTTTTTTTTTCTTTGAGGTAGGGTCTCACTCTAGCCCAGGCTGACCTGGAACTGTTCCTGGCGTCCCAGGCTGGCCTTTGCCTCCCAAATGCTGGAATTAAAGACATGGAGAACAATATGTAACAGGTAGATCTGACTTAATTGGAAATCAAGCCTTGGAATGCTGACTTGAAGAAATAAATTTTGTGCTGTGTAGGAGTTTCTAGTAATCTGATAACCAGTGTAGCAGTAATCACGCTGGAGACGCTGTGCTAAGTATGGGCTCCTCTACATTAACTAATTTTATTCAGGTAACCCTCTGAAAAAGGCTTTTTTTTTTTTCCGATGTAGGTCCTCACCCAAACTGACCTGGAGTTCATTTTGTAGTCTCAAGGTGGCCTCGAACTCACAGAGATCCTCCTACCTCTGCCTCTTCCAAGTGCAGGATTAAAGGCCGGCGCCACCAAGCCGGGCTCAAGGCTCTTATTCTTCAATTTAGGGACCCAGAGAAGGTAAGCTATTTACATGAGGGGTGAACTGCGGAGTTAGTATTCGAATGCACGCACCCGAGCTTCAGAGCCGTGAAAAGGGGGCAGCAGCCGGACCCAGGGGCCCAGGAGAAAGAGTGGATCCTGTGGGGCCCCCTAATGCTAGGTAAGAATTCGCCTGAGAACAATGGGGATCTTTTAAGGGGAGTTGGCCATGGGGGTGGGGGTGTGTGTGTGGAAGAATCCGGATCCAAATCAAAATTTCAAAAGCTCCCCCAGGTTGCTGGGCCTGGGGGCGGGGATGGGAGCGGAGTTCCCTGTAGCCAGATAACTGGCCGCAGTGGCTCCAGGGCCCAGGCTGCCTCTGGGAGCGACGCCGCCACCAGCGCCAGGCTCGGGCGTGGAAGATGCTGGCAAGGTAAATCCCATAGGGCTGGGGTTGGAGGAGGTGGAGGAGAGGTCAAGAGTGGCATCCAGTTGTGGGGGCTTGGAGAGCTGGGTGGAGGGGGACATCTTTGGAGGGTGGCAGTGGCCTTGAGAGCATTGTTTGAGCAGTGATCAAATCGTTCCTTGTAGTTTCTTCCCTTTTGCCAAAGATGGAATTGGATAGTTGCTGGATTGGTTTCTAATCTACCTTAGTTTTTATTTTTTTTATTTTTATTTTTCGAGGTAGGGTCTCACTCTAGCCCAGGCCGACCTGGAACTCACAATGTAGTCTCAGGGTGGCCTCGAACTCACGGCGATCCTCCTACCTCTGCCTCCCGAGTGCTGGGATTAAAGGTGTGCGCCATCAAGCCTGGCTCATTTTTCTTACAAATGTCTTTTTTATCCCCTGGTGCTGGGGACACACCCCCAGGTCTTCTGCCTGTGCCCCATTTTCTGGGCTTACAAATGTAGCCCCTTTTCAGGTTGGGTAAATTGTTTAGTCTCTCTGCATCTCCCTTTCCCAGCTGAAAAAATGAGAGTGGTGGCTGCAACTGCCTCATTGGCCATTAAAAGGTAGGGGTCAGACATCTAGATTGTGGGTTTGATACCAGCCTGTGCTACATAGTTAAAATATATATTTGGAACCAGGTGGCTTGGCTCAAGCCTGAAGTAGAAGGATCTTTGGAAGTTTGAGGCCAGTTTGGGCTGGAGGGAAATCTGGTTCAAATACAAAAATACAAAAAAAAAAACAAAACCAAGAATGTGATGGCGCCTTTAATCCCAGCATTTGGGAGGCAGAGGTAGGAGGATCACTCTGAAGTCCAGCCCAGCCTGAGACTATACAGTGAATCTCAGGTCAGCCTGGGCTAGGGTGAGACCTTACCTCGAAAACCAAACAGATAAACAACAAATAAAACCTTAAATAAATAGCCAGTTGGATGTGGTGGCATTTATCTGTAATCAATGTTGCCTCTAGAGGCTGGGGAGGAGAGGTTTTAGCTTGGTAGTTCAACAGACTAGTGCCTCCGGGCATGGTGGCACATGCCTTTAATCTCAGCACCTGGAAGGCAGAGGTAGGAGGACGCTGTGAGTTCAAGGCCACCCTGAGATGGTGAATTCCAGGCCAGCCTGGGCTAGAGTGAGACCATATCTTGAAAAACCAACAACAAAAACATACTAGTACCTGGCACACAGTAAACCTGAGACATTCTTTTTTTTTTTTTTTTTAATAATATTTTATTAAAGAGAGCAAGAATGGGCACGCTAGGGCCTCCAGCCACTGCAGACTCCAGACATGCACGTCCCCTTGCGCATCTGGCTAACGTGGTCCCAGGGAATCAAACCAGGGTCCTTTGGCTTTGCAGGCAAGCGCCTTAATCACTAAGCCATCCCTCCAGCCCCTGAGGCATTCTTTACCAGGAAAAGAGGATGGTATTGTCATGACCACAAAGAGGAAGTTGGAGCCTGGGCAGCTGCAGAGGGAGGGAGCAGATAAAGCCCGTGGAAGTTTCTCAGTACACTCAGCAAACACCCATTCTTCACTGTACCCCAGAACAAGGGAACTCTTCTTCAAAGGATGTGGACGCCCAAGGAATTTCAGTTCACTGAAATATTTCATTTAATTATTTATTTATTTGAGAGAGAAAGAAAGAGGGAGAGAGAGACAGAGAGAGAATGGACTCACCAGGGCCTTTAGCCACTGCTAACAAACTCCAGACCCATGTGCCACCTTGTGCGCCTGGCTTGTGTGAATACTGGGGAATCAAACCTGGGTCCTCGGCTTCACAGGCAAGCACCTTAGTTGTTGAGCTGTCTCTCCAGCCCTTTACTTTCTTTTTGAAGCAGGGTGTTACTCTAGTGCAGACCAACCTGGAACTCTGTAGCCCAAACTGGCCTTGAACACGCAGGAATCCTGCTACACCTTCCCAAGTGCTGGTATTCAAGGTGTGAGCCAGTGCAACTGGTAGGTTTTGGTTTAAAAATATTTTTACTTGTTTGCTTGCATGTGTGTATGCATGTGAGTATGTCAGGGTCTCTTGCGGCTGCAAACAAGTGCCAGATGTTTGTGTCACTTTAATGCAACTGGCTTTACATGGGTACTGGGGAAATGAACCTGCCATCAGACCTAGCAAGCAGGTTCCTTTAACTGCCGAGAGATCTCCCTAGTCCCTTACCTGGCTTTTTAAAGATTCACATGTAATGGGCTGGAGGGATGGCTTAGCAGTTAAGGTGTTTGCCTGAAAAGCCAAAGGATCCAGGTTCTATTCCCTAGGAGCCCCCATTAGCCCAGATGTACAAGGTGGCACGTGTGTCTGGAGCTCGTTTGCAGTGGCTGGAGGCCCTGACATGCTCATTCTCTCTCTCCCTCTGTCAAATAAATAAATAAAAATAAAATATTTAAGGCTGGGTGTGGTGGCACACTCCTTTAATCCCAGCACTCAGGAGGCAGAGGTAGGAGGATTGCTGTGAGTTCAAGGCCCGGAGACTACATAATGAATTCCAGGTCAGCCTGGGCTAGAGTGAGATCCTACCTCAAAAAACCTAAAAGAATAAATAAATAAATAAAAAATATATATATTTAAAAAAGGTAGAGGACTTCTTAAATATATATGTATGTATGTATACATATTCAATATAAGAGGTGACTTTGCATGGGTTACAGTAACCCACTGTGCCTGAAGGTGCACAATTTATGTTAGGGCTGTAGCTGACCTAATGACATCTTGCTTAGAAGCTACCTTATGTAAGCAGAAGCAACTCTTCATGGACAAATATTAATTGAGCAACTACTGTCCCTGGGGACACAGTCAATGGGAAACTCAAAGTCACAGGTGCACAAAGGAAGTGGACAGGATGTTTGAGATTGGAAATAGCTCAGTGCTGTCTCAGGTCCTGACCCAGGTTCAACTCCCCAGGAACCACGTGAGCCAGGTGCACATGGTGGCACATACATCTGGAGTTCCATTGTAGCAGTTGGAGGCCCTGACATGCCCATTCTCTCTATCTACCTCTTTCCCAATCTCTCTCTATCTCATAAATAAATAAATATTAAAAAAAATAAGGCTGGCCATGGTGCTGCACGCCTTTAATCCCAGCACTCAGGAGGCAAAGGTAGGGGGATCGCTGTGAGTTCGAGGCCACCCTGGGACTACATAGTGAATTACAGGTCAACCTGGGCTAGGGCTAGACTCTACCTCAAAAAAAAAAACAACCCAACAACAACAAAAAAAAAAACAAAGAAAGTTGGTCCTGAGTCATGGGAAGATGTTCTTGGAGAGACGTCTGATGGTAGCAGGGTCTGAAATGAGGCCACTCCTAGGGAGGCTAAGAGCTGAGTAAGAAGGTGGGTGTTGGGTGTTGGTTGGCTTGGGCATAGGGATAGCTAATGAGGGTTTGCAGGCCACATGCAGAGTGATAGGATGTCCTATAATGAGGGCCACATGTGCTTCAATGGCTTCACAGTGGATGTTCCAGGTGCTGTGGGTCCCTTGTGGTCTTGGTACCTGTGCTTGGCCTCCTATGGAGCACAGAGCAGAGTTATAATAAATAAGCAAATGCATATGCCCAGCCCTGAGACAGGGTCTCATGGAGCACAGGCTGGTTTCAAACTCTCTATGGAGCAGAGGATGGCTTTGCACTCAAGCTTCCTGTCTTCACCCCCTGGGATTATACATATATACCCACACACCTGGCTCTTACTCTTAGACCTCTTTTTTTAAAATTTTATTTATTATTAACAACTTCCATGATTATAAAAAATACCCCATGGTAATACCCTCCCTCCCCCCACTTTCCCCTTTGAAACTCCATTCTCCATCATAGCCCCTCCCCATCCCAATCAGTTTCTCTTTTACTTTTGATTTTTTTCCTCCTCTTATGATGGTCTTATGGAAGTAGTGTCAGGCACTGTGAGGCCATGGATATCCAGGCCATTTTGTGTCTGGGGGGAGCATGTTGTATGGAGTCCTGCCCTTCCTTTGGCTCTTACATTCTTTCTGCCACCTCTTCAGCATTAGACCCTGAGCCTTGGAAGGTGTGATAGAGATATTGCAGTACTGAGCACTGCGGTCACTTCTTTCCAGCACCATGATACCTTCTGAGTCGTCCCAAGGTCACTGCCATCTGAAAAGAGAAGATTCTCTTCCAAATGTGAGAGTAGCATTAATATAAGGGTCTGAACATTAAGAGAAGTGCTTACTGGGCAGTTTGATAAGCATAGTATATACATTTAGCCAGACAATAGCAGGCAGACATTACACCCCTAGGGCTCATGACTACCCCTGTTTTAAGTTTTCAGTATCAGGGATGTATTTCCTCCCATGGAGCGGGTCTCCACTCCAATTAGAGGGCAGTTGGTTTCCCCCATAACAGACGTGCCACTATCTTTTTTATTTTTAATACACGGTATGAGAAACATGTTTGACAGAGAAAGAGAGAGAGAGAGAGAGAATGGGTCCCCCGGGGCTTCCAGCCACTGCAAATGAACTCCAGATACATGCGCCACTTTGTGCATCTGGCTAACATGGGTGGGTCCTGGGGAATCAAACCTAGATCCTTTGGCTTTGTAGGCAAATGGCCTTAATTGCTTGCTAAGCCATCCCTCCAGCCCTCTATTTATTTATTTATTTATTTTTTGAGGTAGGGTCTCACTCTAGCCTAGGTGGACTTGGAATTCACCCTGTAGTTTTAGGGTGACCTTGAACTCATGGTGATCCTCCTACCTCAGCCTCCCAAGTGCTGGGATTAAAGGTGTGCACCACCACGCCCAGCTTCTTTTTACTTTTTTTTCCCCCTTAAATATTAGTTATTTATTTGAGAGAGGCAGAAAAAGTGTCAGATAGATAGAGAATGGGTGTGCCAGGGCCTCTAGCCACTACAAACGTACTTCAGAAGCACCTTGTGCATCCCATCTGGATTTACACTGATACTAGGGAATTGAACCTGGGTCCTTTGGCTTTACAGGCAAGTGCCTTTTATCTCTTCGGTCCCCTTTTTTTCTTTCTTTTAAAAAAAATATTTTATTTATTTTTATTATTTTTTATTAACAAGTTCCATGATTATAAACAATATCCTATTGTAATGCCCTCCCCTCCCCAGTTTCCCCTTTGAAACTCCACTGTCCATCATATCCCCTCCCCCTCTCAATCAGTCTCTCTCTTATTTTGATGTCACCTCTTTTTTTAAAAATTTATTTATTTATTTGAGAGAGTGAGAGAGGCTGACACACTGAGAAAAGGGGAAGAGAGAGAGAGGGGGAGAAAGAGAAAGGGCCCACCAGGGTCTCCAGCCACTGCAAACAAACTCCAGAACTCCTGAAGCCTCCTTGTACGTCTGGCTTATGTGGGTCCTGGGGAATCTAACTGGGATCTTTTGGCTTTGCAGGCAAACACCTTAACTGCTAAGTCATCCCTCCAGCCCTTTGTTTTTTTGAGGTAGGGTTTCACTGTAGCTCAGGCTGACCTGTAATTTACTACATAATCTATAATCTTAGGGTGGGTTTGAACTCACGGTGATCCTCCTACCTCTGCCTCCCAAGTACTGGAATTAAAGGTATGCACCACCAAGCCCGGCTTCTTCTTCTTCTTCTTTTTTTTGAGGCAAGGTCTTATTCTAGCCCAGGCTAATGTGGAACGGAACTCACTCTGTAGCTCTAGACTGGCCTCAAACTCACAGAGGTCTTCCTATTTTAGCTTCCTGAATGCTGGGATTAAAGGTGTACCCCATCATGAGCCTGTTTATACTTTAAAAAAATATATTTTTATTTATTTGAGAGAGAAAGACAGAGAATGGGTGCACCAGGGTCTCCAGCTGCTGCAAACGAACTCCAGAAGCATGCACCACTTGTGCATCTGGCTTATGTGGGTCCTGGGGAATTGAACCTGGGTCCTTTGGCCTTGTAGGCAAGGACCTTAACTGTTAAGCCATCTCTCGTGGGTCAGCAGGCCTTGCAAGCAAGCACCTTTAAGCACTGAGCCATCTCCCCAGCGCCTGACATTTTGTTTTGTCCATGGTTTTCTTTGCTCACTTATCTCTGCTCAGCTGTCAGCTCCTTGCAAGTGGACGCAACAGATGGTATTGCACCTGGCACTGTACAGCGCTTGGCACTGCAGGACCGGAGGCACACCACTTCTGCCTTGGGACCATGTGCATGGAGGGCACACAGCTGTTTGTCCTGTGGTCTGAGGGAGGTTAGACCCGAGCAGTTAGCAGATTTGCTCAGCAGCGGATGAAATCACTGCATGAGGAGGTTTGAAAGGGGCCAGGGAAGATGCTCAGCGCTTTCCTCCCAAGCTTGAAGGCTTAGTTTGAACCCAGTACCAACATAAGAAAATGCTAAGTCTAGCCGGGCGTGGTGGCACAAGCCTTTAATCCTAGCTCTCAGGAGGCAGAGGTAGGAGGATCGCTGTGAGTTCAAGGCCACCCTGAGACGACATAGTGAACTCCAGGTCAGTCTGGGCTACGGTGAGACCCTACCTGGAAAAAGAAACAAACAAAAAGAGACAGAGCCCCTAGCTGAACCTAGAGTTTAGCAATTAGCAATTAGGTTAGACTTTTTTTTTGAGGCAATCCCAACAGATTTTTTTTTTTTTTTTACATGTGAGAGAGCGAGAAAGAGAGGGAGAGAATTGGCTTGCCAGGGCCTCCAGCCACTGCAATTGAACTACAGACACGTGCACATGTGCGACCTTGCATGCTTGTATCATTTTGTGCATCTGGCTTATGTGGGTCCTGGAGAGCTAAACATGGGTCCTTAGTCTTCGCAGGGAGTGCCTTAACCACTAAGCCATCGCTGCAGCCCTCGGTTTGACTGTTTAGCTAGCAAGCCCTAGAGACCCTCTTGCCTCTCCCTCCTGAGTGCTGAGAGTGCTGGCCTGCACCACTATGTCCAGTTTACACAGTGCGGGTGATAGAACTTAGAAACCTCATACATATGAAGCAAGGACCCTAATAACTGAGCTTCATACCCAGTCCCCCCCTTTCTTTTTGGTGGGGGGGTTCTAGGTAGGATCTCACTCTAGCCCAGGCTGACCTGGAATTCACTCCGTAGTTCCAGAGAACTCCATGGAACTCAGTGGGATACTTCTACTGGGATTAAAGGCATGCACAGCTAAACCTAGCCTTTTTATTTATTTGCAAGGAGAGAGAAAGAGAGAGAGAGAGAGAGAGAGAGAGAGACAGAGAGGAAGGAGAGTATGGGCATGCCAGGGCTTCCAGATGCATCCGCCATTTACTGCGTCTGGCTTTATGTGGGGAATTGAACCTGGGTCCTTTGGTTTTATCAGCAAGCGTCTTAACTGCTGAGCCACCTCTCCAGCTCCTAGAAAGTGTCTTTTTGAGGGTGAGTTAGTTAGGCAACTAACTGCGGGTTGGCTCCATGGTGCAGTCACAGTGGTCAATGGGAATGTTGCCATCAGGGTTCCTCTGTAGGAGCTGTGGCTCTTCTGTCCTTGAGCTGAGGAAATCTAGGCCCAGCATTATGGACCGTGAGCAAGGCTCCACAGCTGGCAGGTGGGACAGACATCTGGGATTCCCATCTGAGAGTCTGCCCAGGTAGCTGCACACTCAACCACTGCATGGCTCTGCCCCTTGATATGGGGATCAAGGGAACACCAGGGAGGCCGTACAAGAGAAATGAGCCAGGGTGGGTGCAGAGGAGGGATATAGAGATGTAGAGGAGAGATCCTGTAAATGATCCTGTACGTGTCTCTACCCTAGTTGTGACTCCTTCCCTTCTTCCCTCCCTCTCTCCCTCTCTCCCTTCCTCGCTTCTTTCCTCCCTTCCTTTTACAAGACAAGGTCTTGCAAGGCTGGCTTTGAACTCACTATGTAGTTCAGCCTGGCCTAGAATTTAGCTTAACAAGTGCTTGGATTATAGATGTGCACTACCACGCTGGGCTCTGCAGAAGCCTTTCTGAAGCAGGAAGAAAGAGGCAGACATGTTGAGGCCCAGAGGAGGGACTGGCTGGTTGTCAGGTGGATTGGGGCAGTGGGGAGATGATCTGAGGGGAGGAGGTGCAGAGCGGAGCAGAAATGGAGATCAAGGACAGAGGCTCAAGGAGGGAGGACCGCTGTAGAGGTGGAAAGAGCAGATGGATGCGTGGAGTGCCGTGAGCCATGGAGGGGGAAAGGAGAGGGAAATGGAGATGAGAGAGGCCTCTGAATAGGAGGGAGGGGAGGCTGGCCAGTTGTGACTTGAGCTTTTGCTTTGAGGGTCACTGATGGAATTCTGAGCAGTGAAGGGTGGGACCTGACTCAGGTTCACGAACATCCGAGCATCCCACGCAGCCTGGGCAGAGTGAGGTGTGCCAGCGTGGGCTCAGCATGTGCAAGGGCAGAGGCTTGGGGCTGTGGCTGTTGCAGGCACCAAGCATCTGTGCAGAAGCTTCATTTATTTATCGTTTGGTTTTTCAAAGTAGGGTCTCACTGTAGTCCAGGCTGACCTGGAATTCACTGTGGAGTCTCAGGGTGGCGTTGAACTCACGGCGATCCTCCTACTTCTGCGTCCCCGAGTGCTGGGATTAAAGGTGTGTGCCACCACGCCCTGAGCTTCATTTATTTGTTTGTGGTTCTTGGGGTTAGAACCCAGGGCTTTGAGCATGCGAGACTAGTCTACAATTGAGTTGTGCCCCCTGCCTACTTTGATGGTTTATAGAGTACCAACCAAGGGCAAGAACTCGACTCAGCTCAGGGCACTGTGATTGAAGAGCCAGAGGAGGTCCTCAACTTGATGACAAACTCAGACCAGCCTCTTCTCTGGGGGCAACGTCTTGTGTCAGATGCCCAGCAGTACCTCTCTCTGGGTTATAGCTACCAGATGCCAGGAGCACCTGTCCCCTCCCTCCCTAGAGGTGACAAGCCAGAATTTCTCCAGGCATTTCCATATGACCTTGGGAGGTGAACTCTTCTCCTGTACAGAATCACTGCTCTCCCTTGTGGGAGAGAGAAACAAAACAAAGAAAAGAAATATGGGTTGGAGCCGGGCATGGTGACTCTCCGGAGGTAGAGGTAGGAAGATCGCTGTGAGTCCGAGGCCATCCTGAGACTACATAGTGAATTACAGGTCAGTCTGGGCTAGAGTGAAACCCTACCTTGAAAAACAAACAAACAACCCCCCCAAAAAAAAAAAACCAACAACAACAACAAAAAAAGGAAATATGGGTCGAAGAGATGGCTCAGCAGTGTAAGATGCATTTTTCTGCAAAGGCTAACGACCTGAGTTCGATTCCCCAGTACCCAAGTGAAGCCACATGCATAAAGTGGCGCATATATCTAGAGCTTGTTTGAAGCAGCTGGAGGCCCTGCTTGCAGATAAACAAATGGAAATATTTAAGAGAAATATGTACTGTAGGGTGGGGTAGAGCTCAGTTTGAGAACGCTTTCCTAGCATGCAAGAAGCCGTAGGATCGATCCCCAGCAATATATAAACTGAATCTGGTGGTGCATACCTATGATTCCACACAAGACGCACATAGTGATCAGGAGGTCAAAGTCATCCTTAGCTACAGAGAGAATTTGAAGTCTGCCGGTGCTGTGTGAGGCTCTGTCTCAAGGACCCTAACGAAAAACTAAACCAGGTGTGGTGTAGCCTACTGTAATCCAGGCACTCAGGAGGTTGAGGCTAGAGTTCAAAATCAGTCTCCTTGGCACACACCTTTAATCCTAACATTTGGTAGGCAGATGTAGGAAGATTGCTGTGAGTTTGAGGCCAGCCTGGTACTACAGAGTGAGTTCCAGGTCAGCCTGGGCTAATGAGACCCTATCTTGAAAAAAAAAAAAACACGAAACCAAACAAACGCAAAGTCAATCTCTTTCACATAGTACATTCTATGAGGCCAGCCTAGGCAAAACAGGACTGGAGAGATGGCTCAGCAGTTAAGGTGCTTGCCTGCAAAGACTGATGGCCTAGGTTCAAATCCCCAGTACCCCACGTAAAGCCAGTTACACAAGGTGGCGCCATGCATTTGGAGTTCATCTGCAATGGCAAAAGGCCCTGGCCTTTCTCTTTCTCTGTCCTTGCAAATATATATATAAAAAATTTTAATTTAATCCCAGCTCCCAGGAGGCAGAGGTAGGAAGATCGCTGTGAGTTTGAGGCTACCCTGAGACTACATAGTGAATTCCTGGTCAACCTGGGCTAGAGAGACCCTATCTCAAAAATCATAAAAACCAAAACAAAACAAAAGGAAAAAGAAAAGAATTTAAAACAACAACCATAGTAAAACAATAAAAGTAGAAAGAGTGATGTATAAACCAGACATGGTGGTACACGCCTTTAATCCCAGTGCTTGGAAGGCAGAGGTAGGAGGATCTCCATGAGTTCGAGGGGCCACCCTGAGACTACATAGTGAATTCCAGGTCAGCCAGGGCTACAGTGAAACCCTACCTTGAAAACCCCCCCAAAAAAAAAAAACCCCAAAAAACAAAAAAACCCAAAACCCAGGAGTGATGTATAACATTCATTCCATAGCTGCATTGCCAAGAAAGAAAAAAAAAAAAAAGCAGATCCTGAATTTTGCTTATTTTGATTTCCTGTTTGTCCCTGTATCTATCATATCTTCCCTTGCCACCTGTGCCCATGCCCATCTGCCTGATGGGGTGCACGGTGTTCTGGCCCGCCTTTTGCAACAGCCCATATTGTCTTCCGTCCTGCCATGCGCCTAATCTTCCCAATCCCTCCTGGAAAGCAGTCACACACACACACACACACACACCCTCACCCTCATCCTCACCCTTCCTCCCAGGGCGGACGTCTCCCAGGGAGGGACAAGTCCTGTTTTGTGGCTGTGACACGATTCAGTCAGCTCCATGCCTGAAGGTGAGCCTTGCTTTCAACCATCCCGAAAGCTGGCCTTGTTTCCAGTTGGCCAAGAAACCAGCACAAAACAAGATATTTTAAACACTGGCCTGCCTCAGTCCCATGCATTTCGTCCAACGGTAGAGCAGCCTGCTGGCTACTTGCCCAAGGCAGATAAGTCCAGGAGCGCCTTTTTCCTAGCGGCTGCTCTGGCTATCTCGGGATGCAGCTTGCAGACACTGCTTCTCCTGCTGCAGTTGCCTGGCTTTGGGCCAGCAGCTTGGAGAGCCATTTCGGGGAAGCCTGGCCCATGCTAGTGAGGCACTGGGAAAGGGAGCCGTGGCCAGCCCTTCCTCTCCATGGAGGCCAGCATTATTGTTGTGATGCTCTGCAGGGCTTCCTGCAGGCTAATTCTGATCTCAAGTGCTCTGGCTCTCAGCTATAACCCCACAGCCTCCTTTTCACTTAAAAAAAAAAAAATCTGTGTGCGTGTGCACGTGCATGTGTGCATGCGCAGGCGCAGGGGTGCCCTGGCACTCTGATGAGGTCGGAGGACAACCTCCCATGATCATTTCTTCCCTTCCACGGCATTTGAGGCAGGGTCATTTGTTGGTCTCTGCTGTTGTTTACTGCTGCGCACATCAAGCCTGCTGCCTATAACTTCTGTCTCTGCCTCTTTTCTTTCCTTTATTTTTTTGGTTTTGAGGTAGGGTCTCGATGTAGCCCAGGCTGACCTGGATTTCACTCTGTATGTAGACTCAGGGTGGCCTTGAACTCCCAACAATAGTCCTCTGCCTCCCAAGTGCTGGGATTAAAGTCATATGCCCCACGCCCAGCTTCTGCCTCTGTTTTTTAAAAAAATATATTTTATTTATGAGAGAGAGAGAGAGAGAATAGGCACGCCAGGGCCTCAGGCCACTGTAAACAAACTCCAGATGCATGTGCCCCCTTGTGTATCTGGCTTACGTGGGTCCTGGAGAGTCGAACGTGGATCCTTTGGCTTTGTAGGCAAATGCCTTAACTGCTAAGCCGTTTCTCCAGCCCCTTCTGCCTCTTTTCTTGGCCCAGGCACACTGGGATTACAGACACATGACTATGTCCAGCTTTCTGTGGGTCCTGGGGAACCCTATTCAGGTCATCATACTTGAGTAAAACAAACACTTTTACCCACTGAGTCATCTGGCCAGTTCCCTCTTTTCACTTTTGGTTTTGAAACAGGGTCTCACCTAAGTCACCCAGGCTGACCTGAAATTCACTCTACATGAGGCCTAAGCAGACCTTGAATTTTCAATCCTTCTGCCTCAGGCTTCTGAGTCATAGCTGGAATTGTGGGTCTGTGCCATCAGACCTTGTGAAAGGGACACATTTTAATTTTAATCTATTTTTTAAAGTTTTGTATATATTTTAAATATATATACATTTAAAACATATATATATATTATATATATATATATATATATATATATATAAACATTATGTATACACACACACATACATATATATGTTTTAAAATAGGGCTGGAGAGATGGCTTAGCGGTTAAGCGCTTGCCTGTGAAGCCTAAGGACCCTGGTTTGAGGCTCGATTTCCCAGGACCCACGTTAGCCAGACGCACAAGGAGGTACACACGTCTGGAGTTCGTTTGCAGTGGTTGGAAGCCCTGGTGCTCCCATTCTCTCTCTCTCTTTCTCTCTGTCTCTCCTCCCTCTGTCTGTAGCTCTCAAATAAATAAATAATTTAAAATCTTTAAATATTAAGAGGCAGATAGAGAGAATGGGCATGCCAGGCCCCCTAGCCACTGCAAACATACTCCAGACACATGTGCCACTCTGTGCATCTATGTGGTTTATGTGGGTACTTGGGAATCAAACCTGGCTCTTTAGGTTTCCCAGGCAAACACCTTAACTGCTAAGCCACCTCTCCAGCCCTTAACTGATAAGCCCTGAATGTGTTTTTTTGTGTGTATACGTGTTTGTGTGTGAGTGTGGACATGTGTCATGGTATACTCAGAGGACAGCGTCCAGTGTGGGTCCTTGCCTTCTGCCTTGTTTGAGGCAGGGTCTCTTGTTCATTGCTGTAAACATCAGGTTCAGTGGTTCAAGAACTTCTGGGGCTTGTCCTATCCTTGCCTCCCATCCTGCCTTAGGAGGGCTGCGGTTACATATGTCTGCTCTAAGGCAGGCTCTAGGACATTCTGGGACTCTGAACTGAGGCCGTCATGCTTGCATAGCAAGAACTTTTGCCCACTGAGCCATCTCCCCCACCCCTTTAATCTTTTATTTTGTCTTTCTTTTAAAAAATATTTTTATTGAGCGGGCGTGATGGCGCTTGACTTTAATCCCAGCACTCGGGAGGCAGAGATAGGAGGATCGCTGTGAGTTCGAGGCTACATAGTGACTGGGCCAGAGTGAGACCCTACCACAAAGAAACAAAACAAAGAAAAATTTATTTATTTATTTATTTGGCAGAAAAAAAAGTGGGAGGGAGAAAGAATGGGCATGCCAGGGCCTCCAGCCACTGCAAATGAACTTCAGACCTGTGTGCATCTGGCTAATGTGGGTCCTGGGAAATTGAACCTGGGTCCTTTGGCTTTGCAGGCAAATGCCTTAACTGCTAAGCCATCCCTCCAGGCCTAATCTACTTTCATTAGCTCATTGCTTATTAATATTACCAAGGAATTTATTTGTTTAGGCCAGTGCGGGCTTCTCTCTCCAGAGGCTTGAATGATTTTTTTTCCTCCCCTTTCATTTTAAGCCAGGGCCTCTGAACCTCAGCACAGTGTACACTTTGGACTGGATTGGTAATTCCCAGTTGTGTGGATCATTTTGTAGGATATTTCGCATCATCGTGGTTTCCCTCCACTCCCTAGGTATCAGGAATCCTTCCTTTCCCCAGCTGGGACAACCCAGAATTATTCTGGGTTATGCCAAATTATTCTGGGCGGGTGAGGGAGAATTGTCTCTGGCTGATACCACTGATTTCAAGAAATATGAAAGCCTCAAATGACAAAGCGGTCCTGTTATTGTCATCTTTCTGGAAGTTAGTAGGGGAAGGGGAGTTTATTCTGCAACTTGGTCTGTAACTGGAGTTTGCGTGAGCTTAATCTGAGGTCTCCCAGCTCCATCGCTCGGAACTCCAGCAGCGGACCTGAAGGAAAGGAGACTGTCACCCTGTTTTGTTGCAGCTGCCCTCGGCTCTGCCGAACTCCTGTGTCTTTCCCTAGAGGGTGTGGAGATCCAGCCATCCCCGGGTTGGAAGACTGATCTCTTGTCATTTGCCAGTGATGTGACCTTGAACAGTTCCTGCAGCCTCTCTGGGCCCAGGTCAAGGTCTGCAACGAGGCTTCCGGGGCCCCGACGAAGTTGGCCTGTGCTCAGCACTGGTTTGAGGAGCTATACCATGTGGGTCTCTAGCTTGAGGCTTGTGGCGGCGTCTGGTGGTGTTTCTCTCCTGCGTATCATCCACCCACATTCCATCAAGCTGGGGAGCTGCCATGGTAGGCCTGCCCCAGGGTTCTTCTATCTGCTAGTCCCTCCCCGGATTCCATCCACGGTACCTTTGTCTCTGTCCCTAGTCATATTGTATTCTTCAGATAACCTCAGACCTACTCCAGATGCCAACAGCATTCCTCCAGCGGAGTAGGCCGGCAGCTTCCTGCTCTTTGCCCCAGAAAACAGTTCTAGGGATCAGACACCGGAGAGGGCGGGGGGGGGGGGGAGGAGGAGGAGGAGAAGGAGGAGGACACCGCATTGCTTATGCAACAAGCTTTAATCCCAGTGTAAGATCCACGCGCGCGTGCCAGCCCTGAGTTTCATTCCCTCTTTGGGTCATGAAGTGAGTTGTACGTGAGATCTGTGACGAATCCTACAGGCCTGGTCCCCCTCGATCCACGCAGGATGGCGGTGGAGGCCGCTCCCCACCCAGCGAAGTGGGGGAAGAGCTGACTCCACCTCGGGCCCGCTTTCCTCAGCGCCTTTGTCAGGCCTAGTGACTCTCAGATGTCCTTGCCCGTATCTTGGCCTAGGCAGCTTCAGACAGCAAAAATCCTGTCCCTTTTCCAACGCTGGGGCCCTGCCCTGCCGTGGTTTGTTTGGCTTTCTGGCTGGGTCTTGCCTGTGTGGTAGAACACGCCCAGCTGAGAAGAATAGCTGTGTCCACGGTGGGCATCTGCTGTCCATGGGGAGGGGGGTAGGGCGAGCTAGCGATTGATCAGCTCTTAGCTCTCTTTGTGGAAACTGTGTGGGGCAAGGAAAACACACACACACACACACACACACAAGAAAACAAAACCACAGGTCCTAATTTCAGGAGCTGAGGGGAGACTTTATTGCACCACCATTTTATCTCCTGGCATATGGCTCTGTTAACTCCCGCAGTTTTCTCCTGGTCCCTAAAGAAAGGTGTTTATTTAGCCTCTGTTCTGGCTTGGTAGTTTCTTTTCTTTTTAAATCTTGTTAATTTAGCACCTAGGTTAAAAAAAATAGAAGAAAAAGACAAAGTTTCAACATTCTTAAGATCCTTTTCTACAAAAGTTAGCTTTAGGAAGAAACAGGTACTGTCCCCCTACCTCAACTGAATTATATAAGAAGGTCTGAAAAACTGGTTAATATTTTACTGGGGAGCAAAGCCAGAGATGAGGGGGTGGGTGGGGGCTGCCAAGTGAAGGGCTGTGTGTGTGTGTGTGTGTGTATGTGTGTGTGTGAGAGAGAGAGAGAGAGAGAGAGAGAGAGAGAGAGAGAGAAATAGCTGTTCCATCTGCCTTAGGGGACGAAAAGAAGCAGTTCTCTGTGGAAATAAATTGAAGCAAGAATCCTTATGAACCTCAGGGGATCTGTCTGCCCACCAAAGCAGGGCCCAGTTCCCCCCGGAACACGCATACAGGGCCGATTGTGGCAGGAAGGGCTAACCTGTGGGTGTGTAGGCCTGACTATAATGGGGGTTCTTGTTTCCTGGCTGGGTTTGACATCTTTCACTGTCCCTCTGGATTTAAATGGCTTCTCAGACTAAGAGGCACTGCCTGTGTGTGTGCCCTGGATTCAGAAGGTACACGCCTCCTTGGGAAGCAGAGGCAGAGACAGCAGAGCTCTCTCTCTCTCTCTCTTTCTGCATCTGCCGGCAGAGCTGCAGCTGGTATTTTTCCACAGGCCTTTTCTGTGATCTCAGGGCCTAGTTGTTCCCGGCCAGGCCCGGAGTCCGAGAGAGGGTTAACAGGCAGGAAGCTGAAAGGCATCGTAGACTAATACGGAAGTCAGATTTTTGTTTAACTGACAGGTTTAGCAGGCCTCAGCGGTGGGGGAGGGAGCTGGGAAGGAAGGGAAGGGAAGGGAAGTTTGTCATGGAGGCATGAGGCCTGCTTAGAAGCGCATTTGGCTTTTCTTAGGGTAAGCATGGAGAGAGAAGGGACCTCCCAACCTCCTTGGTGTCTTGGCAGGGACCCACTTTTGGTTTTCCTTTGAGGACTTGACTGAGGAGGAGGGGGTGGGGGGTGGATGGGTGGCGAAAGGTTAGCTAATGGCTCTCAGGCCTGCTTGTCCAGGAGGCATTTTTACAATGACTATGCAAACCTGACTACTCTTCCCCCCCTCCTTCCCTCAGCAGCAGCTATCCCCCACCCCACACCCCTCTGAGAAGCCTGGCTGCCCCTTGCTGATTTCTTGGAGGCTCCCCTGGGTTTGCCTGATCTCAGCCCCTCAGAGGCCTGCCTCCAGCCCTGTTTCTCTGGCCCCTTTGGTTGGGTCCCTGGGGCTTCCAAACCCCTCAGCTCAGATTTTATTTTCTCCCCCCTTGGAGATTCACTCAGACAGCTTGTCCTAGCAAAGGGCCAGCTTGGCTCCTCAGAAAAGGGCTGCTGGTGGGGGCAGCTGAGGGTGAGCCTTTCCAGTCCACCCCTGAAGCGCTTTTCCCAGTGCTAACCGGGCCTCAGGCTTCCATGGAGCAGGTCAGGCTGGCTGCACGGGTTTACCAGGGCCGGGAAATCGAGCCAGGGTGTAGAAATGCGTGTGGGGGGCCCTTTTCCCCAAGTTTTCCTTGCTGCAAAAGGCCTAGCTTAGCCTGTCTTTTTCTATGCACAGGATGGCTCTTGCTCACCCGAGCCTCACAAAGATAATCGCTCAGGAAGTGTTTCAGCCAATCCGCGGCGGTTTTACACTCCGATTTGCCGGGGCAGCCAATCGGGGATGAGCTTTTATTAGGCAGCCAGATCATCAGCCGAAGTGCCAAACCCTTTTTCTGTGAGAACTAGGAGCCTGTCCTCCATGTTTTATAAGTATTGACATTACACAGTGTTAACAATGCATCCACAGAGGTAAGCTCGGCTTTTTAACCATCTTTTCCCCCCCCTCCCTCTGAGACATCCGAGTAGTGGGTGAACAGTGAGATTTCTCTGTGGCTGCCTGTGCCACTCTCCCCCTCCCCCCCAGAGCACTTATGTTAACTTGGAACTGTTTGGAGAGGAAAAAAAAATTTTTTTTTTTTTTGGTTTTCTTTTTTCTTTTCTTTTCTTTTTTTTTTTTTTTTTTTGCTTTCTTGGGTCACATGGCTAAGTAGCCATTAGCCATAGTAGCTTGATTTTGCAAAACTGGTAAGGGCCTGCAACACCTTTTCTTCCACCAGGGCATGGTGGTGTTTCTGGAATAGTTTGAACCTAGATCCTGGTATGCCAAAAGAAAACCTGTTTTCCCTCCACCTCTCCTTTTTTTTTTTTTTTTTAAATCCCCTTTCTCTCTCTCTCTCTCTCTCTCTCTCTCTGTCTCTCTGAGAAATCCCACCCCCTACCCTGCACTATTGTCTCTGTACCTCATGCCTGCTGGGGGAAGAGCATGGAAGGTAAGCCAGAGGTTCCTCTCCCAGGAGCACTCATGACAGGCAGAAGAGCCAGCAAGTTTGCCTCTCCAAAGAGACTCTGAGAAGGCTGGACTAAGTTCTGACAAGAGAGGACGAGAGTGTTTGACACAGAACCCAGCTCTCAGCAGAGCAGTGCTGATGAGGGGGAGAGAGAGGCTGGCTCCTGGGCCTAGGTGGGTTTTGGTGTGTATACTTGTCTTTCTTCCTCCACAGAGCTTCGCACTTGAAACTACAATTGTTCAGCCTTTTCTCCTGACAAAGCTTGATACAGAGTGTTCTGCAAGTCAGCCTACAGCCAGCAAAGTGTTTTCTGGGCTCTGGAGGGAGTTTTTGGAGTAGGGGATGGGGACTGGGGTGGGGGGGCGGGGTGGAGGTGGGGGAGGGAGCTTGGACAACATCCTGCAGGAAAAAAAAAAAACCCTGGCAGGACTCTGGATCCCTTAGCTTTCTGACTCTTGCATGATTTTCAATGAACTAATGTTTCTTAAGGTTTCTTTTATCCTTGTTTTCACACCCCCCTTTAAAAAAAACATTAAATCATCCTCTGTCCTCTGTGATAGCAGAGGAAATAAAATCATGTCTGAGGCTCATGACGACATTCATATACAGTTGTTGAGTTGTGTTGTTGTGGTGGTGTGTGTTTTTAATAATACCATGTAACTGTTTGAAAAAAATTTCCTTTTTGATCAAGTCCCAAATCTGCCAGCCTGTTCTCTCTTCCTAACTGTGGAAAAATGAGACGGTTGCTTGAACATTTGTTGGGTAAGTAAAGCAAACCATTTCCTCTGTGAACATGTTCCAGGAGTTCTGTGAACATTTGGGGTCTTTTGTAAGAGGAGATAGGTGGGTCTTGCTTACAGCCGTTGGGGGCTTCATGAACGGGAACCAAATGAGGACTTTTTTTAAAGAGTGTCTTTTGAGTTGAGGTGATTGTTTTGAGCCCACTGTTTTTCCTGCTGTCCTGCAGCTGGGATTGAAGATCACTTCCTGTTTACCCTCAGCCAGGGGAGAAATTGCTCAGTTCATTGTAACTTGGCTTCTAGACCTTTAATGGTGTCTGTCTGGGTCTCAGAACTTTGGGTAGGTGATTGCTTGTGAAATGGAATGAAACTGCTTTGTCTCAGAACCCTTCGCCCATGGAGAGGGGCTGGCGGTATGCATGTGTGGATAATGCTGGCGTACCTACCTGTACTTTCAAGTTTTAGGATACCTGCATACAGTGAAAAATCCTTTCTACCACCGAACTAGGTTTGGCTCAGGACTCACCAACCAATGGTTTCAGTCTTTTCCCAAGCCTGACCCCACCCCCCACCCCTCTATGCCTTGTTTAGGACCTTGTACATTTTCCCTGATCTATACATCTAGAATTTAAAAGGGGGCGGGGGCGGGGAAGAGACTTTCTCTTAGCATTACCTTCAGGATTTCCCTGGAAAGTTTACCACATAACATTCCCAGCTTCGAGACTCATTCAGCATGACTTAAATACCAGAAATATATCCAGTGGCTGTGTTATGCCAACTTCACTGGACCTAGTAATCTTCTCTCTTTAAGTGTAGAGCAACCAACCTTTGACACCAGTTGGAAAAAGGCTCATTTAGTAAGGAAGACATGTACCAAATTAAAGTTGAGAAGTCTGTGTAAAAGCAGGCCAGCATCTTACAGTAGAAACAGATAGGGTTATGATGTGTACATTAAAAGGTGCCACTGCCCCACACTTTGCTAATTTTCTTTGTTCATATCTCCTGGTTATAAGTGCAAATTGCATATTGAGGTTCTTATGGCCTTCCCAGAAGCAATAGCTAATCACAAGACTCCTGTTTGGTGCTTTCAACGTCTGCATAATACGGAGTTTGTTGGGCTGGAAGGAGACTTCAGCGTAGTCATTTGTCCTCCAAAAGCTTGCATTAAAATGGCCCCCACAGGTTTGGAATGTCAAGGTTTATTTTCAAATGTGCAAGCCCCAGCCAGTTCCCAGCCCTGGACCAAACTGGCCACTTTGCCTCTGGTACTGTGGCCACCACCACACACCGGTGAGGGTGGGTAAAAAGTTAATTGATTTCAGAGGGGGTGGGGGGCAGTTGGGGAATAAAAGACAGCCTTGCAGGAAGTAGGACTAGGTAGAGGAGAACTTAGTGCTGGCCCACAGAGTAGTCCAATGGGGTTCCTCTTTCTTATGCTCTTGAACCAATAGTCTTGGAGGAAAGGTTAAAGATTGACAATTCTAGCGGCCTGAGTACAGATCTTCTGGAAATTTCTACCATCTTTGTTCCTTTTAGGAAAAGCAGGTTGCCATGCTGAAGAGTCTACCGTCCAGTCCCATGAGGCCTCCCGCGTGCCCCCCACCCTTTCTTTCTGATATCAAGGTATAAGCATCGCTGCCTCCTGCGTAAATTGCAGAGGGAGGAACAAAATGATGAGTGCTGTTTCCCCTTTTCCTTCTGCCTGCCTCCTCGGTCCCCAAAGAGGATGCGCAGCTGCAAGGGACAAACACAGACACATTGAAGCTTTTGATTCCCCCCCTCCCTCTCCCTCTTTCTTCCTTCAAGACCCTCCAGGATGGATGTACTTTGTGCTTTGGGAAATTAAGTGGCATTCACGTGGGGGAAGGGGAGTAACTGCTTTTTATTAGCTCCAGAAAATGGTCAGTGTTCAAGTCTGTAACTAGGAATTAATTACATATAATCACTCCGTAAACTTTCTTCAGAGTTTTTCTAATTGCAGAGCAAGAGCGTAGCCCCCTTGGAGCCAAGTCCAGTTACTTTTATAATTAACAGCTCAAAGATTTGAGTCAGAAAGAAAGAAACAATGAGGCCTCTTGGATTATAAATTAGGGAAGAAAACAATAGCTTTTTTTTCCCCCCCTTTCTTTCTTGTAACCCCTTTTCTTTTCAACAAAACATTCCCCCTTTCCTCCCCTGGAGAGCCAGTGGGTTGAGGGCATCAGGTCTTTAAAGAAAAGAAGGTGGGGGGGGGGAGCAGTCATGTTTTTAGAAAGCTGGGGTGACAGTATCCCTCAAATCCTAAAGGCACAGGTAGGTTTTTGGGACATCCAACCACTTCAATTGTATGATGTCTTTTTTTTTTTTACTTCTTTTCCCTCTCTTGGCTCCTCGGGCTGAAGCTGCAAATAGCTGTGAGCCCCAGATCTCCCTGCCTCTGGATAGCCCTGAAAAGAAAGACATTCCGGGGAGCTCCCTCACCCTACAGCTGAGATGGAAAAGCCAGGGTGTTTTGGAGACCCAAGGTTGTTCTTCAAATGCAAAAAGCGAGTGCTGGATGGATTCACTCTCGGCCCCAGGTGGCTGGGCTCTAACTGCCCTTCCCCCCCGCAGGCTTTGCTCTCCTTACAGACAAACAGCCCAGGCCACGCCAGCTCTGCGGCCAGCCAGGCTGCCAGGCCGGCCCTCCCTCCCCACCCGGATCACCTACCTACCGGCCGGCTCCGAGCCAGCAGCCCGTCCTCGCCCGCCCTGGCCGTGGGCACTGTGCTCTCCTTTCTCACCTTGAAGCTCCAGGCTCCCAGCACAGAGGAATGCTGCAGTTCTCAGACCTTAACAGTGAATGACACCGGGCCACCATGAGGCTCTTGCATGGTTCGGCCTCTGAAGTGGGTTTGGCCAAAGCCATTGTGAATTCTCAGGGATCTGTTGAGGGGTGGACAGAAAGCTAATTTGTGAGTCTCCTGTGCCCTGGACGAGGGGTCCTGTTGGACAGGCGTTTCCCCTCCGCAGACCCCGGTGGTCCATGCCTGATGCTCACTGGGTTGGGAGCGGCTGCTGTATCTGGTGGCCGGCTCATCTCCAGCAGCCTCGTTTTTTTATTTTTCACCTCGGCCTCAGACTGAGGCGCAGCCCTCTCTGAGTTAGCTTCTCAGGAGAGCCTGCAGTTCTGGCTTGCATTTTATACCTAGCTTTGGGGTAGAGGGGTTCAGAGCTGGTTTCCTCTGGCCTGGGCAGGGTGATAGCCCTCTCCCCCACCCCCCAGCTTTGCTTTCTGGGACAGATCTGTGTGGCAGACACCTGTCTGTCTGCACCTTCTGCCAGGGGGCTGTGTAATTCCTAACCTTCCAGCCCCCATCAGTGGAGGAGGCCAGGGGCCCCCCAGCACAGCCTCCCGTTGAAGGCTCAGAAAGGGTTTTACTTAGGAGCCTGTGACTTCACAAAACTTGTCACCGCAGGTTTTTCTTTTTCTTTTTTTTTTTCCTCCTTTTTTTTTTTTTTTTTTTTTTTAAAGCTTCTAAACGTTGGGTTGTTGGTGTCCCTTGCTTGAGCTGCTCCTAGTTGTGACACCGAGGAAGGGTGGCTGTGGACTGGCCGGGGCTCCTTACACAGGAGCTCAGCTATTGAACAAACTGCTACCATTTTAAGCTTCAGTACAGGAGTGAGGCAGTCACTTGCCAGCCGCCATTTTAAGAATCCTGCATAAATAGCTTAGCTCCTGATGACTGCCTGTGTTAGGTGAGTGCTTATACGAAGCCGTCCTGCTAGCCATCCCTCCCCCTCCCCCAGTTTACAAGAATTAATTGCAGATTTAGGGGAAGCATGTTTTATTCCCCCCCCCTCCTTGAAATTATTAATTTGATGCATTTTGTAATCTAGAAGAGGGAAGATGTTATGCTTTTGGGGGATGAACTATTTCTTAACAGCCTGGACCATTTTGGTATTTTGAATGAAAGTTAAAAGCCAGGAAAAGTCCTTTCTTGGAAATGGTGCATGCTTGTCATTGCTCGGTGACGATCCTCTGAGAACCAGAGACTTGTGCTGGTTTTACTTGCTGGGTTAGAGATTCTTGGTTATACAAGTCAAGTAGTAAAAGGGGCACATTGGGGAAAAGAAATATCTGGGCATTGTGTATCCAGGCCTTTCCCCCCACCCCACCCGTCATAACTGAGAATCTCTCTCTCTCTCTCTCTCTTGTCTTTTGCAAGTGTTGAGGGCATGAGATGCCTGGGAATTACGGACCAGCCCCGAGTCCTCAGAATTAATAATCAGTAGGCTAACGCATGCTGGAGGTGGTGTGGCTCATCTTTAACTTTTAATTGCTCCGTTTCGGTGCATGCCAGGTTAGGAGGAAGCGAGGGCTGGCTCTCTGGTTCAGGGAATGAGCGTGGGGAGGGGAAAGACATGGTCTTGGTTGTGCTTGCAGGTGCTGTTTCTTTGAATTGCCTGAAATGTTTGAGTGTGTGAAATCCACAGGCAAACGACTTGGGTAAATATGAGCGGAAGATGTGGCTGCGGGTGTGTACCATGGATGCTAGTTGATGGTGTCTTGTTTCTTTTGGGATTGGGATTTGTTTAGTTTTCAGCTAATTTTACCATAGCCTTTATAGGTGGGTAGCCATTCTCCCAAAGAGATTTTGGGAGCAAAAAGTAATACTAATTTGAAACTTAACCACTTGTCCCTTTGTTTTTGATTGAAATGATCAGGGCTGCTGGAAGCTAGCAGATTATGGAAGGAGAGGCTCCCTCCCAATACTTTTTAATGTGTTAATGGCAAAAGTTCAAAGGATTTTCAGCAGATGTTGCCACCTTCTCTTTTTCTTTTTAAATTATTATCTGTTTTTTTCCCCCCTTAATCTTTGAACAGCAGCTCCTAAACCTAAATTGACCAAGATCTGTGGGACATTCACACAGGTACAAATCTTTTTCTCATCACCACTTTTGATGTAATATTCATAGTATTTTTTTTTTTTCTTCCTCCTGACAACATACTAGTGTTTAACACCAAACCAGCCTTAGCTCAGTGGTGTAGGAAAAAGGAAGTCCCTTTAGATGTGGCTATTTGAAATGACTCATTTTGTATTCTGGTCTTTGCTTTTGTAAATGAAGTTTTCTTTTCTTTTTATCACATAGATATTGCAGTTTCCTTTAGTCAGGTGCAGGTTATGTGGGCATGGACTTACGTGGGTTCCTTTTGCAGGGATGTCTTGCTGCTCTCTGAAAAAGATGGTTTTCTTAAATTGTGCTGGAAAACCCTGCGCTCAAGCTAGTGCGGCTGCTGCTAAACTTGGGTGATTATGTGTATACTTGAAATACTTGGAAAGATAAAACAGCTTAACTTTTTTTCCCCCTCCTCTCTCTTCTGCTTCATAATTGATTATCTTAAACTCAGCGGCGGCAGATAGCCGCCCCATAACTATTTTTGCATCTTCTTAGCCTCTCAGCAGCATTCCTGCCTGAAGTATTCAGCTCCTCTAGGCTGTTGCAAGCCAAATAATTGTTCTCTTGAATACATTCCTTCTCCTTGATCAATATACCTTTGAATGTTTTCATCACAGCAGAAATCCTTCAAGTGTTTTTTTTGGAGGGGGGTCTCTGTGAGGCATAATTGTTTCTTTCACCACTGTACATTTTAGTTGGAGCATAGACTTAACGTTTTCCCCATCACTCAAAATAATGGGATCGGTTTCAAGAAGTTTAGGATTTCACATACTTTGTGCTAGAGAGTGAAACAAAATTCTAGTTGATGGAAGGATCAAGGTTCCTGTTCTTTTGAAGTTAACCATCTTTGCCATCTCTGGCTGCTGCATGCATGGGGCTTTTCCTTAAAAATCTATTTCCAGGGAGAACCAGTTTTTCAGCAGCACCCAGCTAGGTAGACATTCGCTGTCTGTTCCAGGCAGTGTGTTTCTGAGTTGAGAATGCTTTCATCAGAAGTTGGGAGTAACAAGTCCTGGTGCAGAAATCGCCTTCACTAAGTCCTCGTCACATGGTAGCTGTGTGCTTAGATCTCGCAGGGTGGCGATTTCTTGTTGATGAAATCATTGGTGACAACATGTCACTGGTTTCGTTGGCGATTTGTGTCACTGGCTTCTCTCTACACACTGGATACATAAGTGAGATTACTAATGAGATTCAACATCAGAATGCTCACATATATTAACATTCTGGTTTAAACCCGAACTCCCTTCCTTTTCTTGCTCTCTTGGGATTGGTTAAGTCAAGAGGTCTGAGCTCTGGTGATTGAATTCTGAGCTGTCCATCTTTTCCTGTTCATCTAGCTCCCATCCTGAATTCTCTTCTCCCATCACCCCCTGAACTCTCCTTACTGTGCTTCCATCTCTCTCTGGGGTTCCAGGCCTGTGGCTGCCTGTTTTAGACTCATCTTTTGCCCTTTCTGTCCCTGGCCCCAGATCACGGAACACAAGACAGGGCATTATTCAACAGCCATCTTCCTGTCCTGCCTTTCAGTCTTCCAGATGGAAAATTCCAGCCATTATCAATTGGTGATCCATCCATTTCTTCTTGTTGAACCCTGGTCTGGTTGGAGTTGCATCTAGAGTGATTGCTCAGATTCCTATCAGGACAGTGTCAGCAGGCGGGAATGTTTGGAACCTTCTAGTGCCTCAAACCATTTTTAACCTATAAAAGCAGAACCTGCCTTTCTTCCTTTGATTTAGCTTGGGAGGTGTCTGGGGCATGGGTTAGATCCAAAGCAGCGTGCTCTCTGTTCAACAAACTCGAGTTCCAGCAGAGAGGCCTGAGAAGGTTCTGGATGACAAACCCTTCTCAGCTCTGGGGGCCTGCTTTTTCCCTTGCCTTCCCAGCCCTCTCCACTTAGGCCTGTGTCTTTTAAATAATCCTTCCTCATTCCGCTGTGGTGGCGCAGGATAATTAGTCACAGTTCAAAAGGAAGCCAGGCCTGCTTTACAGGGTGGGGAAACAGGAGTGGGGGCTGTGCAGAGACCCCCATCCTCATTCTTGGATTCAGTGCTGCTCATTTACACTATTTTGAGACCAGCTCTTTTTTAAAAGTCTGGGCCATATTTTTCTACTTTGTAATTTAACCTGTGTCTTTTTCTCATGTCCCTGAGGGAGGTAGTTGTCAGCTTGAGTGTGTGTGTGTGTGTGTGTGTGTGTGTGTGGTGTGTGGGGGTGGAAGGCTGGGAAGTAACTGGCAGAATTTAGGGGTTAGAACTCTGGATACCCTGCAAAACACCCCTAACCTGCATGCCTGCCACCTTGGTGTCAGCAATGGGAAACTTGTTCATTTGAAGGCTGGGTTCTCTTGTGCGGTAGGGGGTAGGTTGGAATTAAGTATCTAAAATAAAGATATGGCTGTTTTTGCATTATCCAATAGTATAACAATTGGGATGGTAATTTGACTTAAAAAAAGAAAAAAGCACACTGGGGAGACAGAGGTAGGAGGATCTCTGTGAGTTCCATGCAACCCTGAGACTACATAGTTAATTCCAGGTCAGCCTGGACCAGAGTGAGACCCTACTTCAAAAAACCAAAACAAACAAGCAAACAAACAAAAAAAACCCAAACCTCTATCTAGTGGTTTAAAGAAGCCCTTTAGGTGTCTTTAACACTTGGTTGAATGAAGTGTGTCGTCTCCCCCCCATCAGTGTGGGGAGTGTCCCAAAAAGGTGGGTTTATACTCTGGTACAGCTGCCCCCCCTGGGGCCCTTTCTCAGCCTACCCAAACATGAACATAATTTGCTCTCTTTCAGCTTGGCTGAAGAGGAAATAAAAACAGAACAGGAGGTGGTAGAGGGCATGGATATCTCTACTCGCTCCAAAGGTGAGTAAAAACCTTGCATTATCTATTTGGTGGCTGAGGAGGAAAGGGGGACTTCTTCCGTTGCTGCCGAGCAGTGAAGTGTGTCTCTCTGAGGCGGCGTACACTTACTGCACTGTGGAGTTCAGGTCCTGTGATGGATGGACCTGCTCTCCTGAGAGAGATCTTTTGGTTTTCCTTCCTCCTTGTGTCTGCATAGGTGTTTAGACTTGTTGGGAATCCCCTACAGTTGTTAGGTGTGTGTCTTTGGCTCAGGAGGTCTGCCTACCTCTCCAGGATGATTTTTTTTTTCAGGAATTGGCATTTAAAGGAAGGGTTTGCTGAAACCCTCTGGAGTTTGCAGCTGCTACTGGCCTCCTGACTTGAAGAGGAGGCCCCTTTGGAAAATGGTGATCGTAGGTTAGAGGAAACAAGAAATCATAGAACTTTCTAGAAAGCTCAGTTCAGTGTTTACTTGTAGGGCAAAAGGGAGCAAGCCAAGAGGGCCATCCTGGCTGATGTTGGCTCAGAGCCTGTCCCCTGTTGTGGACTGGGTCATGCCCTCTTGCTAGGGTTGGAGCTCCAAAGCTGCTCTGTTGGTGAATTCATGGGGTACCTCAAAAGGAGCCCTTCATCACTTGTGCCTTGGGATGCTTTTAATGGCTGGGGCATTTTTGTATATTTGTTTCTTGTGAATATGTGTGTGTGTTGGGGGGCATGCGTGTTTGAGACAGGGTTTCACGTGGCCCCAAGCTGGCCCAGGATGACTGACTACCTCGCTCCTCCCTGAGTCTACTTTCCAAGCGCTGGGGTTTCAGGTGTGTGTCACCGTGCCTGGTTATGTGATGGTGCTGGGAATTGAACCCAGGTCCTTGTGCATACTAGGCAGGCACTGTATCAACTGAGCTATTCCCCAGGCCCCACTGTTTGTTTGTTTGCTTGTTTTCCCTTCCGCTTGCAGTTGGTATCTGGGGAGATGGGAGGGACTTCGGAGAGGTTGATTTGGCTGGGAGTGTCTCATTGTACTCACGAGGAGACATCCTAAAAAAAAAAGTATTCTGAGAATTTTTATTTGATTTCATGTCCTTTGGGCCCAGCGGGGGCACCTGGGGGGTAGTCAGTACTGGGAAGTCCGTGAGGGGAAGGGTAGATAGGCTCAGCACCCTGTCATCACACCTGTCCCAGCTTCTGCAGGCCATCTGGGTTTCATTGTCAGCGATGGGCCCTTGAGCAGGAAGTACCTTCCACAGGGTCTTTGGAGACAGTTGATCATGAAGGAGAGAGTCTTACACTGGCTTGGGGACAAAAATGGAAGCGTGGAGGGTGAGGGAGAACCCAGAGAGGGGCTGGACAGTGTGGGAGGCTTTGTCCTTTTGTCTTTCTTTAAGCACCCACCCTGTCCTTTCCTTCCCTTCCCTTATTTGTAAATCCTGGTGTGGGATTACATGCTATCTAGGACGCCTACCTCTGGCTGCCTTGTGACAATGATATATGGGTGCAAAGGGCTGACGGGTCATCATGAGCGTCTTCCCCAAGTGAGGTCACTGGGGTTATAATGGTTCCAGCCCCTGGCCAGTGGCAGAGCTGCGCTTGTTGGAGATGGCCTCCTCCCTGGATGCTCTCATGGACTGAGAGGAGCTGTCTCCAGAAGGGTCACTGCTAGGGACTGTTGCCAGGGACTTTGCCCTCATTGCTTAGGCCCCCATTGTCCACCCTTCTCTTCCATGTATCAAGCATTGGGACCCCCTTGTCATCTTTATTACACACTTGGAGGTGCCTGATTCATTGTGTAGGACCATCCCCCTCTGCTGCCTAAAGGGGGCCAGTTCTGAGCGCGACCACTCTCCCTGTTTCTCACCTGCCCCAACCCAGCCTCACCCAGAACCAGTTCAGATCATCTTTAAAAATGGCTGGTGAGGGCTGGAGAGATGGCTCAGCAGTTACAGGCACTTGTTTGCATAGCCTGATGGCCTGGGGTTCAGTTTCCCAGTACCCAAGTAAAGCCAGATGCACAAAGTGGCTCATGTATCTGGAGTTCATTGGCAGCGGTAAGAGGCGTGCCCACACTCTGTCTCTCAAATAAAAAAAAAAAATAAATGGCCAGTTATACCAACTCCCTCCACTGACCTGTACCTCTAAGGTCATCTGAAGTCACTGTAACGTGCCTCCTGGGACACAAGGTCTTTGACCTCCATTCCCTCTGCGACGTCATGTTCACCTGGTGCCCTGTCTCTCAGCCCTGCTTCTGGGCCTCTCCTTGGAGCCTGTGGGCTCTGTGTGTGGAACATGTGGTCCTGGGTCCCTGTGACCTGCTTCTTAGCACTGAAATTTGCCTCAGACATCACTGTGAGAGGCTTTTGGTGTCCACCTAATCTGAAAGATTAGGTTCAGAGTGCATTACGTTTTTAAAATAAACTTTTTTTTTTCAGTTTTTGCTTTTTAAAAAATTATTGACAACTTCTCTAGTTATAGACAATAAACCATGATAACCATCCCTCCCACTTTTCCCTTTATTTAACTCCACTCTCCATCAGTCTCTCTTTATTTTGATGTCATCATATTTTCCTCCTATTACGATGGTCTTGTGTAGGTAGTGTCAGGCACTGTGAGGTCATGGATATCCAGGCCATTTTGTGTCTGGAAGAGCACATTGTAAGGAGTCCCACCCTTCCGTGGGCTTTTACGTTCTTTCTGCCACCTCTTCTGCAGTGGACCCTGAGCCTTGGAAGGTGTGATAGAGATATTGCAGTGCTGAGCACTCCTCTGTCACTTCTTCTCAGCACTATATTGCCTTTTGAGTCATTTCAGAGGTCATTGCCATCTGAAAAGAGAAGCTTCTCTAATCAAAACTGAGAATAGCATTAATATATGGGTATGAACATTAAGAGAAGTGCTTTCTGGGTAGTTGGGTGAGCACAGACACCAGCAGACTTCCCCAGTCATAGGTTTTTGAGTATCAGGCACGTATCCCTTCCAGTGGGCCTCCAATCCAATCAGAGAGCCGTCAGTTTCTCCCATAACAGGCATGCATGCTGCTATTGCACCCGTTGGCTCATTTGACCTGGCTCGTCCAGTTTAAGGCTTGCAGTGTCCACTGTTGTTTTTCACCACTGAGGACTTCTCTCTTCCATGGAGCTGCTTGCAGCATAGCCTTTTCCAGCTTCCTGTCAGCTGGTCTACAGGAAGGAGGTTTTCAGCTCAGCCCAGCTTGATTTCTCAGTGACCTTGCAGCCCAAGTATGTGGAGTCTTCAGCAGTAGGGTCTTACCATCTATTCCTGATGGGAAACCAAGGGCCTCGGCAATGGCCTGTAATGTTTTGGGGGCATCAGGGACCTCCCTGGCTTACAACTCACTGGAAGGTTTTTCTCCTTCTTTTCTTTTTTTTTTTTTTTATAATGAGGATCTCGGTCTAGCCCCGGCTGACCTGGAATTCACTATGTAGTTTCAGGCTGGCCTCAAACTCATGGTGATCCTCCTACCTGGGTTTCCCAGGGGCTGTGTGACTGTTCTTTGCTACTTGTTGCTGTCCCAGAGAGCTAAAAGTACTTTCTCTACATGGGGCTGGGCATCCATGAGCGCCCCTTCCCCCCACTTCAGAGCAGGATGTTATGCAGTTTTCTTTTTGGGGTGTGTGTGTGTGTGTGTGTGTGTGTGTGTGTATGTACATGCATGTGTGCGTGTGTGTGCCGTCAGCCCATATCATATGGAGGCATGAGACAATCTTGGATATATCCACCACCTCTTTTGAGACAAGTTGTCTCTCATTGGCTTGGAGACAGGGTCTTGTTATCTTGGAGTTCACCAGTTAGGCTAGGTTGGCTGGCCAGTGAGCTTCAGGGATTTCCAGATCTCCACTCTGCCGGGACTGGGATTACAGGTGCATGCCCAGCATTTATGTGGGTACTAGGTATTGAATTTTTTTTAAATTTTTTTTGTTCATTTTTTATTTATTTATTTGAGAGCGACAGACAGAGAGAAAGACAGATAGAGGGAGAGAGAGAGAATGGGCGCGCCAGGGCTTCCAGCCACTGCAAACGAACTCCAGAGGCGTGCGCCCCCTTGTGCATCTGGCTAACGTGGGACCTGGGGAACCGAGCCTCGAACCGGGGTCCTTAGGCTTCACAGGCAAGCGCTTAACCGCTAAGCCATCTCTCCAGCCCTGGGTATTGAATTTATGTCCTCATGTGAAGTAGGTACTCGGCTGAGTCATTTCCCCAGCCTGTCATAGAACTTACATATATTTCTTTTTGTCCTTCTTTCGTTTTTTCGAGATAGGGTCTCACTCTAGCTCAGGTTGACCCCCCCCCCCCACACACACAGTTGAGTTTTGAGACAATCTCGTGTGGTTGAGCCTAGCCTTGAACTCCTCATGCTCCTGTCAACTCCCAGGATTACAGATATGTGCCACCACACTCAGCATTCAGAGAGTGCACACTTCAGACAGTCACCAGAAGGTCATAGGAGACAATTACATGTGGCGACCAGAACCCTAGGACCCTGGGCTTACAGAGCTGAAGTCTGCATGTGTGTTAGGGGACTGGGGACCAGGGCTTATCTCTTCCATTCTCAGTTGTCGGCGTGACGATTCATGCCCAGCGAGCACTTAATTATCCCTCTTCCTGCTTCTAGCGTGGTACTGAGCCTTCCGTGCTTTGGTCCCTGAACGCCCCATCGGGGCGCGGTCTTTATGAGCAGAAAAAGCCAGCTGTGGCTCATTGCGCCCAGAAGGAAGGTGGTCAGCTGGCTCATGCTGACAGTAGCCAGGCTAGTGGTTGCTTTTGCAAGTAGACTCGCCCATGACCTCCTAGGGAACAACGGAGCACAGAGCACAGTCCGTGTGTCATGTGTTTGTCCTGCGGCTGCCATGTGGACATTTGGACCCACCCTCGTCTGCCCCCACTGGGAGGAGAAAATTCCTGAAAAGGAGGTGATACGACTCTGGCCTCTGTTGAACCTTGGAACATTGTTCTTGACTTGCAGCTGGAAAACAGGCTATATCAGTTACAAACTGTATTCGTAACAAAATACCCAATAAAGCAGCTTAAGGCAGGAAAGGTTTATTTTGGCCTAATGTCTGAGGTTACAGTCCATCATAGTAAGGGAGGCATTGTGGGGGTTACAGTCTGTCGTGATGGGGGTTACAGTTTGTCGTGGTGGGGAGGTATCATGACACAAGCCTGAAGTCCCTGGTCACATTCAGTCGGCTGTCAGGAAGCAGAGAGACACTGATGTTGCTCAGTTTGGTTTTCTTTACTTTTCTTTCTTTCTTTTTTTTTTTTTTGCTTAAATATTTTTATTTAGCTGGGCATGGTGGTGCATGCCTTTAATCCCAGCACTTGGGAGCCAGAGATAAGGAGGATCGCCATGAGTTTAAGGCCGCCTGAGACTACATAGCAAATCATAGTGAATTCCAGGTCAGCCTGGACTAGAGTGAGACACTACCTGGGAAAACCAAAACAAAACAAAATTATTTTATTTATTTACAAAGAGAGAGATATAGATAGAGGCTCTGCAGGTAAAGCGCCTTAACCACTGAGCCATCTTTCCAGCCTGGTTTTCTTTTTATTAAGGTTCAGACCCCAGCCCGTGGGGTGGTGCCACTCACATTAGGGTGGCTCTTCCCACCTCAGTGAACCTAATGTAGAGAGTCCCAGAGAGCTGCCTCCTAGGTGATTCTAGATGCTATCAAGTCGACAGTGCAGATTGTAGGCATCACTTATTCTCTGAGCCTAATCTGCTTGGGAAGCTCAGAAACTCCCATAGTAATTGTTATAGAGGAGGTTTTATTTATTGATTTATTTGACAGAGAGAAAGAGGGAGGGAGGAAGAGGGAGAAAGAGAGAGAACGGGCGCGCCAGGGCCTCCAGCCACTGCAAACGAACTCCAGACACATGTGCCACCTTGTGCATCTGGCTTATGTAGGTTCTGGGGAGTTGAACCTGGATCCTTAGGCTTCACAGGCCAACTTTCTAGCCCAAATTCTTTTTCTTTTTCTTTTTCTTTTTTTGATTATTTATTTATTTGAATGCAACAGACAGAGAAAGAAAGAGGCAGATATAGAGAGAGAATGGGCGCGCCAGGGCCTCCAGCAGACGAACTCCAGACTCATGTGTCCCTTGTGCATCTGGTTAACGTGGGTCCTGGGGAATTGAACCTCGAACCGGGGTCCTTAGGCTTCACAGGCAAGTGCTTAACCGTTAAACCAACTCTCCAGCCCCCCCTTTTTTTTAGGTTTCACTCTATCTCAGGCTGGAATTCACTATGTACTCTCAGGGTGGTCTCAAACCCATGGCATTCCTCCTACCTCTGCCTCCTGAGTGCTAGGATTAAAGGCATTAACCACCACACCCAGCTTTTTTCATTCTTTATTTAAAAAAAATATTTTATGTATTTATTTATTTGAGGGAGAGAGAGAGAGAATGAATGGGCATGCCAGGGCCTCTAGCTACTGCAAATGAACATCTGGCTTATGTAGGTACTAGGGGAATTGAACCTGGGTCCTTTGACTTTGTAGGCAAGCTCCTTAACCTCTAAGCCATCTGTCCAGCCCCATAGCTTGGGATTCTCTAATCATATTTAGTCTGTATTCTATATCACTATTTAGGTCCTCTACATCTTCAGTTAGCGCTACCTGCCATGCAGTTATTTATTAATAGAATAATTCCCTCGTTTGCCAGGGCTGTCACACCAGCCTTGGCATTTTCCCAGAGTGCTTCTCAGGGGACAGAGCCTTCCAGCTTGACATTTGTGTGTGTGTCCAAGGTGACGGCTTGCTGAAAAGTGTGTAAGCATAAGTTGTAAGTATAGTATAGATGCCAGGTGTGCTTGCACAATCAGTGTTTTGTTGGTAGTTGCTGTGTTCATGTATGATTTGCAAAGTGCCTCATCTGGTTCTCATCATAATGCACGGATGTGTGTGGTTCCCATCTTACAGCTGAAAAAACTGAGGCCAGGATGGACAAATGAAGTGGCAAAGTAGGGTGGGGTTTAGGCGTCAGGATTTCCCGTTTCCTCCCCCCAGAAAAAGAAAAAAAAAAAAAAGAGAAAACCAAAACCAAACAAACACACTTCTGGTAGTCTTTATTTTATGCATTTATTTGAAAGAGAGAGTGAGAAACAGGCAGACACAGAGAGAATGGGTGTACCAGGGCCTCCAGCCACTCTAAACAAACTCCAGATGCATGTGTCTGCTCATGTATCTGGCTTATGTTGATCCTGGGTCCTTAGGCTTTGTAGGCAAGCACCTTAACCATGAACCCATCCCTCCAGCCCAGGCTTTTCTTCTTTTTTTTTTTGAGGTAGGGTCTCACTCTAGTCCATGCTGACCTGGAATTCACTATATAGTCTCAGGGTGGCCTCGAACTCACCATGATCCTCCTACTTCTGCCTCCCCAGTGCTGGGATTAAAGATGTGCACCTGGTAGGCTTTTCCTTTTTAATATTTATTTTTTAAACTTATTTATTTATTTTGAAAAATTTATTTATTCATTCATGAGAGAGAGAGAGAGAGAGAGAGAGAGAAAATGGGCATGCCAGAACCTCCAGCCTGCAAATGAACCTCAGATGCACGTGCCACTTTGTGCATCTGGCTTACATGGGTATTGGAGATCGAACCTGGGTCCTTAGGCTTCACAGGCAAGTGCCTTAACTGCCAAGCTGGCTCCCAGGTCCCTTATTTGCTTATTTCAGAGGAAAAGCAAGAGAGAAAGAGAAAGAGGCAGATAGAGAATGGGCATGCCAGGGCCTGCAGCCACAACAAACACTCCAGACACACACACAGTACCTTCTGAATCTATCTTATGTGGGTCTTGGGGCAATTGAACCTGGGTCCTTTGGCTTTGCAGGCAAGTACCTTAACCACTAAGCCATCTCTCCAGCCCAGGCTTTTCCTTTTGTTTTAATTCTTTGAACTGAATTCTGAACTGTATTCCAAGGGTTCCAGGTCAGGTTCAGGTCCAGCAGGTAACTCAGTGGTGGTTGCTGGCCTCTGGCGTTGTTGGGGACCTTTGGTGCGGGAGAGGGTGTTCAGCCAAAAGGAGAAGGCCTTCCATTTCACTGTGGCAGGAATAGGGCTCACTGAGGAACTCCCTCTCCCCCATTTCCTGAAATAGTGCTTCATTTTAAAATGTGGTCTGTGGGCTGGAGAGATGGCTTAGTGGTTATGCACTTGCCTGTGAAGCTGAAGGACCCCGGTTCGAGGCTCGATTCCCCAGGACCCACGTTAGCCAGATGCACAAGGGGGCGCACGCATCTGGAGTTTGTTTGCAGTGGCTGGAGGCCCTGGTGCGCCCATTCTTTCTCTCTATCTGCCTCTTTCTCTGTCTGTTGCTCTCAAATAAATAAATAAAATAAGAAACCCCCAAAATATTAAAATGTGGTCTGTGCAAACCAGAGCAAACATAAACCGTGACAAAATACACCCCCTCCCCCCCAGGACAGAAGTGGCGGAGGGCCATCTGTGCATTCTCTGCGCAAGATTGGTCACAACACGCTTCCTTGCAGGATTTTGGGCACGCCGTGCGTGAGTCAAAAACAAGGCCCTGGAAATGTCTGATGTGGAGTCCACGTCTCCCTACAAAGGCTCCTTGTTCTGGGCTGTTTGCATCGTGATCCTGCCGTGTGTACACTCTGTGAAAATGGTGGTGGTCTGTGGGTACCGGGGCTGCCAGAGGCTGAACACTGTCTGTGTGATGTCGCCGGCACAAGGGAACGAACCCCTTAGAAGCTGGGTTCAGATGCAGTGGAAGTCCAGGCCATTAAAATCCCGAACAGTACCCTTCCTGCTGAGACTCGCCTGGGTATGGACGCGTTTGCTGAGGCAGGGTGCCGGAGCATAAATGATCACAGCAATTTACTGAGTAGCCCCAGACCTCACTTGGCAACGTGTGCCCCTCTCTCACTCTTGTATGCAAAATACAAGGCAAGAAACCTGTCATTTTTCAAGGAATCACTAAGAAAACATAACTCCTTTTTTTGTGTGTGTGTGTGGGAGTACATGTGTGTGTAATGTGTGTGCCATCAGCAAGCCCCAGTAATCCTCTGGTCTCTGCCTCCCCTGTGGACTGGGGTTCCAGTTCTGCAGGCCACACCCAGATGTTTATCTGGGGTCTGGGACCGAGACAGCCTCCCATGCCTGTGCTCTGCACCACCGAGCCATCCCCCGCCCCTTTGCTTCTAAGCCACTGGCTGACGCAGAGGTGCTGAGTCTTTCAAGCATTGAGCATCAGTAATTGGACCTGTTTGAGCTTTTCTGCCTCTCAGAGATCCAGGAAGTGCCAGCCATCTACTGTGCATTGGAAAGAATTTACTTATGAGTTAGATAACTACCAGATTGTACCTCTCCTAACAAGGTCTCATAGGCCCCGGAACTCTGAAGATGTCTGACGGAGGCTTTGCAGAGCAGGGATTGTTCACCTTCCCTTAGCCAGTGTCGCCTCTCTTGGCATCTGCTTTTGGGTCCTGCTGGGGATGTGCGCCACAGCTGATCCTCATGGTTCTTCTGGGGAAACTTGTGTACCTGGCCTGTTTTTTGGAAGCCTGACCATGTCACATGTGACTTTGGTTCTAGAAGACTGTGCTCTGTCTGAAATGAACCATTTTGAACCTTAAAAAGAACCACTTCTTGTTTTTCCTCTTCCATAGGCCTTAGAACAAAGTACTATGTGGGAGGCCTCCTTAGAGAGCCTGGCCATTTTTTTTTATTATTATTTTAAGCCAAAGGAAGGGTAGGACTGCTTACAATATACTCTTCTAGACACAAAATGGCCTGGATCTCCATGACCTCATAGTGCCTGACACTACCTACATGAGACCCTCATAATAGGAGGAAAAGATGATATCATCATCATAAGAGAGAGTAATTGAGGGGGGGAGGGGATATGATGGAGAGTGAAGTTGGGGGGACAGTGGTAGGGGGAGGGATTTATGGTTTATTGTCTCTAATTATGGAAGCTGGCAATAAAAATACATAAGAATTTTATTTATTTATTTTGCAAGCAGATAGATAGAGATAGAAAGAGAAAGATAGAAGTATATGGGTGGGTCTCTAGCCACTACAAGTGAACTGCAGATGCATGCACCACTTTATGCATCTGGTTTTATCTGGGTACTGGAGAATTGAACCTGGGTTGTTTGGCTTTGTAGGCAAGTGTCTTAGCCACTGAGCCCCATCTCTCCAGTCCCCCCTTTTTATACTAGAACATTTCAAATAATAGTTCCAGGAGGTCTGAAAAACTTGGGTCGAGAAGTGTTCTGGATTTCAGATTTTCCCAGATTTTTGGATATTTGCATATGCATAATGAGATATCTTGGGGATAAGACCCAAAGTCTAAACATGGAAGTCAAACTCACTAATGTTTCACATACACCTGATAAATGTTCTTAGACTTTTGTTGTTGTTGTTGTGTTTTCAAGGTAGGGTCTCACTCTGGCTCAAGCTGACCTGGAATTCACTATGTAGTCTCAGGGTGGCCTTGAACTCACGGTGATCCTCCTACCTCTGCCTTCTGTATGGTACACCACCATATCCAGTTAGGTTTTTTTTTTTTTTTTTTTGAGATACTCGATGTAGCCCAGGTTGACCTGGAATTTACTATATAGTCTCAGGGTGCCAAAGTGCTGGGATTCAAGAGGCCTGTGTCACCATGCACAGTCAGTTTTTTTTTTTTTTTTTTTCATTTGTGCACACTTTACCTGCTTAGGCATGTCCCCAGCCCAGAAATTCCGGTTGTTGTTATTTTGGTTTTTGTTTTGTGGTCCTGGGGATTGAATCTAGGGCCTCTAGGCAAGAACTTCTCCACCAACGTACATTCTCAGCTCTGCATATGGGCTGCAGTGATCTTCCTCAGTCTCCCAACTTGTTGGGACTACAGAGTGTACCACTTTGCCAGGCTTCTTTTGTATGGGTGCCCACATTTTGTTATGACTCCCCTTCGCCCTTTCTTTTTTATGTTTTTGGTTTTTCGAGATAAAATGTCTCACTCTAGTCCAGGCTGACCTGGAATTCACTGTGTAGTCTCAGGCTGGTCTCGAACTCACAGCCATCCTCTTACCTCTTCCTCCCAAGTGCTGGGATTAAAGGTGTGCACCACCGTGGCCGGTTTGTTGTTCCCTTTTTCTTTTGGTGGGCACCGAGTCATGTCTGTATCTTGGCTGTTGTGAACAGTGAACATTGCTGTAGCTAGTGCTCATGTGACGCATGCGTTCACTTCTCTTGGGTGGAGACCCAGGAGAATAGAATTGTAGGGTCATAGAGTGGGCATTTATTTTGCTTGTCCTAGAGCCTCATGTGTCCTGGTACCTACCCTCTTCCACCGAGCTGTGCCCTCAGCTCCCCTTGAAGAGCACAGCCCCGAAATCCTGCTTGCCTATCTTTTAGCTTCTCCTCTCCATTTCTCTTCCCTCTCTACTCACAACACGCATGGGTAGACACCAGATTCCATTTCTGCCATGGATCTCCCTACCAGATCCGTCAGGAACACTGGGATGGGTCCGTGCGTCCTCAAGTGCCCTGCTTGCCTGCCAGGTTGGCTCCTTGTCTTTCTATTCAGTTTCTACATCCAGGCTTTCCAGTGTTGTTGAAATTTACCTGAAGTCAGAATACCTTCTCCAGTGTGACCCAGGCCACGTTTCCAGTGCCTAATCCTCCCCACCGGGCTGGAGGCTTCCCTGCTGGACAGCACCGGCGAAAAGGAACGCAGGAAGCTGATTACAGTGTTTGGCCGATTACAATGTTTGGCGGAGGCTTCCGCGGATTAATGGATTTATTGTTTTTGGGGGGGGTTGTAATGGGCGCACATGTGGGACCCCATGGAATAGAACATGCTCCATCAGGTTCTGATGCTTTCCAGCCTCGGCCTCCCCAGCGGAGTGATGGATCATGTTGGTTGCCCCTCCAGACCCTGCTTGTTCTCTTCTTGCAAATCCCCGCAGAGAGTCATCTCTTCCTGTCTTCCCAGCTTGGCATTGCTTGTCACGCCCCTGCGGAGCTGGCCTTCTGTGTCCTAGAAGAGCCTTGGACTAAAGAAGGGGCGGGTGGGAGAGTTGGGGCCCGCCCTATCATCGCCTGCAGCATGCCCTGTTGTAATCACTCTTTCCCTCAGACCCAGAGGGGTAGCAGGACTCTAGCGTCTTTTGACTAACAGAGGAACTGGCGATTCCTAGTTGCTGCTGCTTGCTTTTTTCAGTAAAGGGTCTCTCTCTCTCTCTCTCTTTCTCTTGCCTTTCTTTTTTTTTTTTTTTTTTTGAGGTAGGGTCTCACTCTAGCCCAGGTTACTATGTAGTCTCAGGGTGGCCTCGAACTCACATAATTCTTCTACCTCTGCCTCCTGAGTGCGGGGATTAAAGGCATGGGTCACCCACCCGTTTTCTCTCACTCTCTCTCTCTTTTCTGTAAAGGGTTTCTTTGAAATAGAAGGTAATTAACTTTAGCGGAAGATTAGTTTGGGTTTTTTTTCTTTTTCTTGTTGTGGGCATGTGTATGGGCATGCACTTGGGAGGCAGGCATGTGCCAGGGTGCATGTGTGGCGGGCAGGGGACAGTTTGCTAGTTGGTTGCCACCTTTCCTCCTCATTTGAGGCCGGGTTTCTCTCTCTGCATCTGTTTCTGCTGTGTTGTTCTTTGCTGCACTCACCATGAGCTTCCGGAAAATTCTCTCTGCCTCCCACCTCGTTGGCAGCCTGCTGGATGCAGAAATGGAGTCCCAGGATGGAACTGGGCTATTCAGGCTTGAGCAGTAAGCACCTTATCCACCGGGTCATCTCCCTAGCCCCGTTTTTTTTTTCTTTTGTTGTTTTTGACGTAGGACCTCACTCTGTAGTGCAGGCAGGTGTTGAACTTGTGGCAATCCTCCTGCCTCAGCTCAGCTTTGGCTTAGTCAGGAACCATCATGCTCTGCTGGGAGTTTCTGACAAATTATAAAATCAACATATGTTGTCTGGAGAGACGGCTTTGTGGTTAAGGCACTTGCCTGCAAAGCATAAGAAAGGGCCTCGGTTCTATTCCCCAGGACCCACGTAAGCTTGATGTACAATGAGTTCATTTGCAGCGGCTTTAGACCCTGGCACACCCATTCTCTCTCTCTCTCAAATAAATAAATAAAAAGAAAATACTTAAAATCAACATATCTCTTTGCCACAAATCAAAGTATGCAAAGAAAAACCCCAAGACTTTTTACCAGGTAACTGATGTTTGTACTTTGAAGTAAGGTCAGTTAAGTCACACTCTTCACTCTTGCTTATAAAAGTCTAAACAGGGGCAGAGGATCTAGCTCCACCTGAGTACTCCCCCATAGTATTTATCTTTATCTTGTTCTCTCTTTTTCTTTCTTATCTTTTAAAAAATATTTTGTGTGTTTATTTATTTAGAGGAAGTGGGTGTGCCAGGGCCTCTAGCCAAACGAACTCCAGATGCATATACCACCTTGTATATCTAGCTTACTGGGTACTGGAGAATCGAACCTGAGTCCTTAGGCTTAGCAGTCGAGTACCTTAACCACTCAGCCATCTCTCCAGCTCCTCTTTCTTAGCTTTTAAAATATTTTTGCCAGATGTGGTGGTGCACACCTTTAATCCCAACACTGGGCAGGCAGAGGTAGGCGGATTGTGGATTGTCGTGAGCTCAAGGCCACACTGAGACTACAGAGGGAGTTCCAGGTCAGCCTGGGCTAGAGAGAGATCCTACCTCAAAAAAAGAAAATTATATTTATTTAAATATGAGTTCGCCCAAGAGAAAATGGGCACGACGGGACCTCTAGCCACCGCGAATGAATGTGCCACCTTGTGCATCTGACTTATGGGTTCTGGGGAATTGAACCTGGGTTCCTAGTCGTAACAGGCAGGTGCATTCACCACTAAGCCATCTCTCAACACCCCCCCCCCCCCCGCTTTATATTTTAGGCAGGCTCTCATTGTAGCCCAGACAGACCTGGATCTTGGATTCACTGTATAAGCCAGGCTGGCCTGGAACTCATTATGTAAAGTAGGCTGGCCTCAAACTCATGGCAGTATTCCTGTCTCTGCCTCCCAGGTGCTGGCATTATAGACATGTCTGGTTTTTATTTTTATTTATTTATTTTTTGTTTTTGAGATAGGGTTTTGCTCCAGTCCAGGCTGACCTGGAATTCACTATCTAGCCTTAGGGTGACCTTGAACTCATGGCGATCCTCTTACCTCTGCCTCCTGTGTGTGCCACCATGCCTTGTTGGTTTTATTTTTTAAGAGAAGTGAGAAACACAAATTAAAAAAAAAAAAATCACCACGTTAGCTAGATGCACAAGGGTCGCATGCACCTGGAGTTCATTTGCAGTGGCTGGCGGCCCTGGCTTGCCCATTCTCTCTCTCTCTCTCTCTGTCTCTTTCTCTGTCTGTCACTCTCCAATAAATAAACAAAAAAATTTTTAAAAATCAGTTTTTTTCAATTTAAAATGTTGACAACTTACTGAAAATTTCAGAGGAGCACCTAGCTGTAGGTACAGTGCGTTGAGCTGAACATCTCTGAGTGGTTGGGGATTAATTGCCCTTCTGGGTCATCGGTTCCCTCTCATCAGCTGTCCACAGGGCTCTCAGTAATCCTCTGACCTGACTTTATCCCAACTACCTCTCGTGACCCTCCTGTAAGTCCCCACTCCGAGACCTTGCAGCTGGAGGACTGCAGCAGGGTGGGCTGGCACATGGCTGTGGTCCCAGTGCTCAGGAAGCTGAGCCAGGAGGATCATGAGTTCAGTGCCATCCTGGGCTATACCAAGAGACCCCATTTTAATCAAACAACAGCAGGAAGCCAGGTTGCTGTTTCTTGGATTGGGACCAGATACAGGAGGTTGGTGTGAGCTGAGGGCTGATGTTGTATGACAAATATACTTGTTGTTATTTTGGTTTTTTTTTTTTTTTTCCACATCTTCCTTTTTAAAAAATATTTCATTTTATTTACTTACTTGAGAGAAAGGGAGAAGATGGGGTGGAGAGAATGGGTGCACCTGGGCCTCTAGCCACACCCAACGAACTCCAGATGCATGTGCCACTTTGTGCATCTGGCTCTAAGTGGGTACTGGGTACTGGGTAATTGAACCCAGGCTTTCTTTTCAAAAAATATTTTATGTATTTCTTTATTTATTTGAGAGAGAGGCAGATAGAAAGAGAGAATGGGTGCGCCAGGACCTTTAGCCACTGCGAACGAACTCCAGACGCATGCGCCTCCTTGTGCATCTGGCTTATGTGGATTCTGGGGAATTGAACCGAGGTCCTTAGGCTTTGCAAGCAAGCACCTTAACCACTAAGCCATTTTTCCAGCCTGAACCCAGGTTTTTAAGGCTTTGCAGGCAAGTGCCTTATCTGCTGAGCCATCTCTCTAGCCCCTAATACACATCTTTCGATCTAGATTTCATTCTCGGTCTGGGAGACAGACTGTGATCCACACAGAAGAAATAGAGGGAGACAGGAAAGGGAGGTGGAGTTCTGTCCACTCGTGCCTGTGGAGTGGGGTGGAGGGAAGGTGAAGTTGACATGTGATGATTTACTTACTGTCCCTGGTTGAGACCGAGCGGGCTTACCTTGACCGAACATTCGTTAACCAGCCATCTCAGGAATGTATATTTATGAATGTGCATGTGTGTGGAGGCCAGAGGTCCATGTGACATATCTTCCTCAGTCACTTCTCAGCATTCCTCTGACCTTATTTATTATTTTTTACTTATTTATTATTATTTACTTATTTATTTTTTGAGGTAGGGTCTCACTCTAGCTCAGGCTGACCTGGAATTCACAACGTAGTCTCAGGGTGGCCTCAAACTCACGGCCATCCTCCTGCCTGTGTTTCCCAAGTGCTGGGATTAAAGGCCTGTGCCACCATGCCCGGTTTTCCACCTATTTATTTTTATTTAATTTTCTTTCTCTTTAAATATTTTATTTTTATTTGTTTATGTGAGAGAGAGAATGGGCGTGCCAGGACCTCCACCTGCTGCAAAGGAATTCTAGATGCATGCGCTACCATGTGCATCTGACTTATGTGGATGCTGGGAAGTTGAACCTGGGTCCTTAGGCTTCACAGGCAAGCACCTTAACTCGTAAACCATCTCTCCAGCCCTATTTAAATTAAATTAATTAATTTATTTGAGAAAGAAAGGGAGAGAGAGAGGGCGGTGGGTGGGGATGGGATGGGTGCTCTAGGGCCTCCAGCAAAAGAACTCCAGATGCATGTGCCACCTTGTGCATCTGGCTTACATGGGTACTAGAAAATCTAATCTGGGTCTTAGGCTTTACAGGCAAGCAACTTCACTGCTAAGCCATCTCTCCAGCCCTCCACCTGTTTATTTATTTATTTATTTTTGGTTTTTCGAGGTAGGGTCTCGCTCTAGCCCAGGCTGACCTGGAATTCACTATGTAGTCTCAGGATGGCCTTGAGCTTGCAGCGATCCTCCTGCCTCTGTCTCCTGAGTTCTGGGATTAAAGATGTGCTTCACCTGTTTGTTTTTAATTTAATTAATTTGCATGCGTGTGTGTCTAAGTATGGTTATGCCAGGGTCTCTTGCTACTGCAAACGAACGTCAGGGAAGTGTGCTGTTTTGTGTCTGGCTTCACGTGGGCACTAAGAAATTGAACCCAGGGCCTTCAGCCTTTGTAAGCAAGCTCCTTCAACCCAGAGCCATCTCTCCAACCCTTCACTTTAATTTTTTTGATAGGCTTTGTCATGGAAACTAGAGCTCATCAATTCTTGGCTAGACTAGCTAGCCAACAAGTCCTAGATAATCCTCCTTAGTGCTGGAATTACAGACATGCACTGCTGCTCCTTGCTTTTATATGGGTGCTGGGGATCTGAACTGAGCTCACCTTCACAGCCTTAAAAACAAAAATAAACAAAAAGACAATGGGGCTGGAGAGATGGCTTAGCGGTTTAGTGCTTGTCTGTGAAGCCTAAGGACCCTGGTTTGAGGCTTGATTTCCCTAGTACCCATGTAAGCCAGATGTACAAGGTGGTGTATGCATCTGGAGTTCCTTTGCAGTGGCTGGAGGCCCTGGTGCACCCATTCTCTCTCTCTCTGCCTCTTTCTGTCTGTTGCTCTCTAATAAATAAAAATAAACAAGAAAAGACAGCTGTTTTATTTTTTCATTTTTTTCCCCAAAACTTTGTTTATTTGGGAGAGAGTATGGGCTTGCCACACATCACTTTTTGAGTCTGGCTTTACTTGGGAACCTGGACCAGTAGGGTTTTATAAGTAAGCGTGTTTTTTTTTTCTAATTTTTATTGATAACCTCTATATATATTCATAATGTTCCCTGATCATAATCCCTTCCCATCACCTTCCTTAGTTCCTTCCTCCACTGAACCCTCCCCCTTAAGGTAGGGTCTTACTTTAGCCCAGGCTGACCTGGAATTCACTATGTAGTCTCAGGGTGGCCTCAAACTCAGGGACCTCTCTGCCTCCTTAGTGCTGGGATTAAAGACATACACCACCGTGCCCAGTTGAACCCGTTCTTTTTTTTTCCTAACAAGTCCCTCTTTTATTTTGCATTTTGTTGCCCCCTCCACCCCCAGTTATGCATGTGTTGTGTAGGTAGCATTAGCCAGTGCGATATCTTAGAGCCCAGGCTGTTCTGGAACATTCATCTTGCCTCAGCCTTCCTAGTGGTGGGAATACAGGTGTGTGTCATCAAGTTCAGCTCCCTGGGGGTGGGGATGGGACAGGAAAGGGGAGGCTTTTCAGTGGCACTATCCAGTGCATGGCTGGAACATGGGTAACCCATCATTTCCAGGAGAGAATTTTCATGCAGTCCCTACTTGTAGAGGAAATGGGCGTTTTGGGTGAGAAACAAGCGTGTCTGTGGGCTGGTTAAAAGGGGAATTCTCTTGACTTCTAACCTTACTGTCTCTCTCATAAATAATTTTTTTTTTTTTTTTAAGAAGAGAGAAAGAGAGGGAGAATGGGCATGTCAGGGCTTCTGTAAACGAACTCCAGATGCATGTGCCATGTTGTGCAACAAGTTTACATGGGTCCTGGGGAATGGAACCTGGATCCTTTGGCTTTGCAGGCAAGCGCCTTAACTGCTGAGCCATCTCTCCAGCCCCTTACTGTCTTCCTGCTTTGCTGGAAGAAATTCTAAGGCTTGAGAAGAAATCGTGGAGTTTCCTGTGAGTCAGGTTCCTGGCACACTTGCAGTATCATTATCCCTGTCTCGTTGTGTTCCTGATGGTCATATAGCAGGCACCTATCAGCCAGGCTGTGTGCCCAGCGATGTGCCACTGTGAAGGGCACCCAAGACTGAACTATATCAATATTCTGAAGATGCCCCGAGTGAGCTGCAGAGGAACAAGATGTCAGACACTTTCCAGTGAGGGATGAGTTCAGTGCCCGCCCCCCTTACTCCTGGGAGTCTGGGGTGTCAGAGAAGGCCCCACTGGGGAGAGGTGGCACTGGAGCCGGAAGTTGGCCATTGTGGAGAAGACTGCGGAACATTCTAAATAGAGGGAGGAGGGACCAGCCAAGAGCAAATGAAGCCTGTCTGAGGAGCAGGAAGAGGGGAGGCCATGGGCTGGAGCAGGCTTGAGCAGCCCAAAGTGAGCTCGGCTGCGATGCAGCCACGACACTGGGTTTGGGTGAATTTTGGGGTGTGTCTCTGTGTGTGTGTGTGTGTGTGTGTGTGTGTGTGTGTGTGTGTGTGTGTTCATGCATGAGCACCCGGGCGGAGGTCACGGGACAGCTTTGAGGTGTCCGGGCCTTTCATCTTGTTTCCCTCACCGCTGCGTTTGCCAGGCTGGTCCCCAGCTTCGGGGAATCTTCAGCTGCCTTCTCTGGGTGAGAGTGCTGGATGCTGGGATTGCAGTAGCCTGGAGGCTTCTGGCTTCATCATCATCATCATCATCATCATTATTATTATTTTCTTTTTAAATTTTTGGTTCATTTTTATTTATTTGAGAGTGACAGATGAAGAGGCAGATATATAGAGAGAGAGACTTGTGTAGATAGATAGAGAGAATTGTACATCTGGCTAACATGGGTCTTGGGGAATTGAGCCTCGAACCGGGGTCCTTAAGCTTCACAGGCAAGCGCTTAACCGCTAAGCCCATTTTGTTTTGTTTTGTTTTGTTTTTTTTTGAGGTAATGTTCTCGCTGTAGCGCAGGCTGACCCAAATTCACTGTGTAGTTTCAGGCTCGCTTCTCTTGTCCTACCTCTCTGTGTCCTTAGTGTTAGGATTAAAGTCACCTGGTGTGGCTTTTTAAAACAAGTGTTTACTGATTTGCACGTGTATGTGTTTGTGTGTGGGTGTACCACGAGTCTCCTGCTACCAGACTGTGCTATTTTTTGTGTCTGGCATTACATGGGTACTGGGTAATTTAACCTGGGCCCACAGGTTTTGCAGTCCAGCACCTTTAACCACCTGAGCCATTTCCCCAGCTCCCTCCTGCTTTTTTATTTTTATTTATTTATTTATTTATTTATTTTTGAGGTAGGGTGTTCTAGCCCAGGCTGACCTGGTACTTTTTTCTTTTTCAATTACGTGTGTGTGTGTGTGTGTGTGTTGAGGTTAGAGGACAACCTCCCCGTCCCCCCCACCCCCAAGGCGGGGTCCCACTGTAGTAGGCTGACCTGGAGTGTACTATGTAGTCTCAGGCTGGCTTCACGGCGATCCTCCTTCCTATGCCTCCCAAGTGCTGGGACTAAAAAGCGTCTGCCACCACACCTGACCCCTGTACCTTCTTTTTGATACAGTGCTTTTGTCACTACCTGTGTGCCAGACCAGCTAGATCAAGAGCTTCCAGTTTCTTCTGGCTTCGCTCCCATTGCTGTAGTTGTGCTGGGATCACAGATGTGTGCGTCTCCTTTAGGAGAGTGAGGGAGAATTGAATTTGGGAAGGCATTGTCGCAAGCAAGTCAACGCCTCAGCTCTTTTTTTTTTTTTTTTTTTTAAATTTGAGAGAAAGAGAAGGTAGGTAGAGAGAGCTATTGATTGAATGGGTGCATCAGGGCCTCTCACCACTGTAAATGAATGCTAAATGCACCTTGTGTATCTGGCTTTATGTTGGTACTAGGGAATTGAACCTGGATCCTTAGGCTTCACAGGCAAGTGCCTTAACCGCTAAGCCATCTCTCTAGCACCCTCCCTCCTTTTTTTTTTTTTTTTTTTTTTTTTGAGACTGAGTCATACTTTAGAGCCCTGGCTGGCCTCGAACTCACAGTAATACTTCTGCTCCAGCCTCCCAAGTGCTAGAAGACTACAGGTGTGCTCTGCCAAGTCTGAATATAGGTTTGACATTCTGAAAGCACTGGGCAGAAAACTAGGATTTGGGCTCAGAGAGGTGAAGTGATGCACAGTGCCACACAGCTCTGACTTCTCTCTCAGCAGCTCTCTGCCAGCTTCCTGGAGCCTCTTGGGCAGGAGGGTGTATTTGGAGGTGTACTGGGTGAAGGTTTAGAGGAGAAGGGCGGGGCTGCGATTCTGATGTATCTGGAAAGTTCTGCTCTGGCCTGCAGGAAGATCCTGTGCCCTGGAGGGTTTGGAGGCTGGCTTTGTTGCACTGTGCCACCCAGAGAGAATTTACTGGCAGAGGTCACCAGGTCTAAACTATACCAACCTTACAGGAAGGTCTGGGGCAACTGATCCTTTCCTCTGGCCGAGTAGGAACTGCAAGAACTCCTGGAGTCACTGGGCATGTACTGACCCCTTGAGTCCTAACCACCTGTTTAGAAAGAGCTACACGGGGGCTCAGAGAGGCCAGTTAACTTGCCCAAGGTCACACAGCTACAGTGTTTGCGGGGCTGCAGAGAATACACTGTATCGGGTGTCTTGGGGTGCTGTCCGAGCATGGCCCCTCACGACCCTAGGGGAGGGAACTGGCCTGTGCAGTGAGGGTGTTGCGGTGACCCAGTGCTCCAGTGGTAGCTTGGGTGATCTTTTAGCACCTAAGTGGTTTTGCCTCTTTGAGCCTTACCTATAGAATGGAAACAATGTCATTCCGACCTCATGGGATTCTTTTTGTTTTCTTAAAGAAAAGACTCCAGATGCTTGCACCACTTTTTGCATCTGGCTTTATGTGTGTACTGGGGAATTGAACCCAGGCCAGCAACCTTTGCAAGCAAGTGCCTTTGACCACTGATGAACCATCTCCCCAGCCCATAGCCTCACGGGATTCTTGAGTCCCTCCCTCTCTCCCTTCTTCCCATTGAATCCCCGGGGGCCTTGTGCAGGCAGGGTAGGCCCGCCCTCTGCCACTGAGCAGTCTTCCCCAGCTGTGTGACAACTTTTACAGTAGCTTCTCAATAAACTATAGCTGTGAAATCTGCCAGCTCCATTTGTAAAGGAAATGGAGAAATAGTTTCCTGGCTCTGTCCTTTCTCCCGGTTTCTTTTGGATCAGCTCTTTTTGTTTGTTTGTTTGTTTGATTTCTCTAATTAATTTCTGACATCTTTTGGGCTTCATACCTAGTTTATCTCCTGGGCCTCAGTTACCTTGTCTCTAAAACGGGCACCCTGAGAACCTATCTTCTTAAAGAATTGTGGTGAGTTGGAAGGAAATTGATATTTATTTTTAGAATGGTGCCTCCCAGCTGCCGCCTCAGAACAGTTTTCCTGCTAGCCCAGATATCTGGGAGTTGCTCAGTATTTGTGGACTGATTGTCTCCATTGTCTCTTATTTTCTTTGGATTCCCAAGTAAGGCTGTCAGGTGTACGTGTGGCAAACATTGTCCCACTGATGAATGTACAAACCGCTGTTGGTGGTGTATGTACCTAAGGTTAGACCTGACCTGCCAGGTACATCATTGGAAGAAGGTTCTAGACACTAGACTTTTTCAACTTTGGCAACCATGGGCATCTTGGGCTTGATCTCTGTGTCACAGAGGCTATCTAGAAGGATCTCTGGTCTCCAGATGTCCATGACAACTCATCTCTTTGCCCAAGGCATGGCCAAGCATTTCTGGGGAACACCTTTGAGAACCGCTGCTTTATACATGTGCATCTGGCTTATGTGGGACCTGGAGAATCGAACCTGGGTTCTTAGGCTTCGCAGGCAAGCGCCCTAACCACTAAGCCATCTCTCCAGCCCCTGGGGACATGTTCTTGAGCTCCTGTGAGCTGAGATGTGACAAGTCCCTGGCATGGCGTGAGCATTCCATAAATATTATCGTAGTTCCTGTAGCCAGTTAAAAATATCTACTCAGTTAACTCTGTGAGCAGAAGCAGGGAGTCCCCCCACCTTTTTCTGGATTTCTGGGTGTTCCCTCCAGGTGTTTGTAAATCCAGAGCCTGTGTGGCCCCCATTCTTGGACCTCAGTTCTCTTCCTGGCCTTTCTAGTGGGGATGCTGGCGCCCACAGCCAGGATTCTGCATTCCATTGTCTCACTGAGTCGGCGTGTTCTGCCCTTCCCTTGTGCGGGGCACGCTTTCACTTCCTGTTAGGCTTCTCCAAGGCACGCCGCCGCAGGGCCGCCCTTGGCCACCCTCTGCTCTCCCGAAGGTCACACGCTAAGCAAGAATCATCTCGCTGATGGCCAAGGGACACTTCTATCCTTTTGCCAAGGTCCTCTGGGTGACATCCTGCCTCTGAAGTCTTGGCTTTCCCAGCAGAATGTGATACGCAGGCTATGGAGGGCCTGTCCCCTCTCCCTGGTTTTAGAGAATTTCTCTTGTCCTCAGTGGGGTGACTTGTGGAGCATGGACCCTCCCAGGATGCATGGGCAGTGACACCAGGTTCCCAGCAGCTCCTCTCCCTTCGTTGACTTCTGAGGCAGGCGCCTTTCTTCTTGCTACCCACTTCTGAGCTTCCTGCCCGCAGAGGCGGCCTTTTGTGTCTGAATTGGCTCTCTGCTGCCTGCGGCTGTTCCCCGCTGCAGCCTGCACACCACGGGCACCTGAGCTGCCCCGAATTGGGGCCACGCGGGCTGGGGGAGCCGGATGAGGGGGTAAGGGGATGATGGGTCTCAGCCCCAGAGTTCTCTTCCGAGCCAGCAGTGCCACAAGGGCCAACAGTCAGTCAGTTTCTCCACACTCAGTGCTGGGTACCCTTGGGGCCAGGGCCTAGGAGGGGCTGGGTAAGGCATGGGGCTACCCTTGGGATTATAGTTGTCTATAGGAGAGCCTGGCATTTGCCATCCGGGAAATCCCAGTGCCATGTTTTCATTCCTGCAGCTAAGGGTGAGGAAGTCTGGGCTTCAGTTGCCTCTGCTGGTGGAGGGCTAAGCACAAGTGATTTGTGACTCAGCGTATCCCTGGATCAGAGCAATTTCTGTCCCGCCAGATGCATTCAGAGGCCATCCTTTAACACGTGCATGTGTCCTTTAATCCCCCGCTTCTGCAGTATGGAGGGCAGGGGCTGCCGGGATGGGATGGGACTGTTTTGTTCTCCACTCCAGGTGTTTCTGTCCTTTGCCAGAGAGCTTCAGCACTGAAGGGAAATTGAAATATTTACTGAAAAAAAATATTAAAAACACATCCACAGTGCAAACCACAGCCCCCTTCCTCATATCTTCCTTCTCCCACAGTCTCTCCGGCCTTAGGACCTCTCCATTCCGTAGAATTTCAGAGTAGCTGCTTCGGTCGAGTGAGTTAGTGTCCACACTTGAGACACGGGGCAGGTCTCTGCCTCCCACTGCCCTACCGCCGAGGGTGATGGTGTCCTTGCTCTGCTTGGCCACCTAATGCATCCAAGACCAGGACAGGCCTGGTATGTGGTGACTCTTAGCCCGTGCTCTCTGCCGTTTCCTCCTCCCCCTGGGAGAGGCCGCTAAGGAGCCGGAAGCTGGAATGTCTGCCTGGAGTCGGCCTTTGTCCTCTTTTGGAAAAGAGAGGCCAGGCCCTCTGAGCAGCCAGGCTATCTCTATGGCTGGTAAGTACCCCGTGTGTGTGTGTGTGTGTGTGTGTGTGTGTGTGTGTGTTTGTGTGTGTGTGTGTGAGTGTGTGTGTGACTTGGCTTTCACTTGCCTGGTGTGGAAGCCTCCCAGTGAGGTGACACTTTCCCCATGTTGAGAGTGACCTTTCTCCTCCCTGCCTTGGTTCCCAATCATCTACTTCCTGGTAGCGGGGGAGAAGGTCTCATGCCCAGGCGACCTGCTGAAGGAGCCCTGGGCTGTAGCTCTGGCTGGGATGCTTGCAGTCCTGCCCTGGAGTCTGCAGAACTGAGCTGTTGGAGATCATGGCCATTCACCAGTTTCTCTAGCTTTCTTTGCTAGAAGGATCATTTTGCCCGTATCTTCCCCTCCCCCCACCCCAACAACCCTCTACTTCTGTTTTCTGCTCTGCCCGGGGGAAATTCCAGATCTTTGTGTCTGTCTTTATGATGTAATTACCCAGTGGGGAGGGCCTAGAGATTCCTGGGGAGGGAGGCCCTTTTGGGTACCTGCTCTGAGAATTGCTATGGAAATGATTAACTGAGCTCAGCATTGCTGTTTCTGGGAGAGCAGCCACATGTGGTCCTGTTTGAGGCAGCTGTGCTAAGACTTGGTGGTGGTTACTGGAGGCCATTTGATGCCCTGGCCGCCCCTGGCCCTGTCTCTGTAGTACCCAGGACCCCTGGAAAAATGTGTGCAGCCTGATGGGCCTCATATCCTGGGATCATTAGCTTTCCACGTGATAGAGGCTGCCAGTTTCGATAACTTTGAACTTGTGGCTGTTTGACACGCTATTGGGAGAAAGCAAACTCTTCTAGATCCTGGTGAGAGGGTGTGTGTGGGGAGAGGAGAAGAAGAGGAAGAGAGATTGTCGCTGTAAAAATGTCGCCATTAGGGTTGGAGAGATGGCTTAGCAGGTTAAGGCATTTTTTTCTGCAAAGCCAAAGGACCTCCTTTCAATTCCCCAGGACCCATGTAAGGCAAATGCACAAGTTAGTACATGCGTTTGGAGTTCTCGTTTGCAATGACTGGAGGCCCTGACACACCCATTCTCTTCCTCTCTTGCTCTGCCTCTTTCTCACTCTTAAAAAATAACTAAATAAATAAAAATTTAAAAAAATGTCACCGTTGAAGTAAGCATGGTGGCACAGGCCTGTAATTGTACCTCTCTGGAGGCTAAGACTGGCAAGTTCCGAGTTTGGGGCTAGGCTGGGCTACATAGCAAAACCTGGTCTCAAAACAAAGCAAAACAAAATAGCCACTGTTGGGCAGGAGAGATGGCTTAGTGGTTAAGGCATATGCCTGCAAAACCTAAGGACTCAGGTTCGATTCTCCGGGTACCACATAAGCCAGATGCACATAGTGGCACGTGCATCTGGAGTTTGTTTGCAGTGATTGGAGGCCCTTGTGTGCTCATTCTCCCTCGTATGTGTGTGTGTCTGTCTCAAATAAATAAATAAAATAGATAAACAAAATAGCTGCTATTGATTGAACATTATTTTTTTTTTTTTTTGCCATATATTAGACCAAGAGTTTCTGAATTTATTTAATAAGTACTAGGCCTTTTTCCCCCTGTTTTGTGTGGTGGGGGCTTCCAGGAGATTGAACCTAGGACCTTGAGCTTGTCAGACGGGCCCTCTACCATTGATCTGTATGTCCAACTTTTAAAATTATTTTTATCCCATTTATTTATTTATGACTTTTTTTTTTTTCAAGGTAGTGTCTCACTGTAGCTCAGGCTGACCTGGAATTCACTATGTAGTCTCTGGGTAGCCTCAAACTCACAGCAGTCCTCCTACCTCTGCCTCCCTAGTGCTGGGAGTAAAGGTGTGTGCCACCACACCCGTCTTATGTGTGACTTTTTTTTTTTTGAGTTAAAAGTCTCACTTTCACCCAGGCTGACCTAGAACTCACTCTGTAGCTCTGGCTGGCCTCAAACTCATGGATATCCTATCTCAACTTCTCAAGTGCTAGAATTAAAGGCATGAGCCACCAAACCTAGCTAAAAAAATTTTTTTGAGGCAGTTGCCCAGGCTGGCCTTTTGAACTCTATGTAGCCCAGGCAGGCCTTGAATTTGAAATGCTCTGAGTAAGCGGCCCAGGTAGCTGGAAAGGACAGACACGCACTACGAGACGTGGCTTGACAAACTCAGAGAGCTTACGTCGCTTCCTTATAAGTCCTGCAGCTGGGAAGAGCCAGGGCCTTTGCCATTTACAACTTGGTCTGTTGGGATCTTGTGCTCTCGATTTATCCCAATTTGCCAGGGACCCAGCCTGCTCTGTGTAGTCACCCCATTTCCTGTGGCTGGCATGTCTGTCCCTCTTCTCTTTGCAGGCTTGCTGCCTACATCGTTAAGGAAATTTGACACCCACAAAAACACATGAAGCGCCCAGCCTTTCAGCTGTGGCCCTCTCCCCAGGGAGGAGACAGTTTCCTGGGATGTGTGTCATTTCCTAGACCCTGGAGAACAGGGAGGGTTATGACTCAGGCGTCGGATGTGAGTGTGGGTGGTATCTGGTGAGAGGGCTGTTGCAAGGCCTGGGTGGAGATGCCAAGGGTGAGGAGGGGAGGTGCCCTCGATCCCCAGGTTTCTTGTGTAGCACAGGGTAGATTCTCCTGCAGCTTGAAGGGTTTGGGAGGTAAACGCGCCTTTGGGGACTGTGTTTCTCCTTTGTCCTCGCACCTCCATCTGAAGTTGAGGCAAAGCAAAAGGACAATGAACGAGAGAGCCCTGGGCCCCTCTGGGGTAAGACCGTGCCGCACACTGGTTAGGAACATGGACCTTGCAGTCTCTGCCTTGCCCAGATCCCATGCCAAGAGGGCAAGTGGCCAAGAGGGATTACATGCGAAGTAGTTTCAACATCTCCAGGCCCATGCATTGTCACAAAGGAAAGTCTTAGCTGTTAATTCCTAAGGGTTCATGACAGCTGAGAGGATGATGGGTTATCTTGAAGTAAGGTGTCCTTTGAGTCAAAGGGCATTCAGGAAGTGCTGAGTGGGATGATGGTGGTTCACAAGACAAGGGTTCTGGAAGCTTCTCATCACACGCTTAATACCCAGGGGACCCTCCCGTGTTATTAAGACTTCAGGGAAATGTCACAAGGAGAGGAAAAAGGTTCTGCTGTTGGCTGCTCCACGCCAAGCTGCCTTCCTGAGTCATTCATTGCTCCGTCCCCTTCACAAGGCAGCCGTCCCTGCTCCCTCAACCACGTTAACACATTCAGAGCCAGACTTCTTTTCTGGGGTAGGTGGGAGGCAAAGGGTTGTCACTAGGCCAACCAACCCCAGAGCAGGCGGCACAAAAATACCTAATGGATCAAAGGTGAGTGGTTTCTCATCCAGACAGTCTGCAGTCATGGTCACCGCTCCAAGTTTATAGCTGAGACGTGCTTAGCAATACATCCTCGTCAGAATTAAATCGTTATTAAAGAAGTAAAAAAAAAAAAATTGACTCAGCTTTCTGGAGGAGTCCTTATGTTGGCTTTGTTACCACGACAACAGCCGGGTTGCTACTCATTGTCCGCCGAGGCCTGGTCCCCTGGTCCCTGCTGGAGCCGGGAGTGTTGTTACAGAGCTGATCTACTGTGATCCTCTGAAAGACACTGACTCCAGCGGGTATCTCCCAATGTTTCTTGCGAAGAGCTTTCTTTGAAAGGTCCTGCCATTGACAGATGGGTCTATCTTTGGAAGCTCTTAAAGTTATACCCCTTGGATATAGCCTCTGAACTCTCATTCATCCAGGGAGACTTGTAACCGCAGATAGAATTGCAGTCTTATGTTTTGCTGACACAAGGTTTGGACTATCTCAGGTGTGGGTAACCTTGAGCCCTAGACCTTCTCATTAAGTGGGTCTCATCCCCCCCCACCTTTTTTCCCTTGGACTTGGGGGGAAAGCTAGTCAACTCTAGATTGCTTACTTGAATATTAATTTCCAAGATTTCCCATGAAAGGCTTTTTTTTTTTTCTTTTTCTCTGACCTGGAATTTACTGTGGAGTCTCAGGGTGGCCTCGAACTCATGACAATCCTCCTACCTCTGCCTCCCGAGTTCTGGGATTAAAGGCGTGCGCCACCACGCCCGGCTTCTTTTTCTTTTTTTGAGGTTAAGGTCTCACTCTAGCCCAAGCTGACTTGGAATTCACTATCTATAGTCTCCTTCTTCTCTCCTGAGTGCTGGGATCAAAGGTGTGCATGCACTACCACACCCACCTCCATGAAGGGATTTTAAGTTCAAAGAGGGATTTTATAATCCTCTGGCCTGGCAGTCATCTTTAGGAGAACCCTCCGAAGGCAGAGCAGGCTGTGGCCTCTCTGCCTAGCAGATGTCCATGTGCACAGTAGTGGCACGTACTGTGGTGCTCACCTGGACCCCAGGGGAAGACTTCTGCTCTGGTTCCTGTCCCTGCTTTTTCTCATTTTACAGATGAGGCCCTGAGAGGTGGCTAGCTAGCTGTTTTTAAAGCCCTTTCCTGTTCCGCCTCCTTCCCCAGCCTGGCTTCTATTCAGATGTTCCCAATCCAGCCCCCCCTGGGGAGGAGACAGCTCATGAGGCCTGTCTTCTGTCTGCATGTGTGTGAGGGGTTCAGGTCCTACCTCCCGAGCTTCTCAAACCCACCCATTCTGATCTCCAGCTCTCCCCTTGCCCCAAGGCCTTTCTTAGTCTGTACGTTTGGGGTGAGGCCTGAGAATTGGCATTTCTGGCCATAGGAGCCGTTGTCTGTTCTTGGCCCGAGGAACAACAGACTGTCCAGGAGGGATCTAGGGTCTTCTATGGCCCCGAGGCCTGCTGAACTTTGGCCAGGCTGTTCGGTTCCGATCTGTCCTGTCTTGCTGTCTCTTGTCTCTGAGGCTGCTTGTGGGGTTTCTTTTTGCTGTCACAGTGTTTGGGGATCTGGATGGAATTGAGTGGCAGAGAGCTGCGGTGTTCCTTGGCCGTGAAGGGGGCTCTCTTCCAAAAACCAGCTTGAACTTGGTGTTGTGGCGCACGCCTTTATTCCCCGTACATGGGAGGCAAAGGTAGGAGGATTGCTGTTTTTATGTGAACATGTCCCTTATCCTCCCGTTGGCAAGTCTGCTCAGAAGCACCTCAGCCACCGAAATTGTATACACCCCAGCTTTTCCTTGATTGCTATATGGTCTGGTTTGGCTGGAGTATCATCTCTTACAAGATACATTTCCTGTGAGCCCTCATGAAACCCACCCTTCCTTTCTTCCTTTTTCCCTCTCTTCCTTCTCTCCCTCTCTCCCTTCCTTCCTTCCTTTCTTTTTTCTTTTTTTAAATTTTACTAAAAATGGGCATGCCAGGGCCTCTAGCAATTGCAAACAAAATCCAGATGCATGTGCCACCTTGTACATATGGCTTTATGTGGGTATTAGGGAATTGAATATGATCCTTTCCTTTTCTGGCAAATGCCTTAACCACTAAGCCATCTCTCCAGCCCCCCCCCCTTTTTTCTTTTTCTTTCTTTCTTATTTTTTTTTCCTAGGTAGGGTCTTGTTCTAGCCCAGGCTGACCTGAAATTCACTATGTACTCTTAGGCTGACTTCAAACTCACAGCACTCCTCCTACCTCAGCCTCCCGTGTGCTGGGATTAAAGGGTCTGTGCCATCATGCCCGGCTCAGATGCTTTCTTAGCACTTATACTGTGACGCTTGAGCAGTGTTATTGCGGTATGTTAGATCCATGTAGAACAGACTCCTTCCTGTGATCCTCATGTCTGCAGCAGTCCAGCCTAACTTTATCCTTTTGTGAGGATTATTTCCCCCTCTTTTGCTCATTAGTGACTTTGTTTTGCACCTGCTTTTTTTTTTTTAATGTGAAACTGAACCTTCTAAATCTTTTTTGTTTCCCTTATTTTGATAAGTCATCCAGGCACATGATGAATGCAGTCCACATGGGTGTACAGCGAAAACTGATTCCTCCCTGTGGGCTCCCCTCTGGAGACACCTATTCCCCTGTCCCCGTGCAGAGCCTGGCTGGTCCCTTCCCCTCCCTTCCCCTCCCTTCCCCTCCCTTCCCCTCCCTTCCCCTCCCCTCCCCTCCCCTCCCCTCCCCTCCCCTCCCTTCTTCTCCCCTCCTCTCCCTTCCCTTCTCTCTCTCTCCTTCCTTTTCTGCCTCCCTTCCTTCCCTCCCTCCCTCTCTCCTTTCTTTTCCTTCCTTTCTTCCTTTTTCCTTTCTTTCGGTTTTCGACATAAGGTTTCGCTCTAATCCAGATTGGCCTGGAATTCGCTGTAGTCTCAGGCTGGCCTTGAACTCATAGCCATCCTCCTACCTTTGCCTCCCAAGTGCTGGGATTAAAGGCATGCACCACTATGCCTGGCTTTCTTTCTTTTTTTTTTTTTTTTGAGGTAGGGTCTCGCTCTGCCAGGCTGACCTGAATTCACTATGTAGTCTCAGCGTGACCTTGAACTCACAGCACTCCTCCTGCCTCTGTTTCCCAAGTGCTGGAACTAAAGGTATACACCACCATGCCTGGCTGCATTTTTGGGGGGTAAGGTTTTGTTCTAATCAAGGCTAGTTTGGAATTCACTATGTAGTCTCTGGCTGGTGTTGAGCTCATGGCAATCCTCCTACCTCTGCCTCCTGAGTGCTGGGATTAATGGCGTATGCTACCATGCGCAGCCTCATCCATCATTCTTTCTTCCTTTTGTGTGTGTATGTTTTTTTTTTTTTTTTTTTAGGTAGGGCCTTGCTCTAGCTCAGACTGACCCGGAATTCGCTATGTAGTCTCAGGATGGCCTCAAACTCATGACAGTTCTCCTACCTCTGCCTCCCGGGTGCTGGAATTAAAGGTGTGCACTACCATGTCTGGCTCATCACCATTAAAAAAAAAATTTTTTTTAAATTTATTTGCAATCAGAAAGAGATAAGAGATGGAGAGAATGGGCATGCCAGGGCCTCCAGCCACTGCAAACAAACTTCAGGTGCATGTGCCACTTTGTGAATCTGGCTTTTCATAGGTATTGGGCAATTGAACCCGAGTCAATAGGTTTTGCAGGCCAAACGCCTTAACTCTCCAGCCCCAGTCTCATCATTCTTGTTGACCACAGTGTATTCTGTTGTGTGGTTGCTAGGTACTGTGAAGTCACTTCTGTCTCCGGTTGTTTGTACCACACTCAGGGCTGCGGCTCAACCATCATGTGTCTGCTCTATTCCCCCCTCTCCCCCCCCCAGGCTGTGGGTGGAATGGGCTTCTTGGAGCATGCCCGTGAAAGGCTATGAAGGAAAGTTTTCATGTAGGATGGTGGGATGGACCCTCTGGGCATGAGGAGGAGGTTATCTCTGGGGGCATGTTTACCCCTGGTTGCACCTGTGTGCCGAGCTTCCTAACTAGCTGTTGTGTGCCTTTGGGCCAACCCTTCGGTCTCTGCAGGCCTCCATTTTGATGTCTGGAATGATCCCCAGACCCTGAGGTCTCTTCACCCTAAAGGTGCCCTTGCTTTGCATTCAGTTTCCCCTCAGGGCTGGGATTCCTGAACATTTGTTCAGGGTTTTTCTGAGGGCTTCTGGTGAGTCTGCTGAGTCACTTGTCACTTGTTCATTGTCTGTCCCTGCTTCACCTTCTAATTAGGAGTGGACACCTAAGCCTCCTTGGTTGCTCTCAGATGCTGTCCCCTCCATGGGAAGATAGGAGGGAGAGGGACAATGACAATGATGCCTTGTGCTGGGTGGCGGGGCCAAGGAGTGCCTTTGATGATCCACAGCCCCTTGTACTCTCTGCTGGGTCCTTTCTTCTGGTGACTGTAGCTTGCGTTCCTCAGGATGTTAGGTATGCCAGGCTGTGCCATGCCACCAGGTATGGACCCGAGTGTGGTCTTTACAGGTGAGGGTTGGGTGGATGTTGGTGGAAGAATGTCTAAATGTTCTCCCGGGGGATTGAAATGGAGGGCTGGGTTGCCAAGAGTGTGGTGGGTGGTGGGTATTTTTTTTTTTTTTTTTAGGTGAGGATGAGATTGAACTTGGAATTGATGTTTTTAGATAAGAGGCTCAAAGGAGATGTATGCTGTGCTGTGGTGGGCCAGGAGACCTTCCCAGTGGGAGGGGCTTGTTCTGTTTACGTCATTAGATGTCTGCCTAATGAACATGATGGTGGGCTTCGTACCCTTGAGGTATGGCCTTGTTGGTCTGTCTGTTGTTGGACAGATATGTGGAAATGAAATACTTGTTGGGACTAAGAGCAATATTGGGCTTATGTGACAACTCTTGGAGACTTGGTGTGTATTAGTTACTGGGGTTGTTTGAATATAAATGGCCCCTATAGCCTCAAGTATTTTTCCCATTCCTCCTCCACTGAACCTCTTTCCTCTACCCTTCCCAAGGTAGGGTTTCCGCTCTAGCCCAGGCTGACTTGGAATTCTCTATGTAGTTTCAAACTGGCCTCAGATTCGCAGTGATCCTCCTACCTCTGCCTCCCGAGTGCTGGGATTAAAGGCGTGTGCCACCATGCCCGGCTTCAACCTCAGGTATTTTTTTTAAACATTTTATTTTTATTTATTTAACAGAGAAAGAGGGAGAGGTAGAGAGAGAGAATGGGCACGCCAGGGCCTCCAGCCACCACAAACAAACTCTAGACGTGTGCGCCTCCTTGTGCATCTGGTTAACGTGGGCCCTGGGGAATCGAACCTGGGTCCTTTTGCTTTGCAGGCAGATGCCTTAATCACTCATCCACCCCTCCAACCCAATCTCAGGTGTTTTTTTTTAAAATATTTTTTGTTTATTTTTATTTATTTGAGAGTGATAGAGAGAGAGAAAGAGGCAGAGAGAGAGAGAGAGAGAGAGAGAGAGAGAGAGAGAGAGAGAGAGAGAATGGGTGCGCCAGGGCCTCCAGTCACTGCAAACGAACTCCAGATGCGTGTGCCCCCTTGTGCATCTGGGTAACGTGGGTCCTGGGGAATCGAGCCTTGAACCAGGGTCCTTAGGCTTCATAGGCAAGTGCTTAGCCGCTAAGCCATAATTCCAGCCCGAGGTGTTTTTGATTAAGCTTCCTTCTTAGTCTCCAGCAGGCAGTTGTGAAGTGCAGCCCTGAATGAGTGTGCCCAGACAGCTTGTGCTTGCTGGTTGTGCTTGCTGGTGCTGGCTGCTGTGTCTCAGCTGTGGACGCGTGATGATGAAGGGAGCCATCTTCTTCTGCCATGATGGAGCTTACCCTGGCAACTGGAAGCCTGAAGTAAACCCTTTCCTCTCCTAAGTCACTTCCGGTCAGGTGTTTGCCCCCGCAATGAGAAGGCCACTAAAACAATCAACTTTCGTTGCTGTGACCAAATACCAGAGAGGCAATTTAGGGAGGGAAGGTTATTTTGGCCCACAGCTCATCACGGTGAAGAAAGCACGGGGCTCCCCAAATCCACAGTGAAGGGAGTGCATAACCTGGCTCCCCGCCTCCACCAGTCTACAGAACTGGGAGCAGAAAGTGGACAGGAAGTGACAGGCCTGGCTATAAAACTTCAGTGGCCACCCCCCAGTAATCCGCTTCTCCTTAATCTACTTAGGCTTTGTGTCCTAAAGATTCTACCATGTTCTAAACCAGTGCCACCAGCTGGGGACCAAGTGTTCAAACACATGAACCTGTGTCCCCCCGACCTACGCATGTACATGTGCTCATGCACACCACACGTCCACATGCAAAAGTAATGCCGTGGAATAAAAGCGCACACACAGGGTTGGAGAGATGGCTTAATGGTTAAGGTGCTTTCTGGCAAAGGAGCCAGGCTCAGTTCCCCAGGACCCACGTAGAGCCAGATTTACAAGGTGGTGCATGCCTTGAAGTTCATTTATAGCGGCTGGAGGAGGCACTGGCGCGTCCATCTTTTCTCTCTCTCTAAATAAAATGTTTATGTGTATATATATATATATATATATATATATAATATAAATATATATATTCTATATAAAATGTTAATATATATTAATATATGTTATATATATATACACATATGTATATATGTGCACAAATGCTTTTAAAATATGGCGTCCCGTGTGTGTCTTTCAGATCCTGGCTCTGCAGAGAGAACAGCCCAGAAACGGAAGTTTCCCAGCCCTCCCCATTCCTCCAATGGCCACTCGCCCCAGGACACATCGACAAGCCCTATTAAAAAGAAAAAGAAACCAGGTTTACTGAACAGTAACAGTAAGGAGCAGGTAAGAGAGCCACTGGGGTGGCTTCGGTACCTGTGACAGGCCAGCCAGCCAGCAGAATGTCGCAAACTGCCTGGTGCTACCTGTCGTTTGCATGAGTCGGCTGAAAATGGGCCTGTGTAGAAATTGCTAGTGGGTTTTTAGATATCTGTTTGGGGGACAGTGCAGATTCAAAGGAGAGGATATTGTTCCTAAATGGGTTGGGGCTTTTCCTTGGGTTAAGATGGTTCCCTCCTAGGCCATGCTAGCTGCCTGGAGAGGGCCGTGTGGTTAAGGCATGCTCCTTGGCTGACATATTTTCTCATCTGTAAAATGAAGGTTTAGAGCTGTGGTGAGAGGCACTGTCTGAGGCCAGCTCTGGTCATGGGTCACCATCTCTGTTCACCATGGCAGCCAGGACTCTTAATTAGCTCGACAGGAACAAGTTGTCTGCCTTGGAGTCTTGTCTAAGTAGGAACCTTTAATATTCTTTGGTGTGAGCTAGGATAAATGAGAGTCACGAGTGGCCTCGGTGGCACGTGGACTGTGATGTCAGCTGAGCATTGTCACCGTAAGTGGGCTCTGGGGTGCCTTCATCCATTCTGAGCTTTGCAGAGTGCTGGGCATGGAAACTGGGCACTGGGGGGTTGAATTAAAAAGCAAGATTGTGGCTTCCATGGGAAGAGACTTCGCAATGGGTTAAGTACCCGGGATGGCGAGAAGCGTGCTTCTGAGCGCTAATCTATTTTCACTTCCAAAATTACATAGTGAGGTGCCAGCTCAGCTGTGGCTCCGTGACTGTGGGCAGCTTAACCTTCTACGTCCCGTTGGTTTTTTTTATGTTCTGAAATGTACTGCTGTGACCATTAATTGAGCTAATGACACAAATAGATATAACACAAATTGCAAACCCAGCCTGGCTGTAGACCAAGTGGAGTAATCCTGCAGTCTCCACATGAAATGGACCGTGTCTGTAGAATCACCGTGGACCCATGCTGACAGGGTAGCCACAAGCCATGTGTGACCTTGTCCACCTGAAAGTGACTAGTGTGACTGAGGACTGAGAATTTTTTTGTTTTGTTTTTTTGAGGTAGGGTCTCGCTCTAGCCCAGGCTGACCTGGAATTCACTATGGAGTCTCAGGGTGGACTTGAATTCCTTGGCAGTCCTCCCACCTCTGCCTCCTGAGTGCTGGGATTAAAGGCCTGCACTGCCACACCCTCCAGAGAAGACTTTTTTTTAAAAAAAATTTATTTATTTATTTGAGAGCGACAGACACAGAGAGAAAGACAGGGAGAGAGAGAGAGAATGGGCGCACCAGGGCTTCCAGCCTCTGCAAATGAACTCCAAATGCGTGCGCCCCCTTGTGCATCTGGCTAACGTGGGACCTGGGGAACCGAGCTTCGAACCGTGGTCCTTAGGCTTCACAGGCAAGCGCTCAACCACTAAGCCATCTCTCCAGCCCCAGAGAAGACTTTTATTTCCAAATTAAATACCTTTTTTTTTTAAAAATATTTTTATTTATTTATTAGATACAGAGAGGGAGAGAGAGAGAGAGAGAATGGGTGCACCAGGGCCTCTAGCTCCTGCAAACGAATTCCAGACGCATGCGCCACCTTGTGCATCTGGCTTACATGGCACCTGGAGAATCGAACCTGGGTCCTTAGGCATTGCAGACATGCAGCCTAACCGCTAAGCCATTTCTCCAGCACAAGACTGAGCTTTCTAAATTCATATAAATGCCTGCCTCTGGCAGCACAGATCTGGCAACTCAGAAGGCCCGTCACTATCTCCATTTGTTAGAGGGGGGCACAGAGGTTCAGAGAGGCTGAGTTTCTTCCTCAGGGTCTCAGAGTAAGTACGAAGCTGGGCCTCAGTAGTTGAGCCTGTCAGGCCTGGCTTGGTTGGAGTTCCTTTTCCTGGGTGTGAACCCGGACTCACTATATACATCCTTACCTGTTTTCTGAAAACCTCCTCATGTCTTTGTTTATGGAGACTGACCATTTTGTTCAATTTTTATTTATTTATTTGAGAGTGACAGACAGAGAGAAAGACAGGTAGAGGGAGAGAGAGAGAATGGGCGCGCCAGGGCCTCCAGCCACTGCAAACGAACTCCAGACGCGTGCGCCCCCTTGTGCATGTGGCTAATGTGGGTCCTGGGGAATCGAGCCTCGAACCGGGGTCCTTAGGCTTCACAGGCAAGCGCTTAACCGCTAAGCCATCTCTCCAGCCCGAGACTGACCATTTTGAGCGTGTGTTAAAGGAGAATGTTTCAGGGGTATGTGTGGCCATACATACATACCTGTCATCTGAGCTTGTGGGAGGCTGAAGTGGGACGATGCAGTGTTCTGGGCCAGCCTTGGCTAACTGTCAAGACCTTGTTTTCAAATGGAATCAAGACAAAACCACACAGTAGGGCTGGGGCCATGGCCCAGTCTTTAAAATGTTTGCTGCACAGGCCTGGTGACTGGAGGGAGATGAGATCCTGGAACCCACCCAAAGCTGGAATCAAGCGGTGTACTCATGCGCCATCCCTATTCAACCAGGGTATTGGAGGGCAGAGCCATGGAGTCCCAAAGCCCCTTGGGTCAACACATCCCCAGCATTTGTAGTTACCTTTTATTTATTTGCCCATGTGTGTGCATGGGTACGGTTCGTCCAAGATCTCTTGCCACTGCAGACAAACACCAGACACTTGTGCCACTTTATGTCCCCCTTTATGTGGGTGGCTGGGGAATTGAACTTTGAGTAGCGGGCTTTGTAGGCAAAGCCCTTTAACTGCTGGGACTTCTCTCTAGCCCCTTAAATATTTCTTTCTTCCTTTTTTTTTTTTTTGAAAAAGATTGTATTTTTATTTATGTCGGGAGCCATAGAGCAAAAGCCTCTCCATTTTGCCTGGGCCTGCTCATAAACTGACTCATTACTCAGAAAGCTGGTCCATCCAGCTTTCTGTTAGATACTTCTGGAACCGGTCAGCAGGCTGCTTACAGAATCTTATCTTTTGCTAAAGGACAGTTTATGGTCAGGATGTGAAACCTGGTGCAGTCAGGATGTTAAGCCAGTTAGGCAAGATTAGATGAACACCTAATTACAACCCCTCTAGGTTTCCTGACAAGTCCTTGCCCTGGCCACGTCCCCTTCCCCCTACAACCCTATATAAACCTACATGTAAGAATGAACTCTCGAGGCCGTGACAAATGTCTAGCATGGTCTCCTTCTTGTGTCTGTTTGCCTACTTTCATTCAGGTTGACTTTCACCTCACTTCTTTGTTCGACTCCCCGCTGGCCGGGGCATATTTATTTATTGGAGACAGAGAGAAGGAGAGAGAGAGAGAGGGAGAGAAAATGGACACATCAGGGCCTCCAGCCACTGCAAATGAACTCCAGACGCATGCGCCCCCTTGTGCATCTGGCTATTGTGGGACCTGTAGAATTGAACCAGGGTCCTTAGGCTTTGTAGGCATGTGCCTTAACCACTAAGCTATCTCTCCAGCGCCTCCCCTTAAATATTTCTTACATACCTGTATTTTTTTTCCCAAGACCTTCTCCCCTCCCCTCCCCTTCCCACCCCCTTAAATTGTACCCTTTCTTCCCAGCTAGTCCCCTTTCTACTTTGATAGCTCCCATCCCCTCCCCCCAGCCACCCCACGTGTATTTGTGTGATCCTCTGAGTTTAATTAGGGTTGGATTAAGGTTGCCTGCATGAAGCATGAGTGGGAAGCTATTTACTAGAGCACATGGACCTTGCCAATGACTAGCCACTGCAGAAATGCCTTCTGCTCCCTTAGCAACCATTAGCTGCCAATAACTCCTCAGGGAGGGATGAGGAATGAAGGCCTCATGCCCTTCTTCACCATTCATGATAGGCTGTTGATAGGCCGAATATTATGCAGGCCTTGTGCAGCGAACCATAGTCACTGTGAGGTCACGGAGGGAATGGCCTTCTTGCTGTGTCTTCACATGGTGGAGGGGCTAGCTAGCACCTCCGGTCCCCCCTTTTTGAGTGTGTGTGTGTGTGTGTGTGTGCGCACACGCGTGGAGGTCAGCGGACAACAGCAGGGTGTCTGTGCTCCTCCTCCTTCGTTGCCAGTCTGCAAAGGAAGTCAGACTGGCTGGTCAGTGAGCTTCAGATCCCCCCGACTCCTCCGCCCATTGTCACAGGTGTGTTGGGACCACAGATGTTGGTGACATATTGCATTAGGTTTTGTGTGGTTGTTGGGGAATTGAACTTGCTAGCAAGCTTTTGTAAGTAAGGGCCTTTAACCACAGAGCCATTCTCCTAGCCCCTTCTGTGCATTAATCCCATTCATGTGAGCCCCAACCCTTAGGATCTCTAATCATTTCCTAAAAGTCCCCCCTTATGATACCATCACTTGGGGTTAGGGTTTCAACTCTGGGATTTTGGGGACACAAGCATTTAGACCATAGTGCTCAGAAAGCCTGTTCTTTTTTCCTTTTTTTTTTTTCCTTTTTTTTTCTTATAGCCCAGGCTGACCTGGAATTCACTATGTAGTCTCAGGGTGGCCTCGAACTCACGGTGATCCTCCTACCTCAGCCTCTTGAGTGCTGGGATTAAAGGCGTGCACAACCACACCCACCCATTAAGAAAGGCTGTTCTTAGGGCTGGAGGAGGATGGCTTAGTGGTTAAGGCATTCACCTGCTAAGCCAAAGGACCCAGGTTCAATTCCCCAGGACCTACATGAGGCAGGTGCACAGGGTGGCACATGCATCTGGAGTTCATTTGCAGCCCCTGAAGGCTGTGGTGTGCCCATTCTCTCTCAAGGAAATAAGTAAATAAAATATTTAAATAATAAAAGAAGAAAGCCTGTTCTTTATACCTGGGTCAGAGCTCCAATGTACTAAGCCTCCCTGTGGGGTGTCCCCTCTCTCTGTCTTCTCTCTCTCTCTCTCTCTCTCTCTCTCTCTCTCTCTCTCTGCGTTTGTGTGCAGAGGCCAGAGGACAGAGTGCTTCTCTGCTCCTTCTCCCCCTTAGTCACTGAGGCAGGGCCTCTCATTTGAACTTGGAACTCACTGGTTTGATTTGTTTAGGTAGCCAGTTTGCCCTGGGCAGCCGCTGTCTCTGCCTTTCCCCAGCTCTGAGATTACAACTGGGTCACCACACTCATTTGCCATTTACATGGTTAAGAGACCCAGACTCTGCTTATCACGCTTGGGTGGCAAGAACTTGACCCACAGCCGTGCACCCAGCCCTCGCTTTCTGCCCTCACCCTGGCTTCTGCTTGCGTGGCTAAACATCCATGGCTTCCCACTTCTTCCTTTTGTCTTTCTACTTTTTTTTTTAAGAAGCACAATTAAAAATTTTTTTTTGGTTTATTTTTATTTATTTATTTGAGAGTCACAGACACACAAAAAGAGACAGAGAGAAAGAGGGAGAGAGAATGGGCACGCCAGTGCTCCAGCCACTGCAAACGAACTCCAGACGCGTGTGCCCCCTTGTGCATCTGGGTAAGGTGGGTCCTGGGGAATCGAGCCTTGAACCAGGGCCCCTAGGCTTCACTGGCAAGCACTTAACTGCTAAGCCATCTCTCCAGCCCGAGAAGCACTATTTTTTAAAAAATATTTTATTTAATTATTTGAGATAAAGAGAAACAGGCAGATATATATATATATATATATATATATATATATATATATATATATATATATATAGAGAGAGAGAGAGAGAGAGAGAGAGAGAGAGAGAGAGAGAGAGAGAATGGGTACGCCAGGGCCTCCAACCACTGTAAACAAACTCCAGACACATGTGCCACCTTGTGCATCTGGCTTACGTGAATCCTGGGGAATTGAACTTGGGTCCTCAGGCTTTGCAGGCATGTGTCTTAACCACTGAGCCATATATCTCCAGCCTTGTTTTTTAAATATTTTATTTGAGAGAGAGAGACAGAGAGAGAAAGCAGGTAGAATGGGCATACCAGGGCCTCTAGCCGCCACAAACAAACTCAAGACACATGTGCCACCTTGTGCATTTGGCTTATGTGGGTATTAGGGAATTGAACCTGGGTCCTTACACTTTGCCGGCTAGTGCTTTAACTGCTAAACCATCTCTCCGGTCCAATATTTATTTACTTATCAGACAGAGAGAGAGAGAGAGAGAGAGAGAGAGAGAGAGATCGCTATTCTCATAGAGCCCTGTTCAGAAAGCATTTGCTAGCTCCCCTGTGTAGATGAAGGCATGCCCCAAATGAGTTAACAGGTCTTTTCCATTTTCTTGTTAAGCCGACCTGGGGCAGGATCAAGGGAATAAAAACATTTGCTCTCCTAACCTGCAATTATTCCCCCTTCACACAGGCTGTAGCCTGCCTGCCTGTTTTGCTGTTTGCCACGTTAATGCCGGAGATGTTGGGGATGGGGGAGAAAAATCGTAACTCATTTGACCCGAAATGATTTGTCTTTCCTTTTAAAAATGCTCCATATTTGTTATCAGATTACATTTATGGAGCAGGCAAGGCAAGAGCCGATAAGGGAGGTGTCTGATTGACAAACCTGTCACTGGGCTCTGCAGGCTCCAGGAGGGGATCTGAGGAGAGGGCGGAGCTACCTGGCTGTCCTCTTGGTCTGGGGAGGGGGGTCTTTATCTGAGTGATCAATAACCTGGCTTCCCTTCAACCTGGGAATCAGGTTAGATTAGCTGCCATATTTGATTCTTCCATTTCAATGTAGATTTCTCTCTCTCTCTCTCTGTAGTCTTTCTCAGTCACTCAGCCTCCCAGGAACTGTAGCTCCAGGCTGAAGCTACCACACCTGGCTCTCCCTTAGATCTTAGTTGCTCTTTCTGTACTGCAATGACTAAGTTATTAAAAGGAAGTTGGACATTGAAAATGGAACTTACTGGCATCTTGCAAAGTCCATGATAGCATCCTAGGACATCTTACTCAGGTTAGAATTAGTTCTCTTTGCTTGATGTATAGAGTTTCTGTCTTCCTCTTTGGGCCTCGTCCCAAGACTCTTTCTTTCAATAGCCATCCTAGACCCCAAAATGTCAACCCTATTTTGCAGGTAGACAGCAGTTTTGCCCTCCAAGGGACACTGTCATTTCTTCCTCCTTTCTTTTTTTTTGGTTTTTCAAGGTAGGGTCTCATTCTAGCCTAGGCTGACCGGGGGGAATTCACTAGGTACACTAGGTAATCTCAGGGTGGCCTCAAACTCACGGCGATTCTCCTACCACTACCTCCCAAGTGCTGGGGTTAAAGGTGTGTGCCACCACACCTGGCTACACTGGAAATTTCTGCGGGTACTGGTGGTTATCTTGTGTGTGCACCGATTGGCATCTGGCCACCGACATTGTGCCAACGGAGTCTTCTGGCCCCCAGAGTCACCAGAGCCGAGGGTGAGAGTTCTGTTATAGGTGCCATTCATGAGCCTCCTGTGACCGAGGTTTCTGGTACTTTTAAATACTTGACATTTCCCCCTCCAGCTTTGTGCATTAAGTAGAATCTTATGTTGAGTCACAGCGGATGTTCTCCGAAGCAGTCACTACGCTCTCAGACTCTCCTGTGTATTCCGTGTTATCTGAGAGGACCGGGAGGAAGAGAGCCGGTCCTGGTCTGAGGTTCTGTAAGGGGGTTGGTTGGTTGTTTTTCTCCAAGGTAGCGTCTCACTGCAGCCCTGGTTAACCTAGAACTCTGGAACTCACTCTGTAGCCCTAGGCTGGCCTCAAACTCACGGTGATGCGGTGATATTCCTACCTCCGTGACACCATACCTGACTTTTTTGTTTTGTTTTGGTTTTTCGAGGTAAAGTCTCACTCTAGCCCAGGCTGACCTGGAATTTACTATGTAGTCTCAGGGTGGCCTTGAACTCACAGCGATCCTCCTACCTCTGCCTCCCGAGTGCTGGGATTAAAGGCGTGCACCACCATGCCCGGTTTATTTATTTTATTTTTTTGAAATAGGCAGTGTGTCACCTCAGACCACCCCTCTAACTTGCTTTGTAGCCAGGGATGACCATGAACTCATGATCCTCCTGCTTCTGCTTTCAGAGGGCTGAGATTACAAGCAAGTCACATAAGCACGCCACCAGCTGAGCTATGTCTCCAGCCTTCAGTTAAGAGCCATTCCAGACGGGTGCACCGCCTTGTGCGCATGTGCGGCCTTGTGCCTCGCCTTTTGTGTCTGGCTTAGGTGGCACCTGGAGAACCGAACCTGGGTCCTTAGGCTTCACAGGCAGGCGCCTTAACCGCTAAGCCATCTCTCTAGCTCAAGTCCATTTAAAAAACAAATTTGTTTATTCGTACGTGTGTGTAGGGGGTGTGGGTTAGGAATATGAACATGCCAGGGTCTCTTCCTGTTGCAAACAAATGGCAGACACTTGTGTCACTTTTTTTTGTATTAGGCTTATGTGGGTACTGGGGAATTGATCCTGGGTTGGAAGGCTTTGCAAGCAAATGCCATTAACTGCTGAGCCATTTTCCCAGGCCCCAGTTAAGTCTCCCCCCATTCCCAGGCAGGGTTTTGCTGTCGCCTCAGGGTGACCTGGAATTCACTATGTAGTCTCAGGCTGGCCTCGAACTCACGGCGGTCCTCCTACCTCTGCCTCCCGAGTGCTGGGATTAAAGGCTTGTGCCACTTTGTGCGCACGTGCACCAGCTTCAGCTAAGTCTTTTAAACTTAAGTTTTCCCTCCTGTCAAGTAGAACTAGCCATAAATGCCTGCCTTTCGTTCTTCTTGGGCTGGTTGTCAGGATGAAGTAAACGTGATGGGTAGGGGCTAGAGAGCGGCTGAGGTACTTTCCTGCAAAGCCTAATGACCCGGGTTTTATTCTCCAGTACCCACGTAGAGCCAGATGCACAAAGTGATGCATCCATCTGGAGTTTGTTTGCGGCGGCTAGAGGCCCTGGCACACTCTTCTTTCTGTCCTCCTCACACCCTTTCAAATAAATAAATAAAAAAGCGATGTGCTGCAGGGCATGGTGGCGCACGCCTTTAATCCCAGCACTCGGGAGGCAGAGGTAGGAGGTTCGCCGCGAGGTCGAGGCCACCCTGAGACTCCATAGTGAATTCCAGGTCAGCCTGAGCTAGAGTGAGACCCTACCTTGAAAAACCAAAAACCAAAACAAAACAAAAAAAAAACGATGTGCAGAACACTGAAAAATGTCCCATAGAAGAAAAATGTTTACAATGATGTTTCTCCTTGGGAAGCAGGTCGACTGATTTATCCAGCAGTTGCACTGAAACAGGGAAATAATAACTGGGTTAAAGAGCTGTGTAGGCACTTGGAAGAGCTAGCTCCTAAAATGAGAGCACGGGGGATTTAGAAAGATTGCCTCACAAAGCTGTGCGTCTGTGCAGTTCTTCCTCAAGGATTTTAGGTGTTGTGAGAACATTTGGGCTAAAAAATAAGCCAGGAGTGATACCTGGCCTGCCAATAGTGCTGTTGCCTCCTACATCCTGGAGGATTCTTATCAAAATAACGAAATTGGGTACGCCTTTAATCCCAGCACTCAGGAGGCAGAGGTAGGAGGATCGCCATGAGTTCGAGGCCACCCTGAGACTACAGAGTGAATTCCAGGTCAGTCTGGCTTGAGCAAGACCTTACCAAAAGCTAAAAAAAAAAAAAAGAAAAGAAAAAAGAAATTGGAATTAGGAATGTGACTCAGTGGTTGAACTCGCTCATAAAAATTTTAGAAATGCTTTGATAATAGGTCATAATTAAAAATCTACCAGTATTTTTATGTTTCTGCATTAACAATCTAGGGAATGTAGTAGTACCCTCATTCATTTTATATTATTATTATTTTGTTTTTTTAAATATTTATTTATGACTGGGCATGGTGGCGCACGTATTTAACCTCAGCACTCAGGAGGCAGAGGTAGAAGGATGGCTGTGAGTTCAAGGCCACCCTGAGACTCCATAGTGAATTCCAGTTCAGCCTGGACTAGAGTGAGACCCCGACCTCGAAAACAAAACAAAACAAAAAAACCCAAAACAAAACAAAACAAAAAAATATTTGTGAGAGGGAGAGAAAGAGAGACAGATGCAGAGAGAGAGGGAGAGAGAGAATTGGTGTGTCAGGTCCTCCAGCCACTGCAAACAAACTCTAGATGCATGTGCCACTTTGTGCATCTGGCTTTACATAGATACTGGTGAATTGAACCTGGGTCCTTAGGCTTTGCAGGCAAGCGCCTCAACTGCTGAGCCATCTCTGTAGCCCTTATTTTGTTTTTCAAGGTAGGGTCTATAGCCCAGCTGACTCCCTCTGTAGTAAAACTCAGAGCACTTCTCCTACCCTTGTCTCCCAAGTGCTGGGATTAAAGGTATGCACCACCATGCTCAGCCATTCTTTTTCGTTTGTGTGTGTGTGTGTGTGTGTGTGTGTGTGTGTGTGTGTGGTTTTTTGAGGTAGGGTCTCACTCTAGCCCAGGCTGACCTGAAATTTACTATGGAGTCTCAGGGTGGCTTCGAACTCATGGCAATCCTCCTCCCTCTGCCTCCCAAGTGCTGGGATTAAAAGTGTGTGCATGCTCAGCCATTCTTCATTTTACATATACTGCTTTTTAAAAATTATTTATTTATTTATTTGAAAGCGACGGACACACACACACACACACACACACACACACACACACACAGAGAGAGAGAGAGAGAGAGAGAGAGAGAGAGAGAGAGAGAGAGAGAGAGAGGAGATAGAGAGAGAATGGGTGCACCAGGGCCTCCGGCCACTGCAAATGAACTCCAGACACATGCGCCCCCTTGTGCATCTGGCTAATGTGGGTCCTGGGGAATCGAGCCTCTAACCAGGGTCCTTAGGCTTCACAGGCAAGCGCTTAACCGCTAAGCCCTCTCCAGCCCCATATTCTGTTTTGAGTATGCTGGTATGTTCGTGAATATGAATGCGGGTGTGGGGGTGTCACTGCGTCCATGTGTTCTCAGGACAACTTTCTGGGTCAGTTCTCACCTTCCACCTTCTTCGAGGCAGGATCTGAAGTTTACTGCTGTGTTCACTAGGCTAGCTGTTATGTGGGGTTGGGGATCTGAACTCAGGTCTTTATAGAAGAACTTTATCTACTCATCCATCTCCCCAACCCCTCGATTTTACACCTGTGATTTTCCTGCCTCCACCTCCTCAGAGCTGCCCTGTCACGCCCAGTTTATTGAGGGTTTATCGGTGTTGAAGGCTGACCCGGGCTTGTGCACGCTTGGCAGGCACTCTCTTCACCGAGCCACATCCTCAGCTGCTGGGCTTTTTTTTTGTTTTTTTCTAGCGAGCGTCTTCTGCATGTTATTCCATGTTTGCAGCTTGACTTTGCTGTATTCTCGAAGATTTCATCCCAGATATATCTCTCCTAATGCTGAGGCAGGAGGATGTCTGGCTTCCGCAGTAGGCCGCTCCTCTCCTCTCTGTCTGCTATTGTTGGTTCTGACTAATGGATGTGGCTCCCTGGTAAATGCCAGGACTTAACCTGCTCAAGAATCATGGGTTTTAGCAAACCTCTCTCTGGCTTATATGTACTTCCTACGTTGGAAGTCAACAGAACTGGAGGGTAATTTTTGGTGACCCAAATCTAATTGCTTTGTTCTCTAAATGCCTACTATTTAAAGACTCCCAGGGCAAATTGCCATATCTGTGTTAGCTTTGCAATTTTGAATTTCTGCCTATTTGGCTCTTAACTGTTAGTAAGGTTAGTAATGACAGTGCCTCCGTGTTTAATGCATATGTTATTCCATCCTGTTTAATCCCAACACAATTACCATGACATTAGCTATTACCAACTACATTTTACAGATGAGAAAATTGAGGCTGAGCGGTGGAGGGTCATCGCCCAGGTCAGGCAGCCGGTACATCGTAGTGTTAACATTGGAGTGTAGGTGCTAGCTTTCAGCCTATTGACCTTCTGACATAGAAGTGAATGGCATAATCGGTGTTGATGTAATGCTGTGTTTAGTTGGGTAACCGGAGATAGGGTGGCTGTTCAGTGGGTTTGTGAGACACTGTGATTTTTTTTTTTGTGTGTGTTGTTTTTGATGTACTTGTTCAAATTTCTGCTGAGAATGCACATTTGTTTTGAAACCGCACCTGTCTTTCTTGCCTACATTTCAGTCAGAACTAAGACATGGTCCGTTTTACTATATGAAGCGGCCACTCACCACAGACCCTGTTGATGTTGTACCGCAGGATGGACGGAATGATTTCTACTGCTGGGTTTGTCACCGGGAAGGACAAGTCCTTTGCTGTGAGCTCTGTCCCCGGGTTTATCACGCTAAGTGTCTGAGACTGACATCGGAACCAGAGGGGGACTGGTTTTGTCCTGAATGTGAGGTTAGTTCCTGGTGAATGAATACATCACCTGCCTCATTCCCTCTCCTTTCTCTTTCTTCCTTTTATTTTTATATTTTTCAAATAATCCAAGTAGAGGGAAGGAGAAATGTCTTGCCTCCCACCTGCTCTACCCTGGCCGCTCCCTTGGGGACCAGCATCTGCCCTGGCTGCAGCACGGTGGCTCTTGGAAAGACAATCGCGTTGCATAAATCTGCTTCGTCACGGGCCTTTGGAGCGCTTTCAGATCTGCAGCTGCTGCCTCTGCTTCTCCTGCTATGAGTGTCTTGGAAGTGACCTTGTAGCCCTGTAACCGTCCCCGCATTCTGAAAAGGATGGCACGCTATTTCTCCCCTCCCTGGATGCTTTCCTGCTACAGCATTGAGCCGTCAGCAGTAGCCGAGCTGGGAAGACTGATTTGGGGCGTGTGTTCCATGTGGTGACCATCTGATGTTTTCTTTCATGCAACAAGTATTCCTCCAACGCCTGATAGGTGCCGGGGGTGTTCTCCAGCTCACAGAGTCGGTGTGGATCCCACCCTTTTCGGCAGAGGAGGACGAATGCCAAAATTAAGTTAACATGTGATGAGGTCGAAGAAAAGTGCCGTAGAGAAAACCAATCGAAGATGGGAAGGCGGAAATTCGGGAGGCACAGGGTGTCCCCCTTTTAAAGTGTCCGGGCCTGGGATGGTCACCCTGAGATGTGAAAGCTGCCGGCTCGGGGCTGCTGGGCGAAAGGCATCGCCCGCGTTCTGACCACAGCGAAGCCCTAGGCACCCCGCCCCCTGCCGTCTCCCCGTTAGGAATCCCTCTGTTCTTCCCAACCCTCAACTGTGCTGCCTGTGCTGCTGCTGAAAACAAGAGTGCTATTTCCAAAATCGTTTAACTATTCCAAGGCGAGCCTGGAAGTAGATCCCAGACAGGGACGCTCTCCATGTGTGCCATGGAAAAGCTGCCCAGATGCATTTGGTGGTGGTGGTGGTGGTGGTGGTGGTGGTGGTGGTGGTGGTGATGCAGCTCAAGTTACAGAGTGGTGCCTCCTTTGTGTAGGGAAAGGAGAAAAATAAGTAAGAAATATGGGAAGCTGGGCATGGTGGCACATGCCTTTAATCCCAGCACTCGGGAGGCAGAGGTAGGAGGATTACTGTGAGTTCAAGGGCAGCCTGAGACTACATAATGAATTCCATCCGGGTCAGCATGGGCTAGAGTGAGACCCTACCTGGAAAAACCAAAAGGAGAAAAAAACAAAACAAAACAAAAGAATTGGGATCTCCAACCAGGATGATGTTGACGTTTTAATGGGGCTCTGTTCCTCCTTTGGGATGACTCGGTGGAGATAGGTGTAGCACACGTTTTGCTCAGCAGTATCCACCTCTGTTTGGGGCTGGGCCTGTTCTTCTACACTGTGTGGGTTCTCAAGCCTTTGTTTTCCTGAGCAATTCTTCCCAGTTGTCTGATGGCATTTCTAATAGTGGCTCTGACCGTATTTGTCCTCTGCTAGGGAGAGCTGCTGAGAAAAGTGGCTTGAGACAGTAGGGATTTCCCATTATGTGTGGGAAGCGTCCAGAGTTTGCTGGGAGCCAGCCTCTTGCCCGTCCCATCATTGAGATGCGTCCTCCCGCCTTCACGGCCTTATGGTGGCTGCTGGAAGTCCAAGACTAGGTGTGAATAGACGAAAATCTGCCTCAGAGTAAGGTGCCTCTCTTTGGATCAAGCAGGAGAGTTTTACCCAGCATCCTCCAGCCAGCTTGTTCTGGGGCATTACCAGTTCCCCTCCAGAAAAGGCTAGAAAAGAGTGCTCACCAGAAACACTTTGTGTGTCATGGGAACCCGGCCCTACCAAGCAGGACGAAGGAGCAGGGGTAGGAGGGAGTGATGACGGGTAGGTGGTGACTCCCACATTGTATCCTGGAATTAAATGGAAGCTCAAGGAAGCAGGCGCTTTGTCGTAAGATGCAAAGCCCCACATTTTTTTTTTCCCCCGAGGGTGAATTGTTAAGACAGAGAGCTGGTATCCGGGCAGGTGGACTTGTGTGTCATGCACCATTTTCTGTCTCTGTGTGGCTCTCTGTGGCCCTTTCCCCATCCGCCAGCCAGCCAGTCACAAGGGTTCTTTTGGAGGCCCCAGTGAGGTGAAGGATGGAAACACATCCAAAACTAGTTGGAGGATCTCCTCAGTTGCCATTTCCCAGGTGGTCTGATGAGAGAACTCCCAGCTGCCCCCGTTGTTGCTCCAATATAGGTCGAGTCTCTGAGACACAGCACGGCGTTTTCATAGCTGAGGCTCCGGTTGCAGTCATCTCTCTGGGTCTTTTCTTTGGTGGGAATGACCCCTTGTGGAATGATAGTCATAAAGCTAGGGAGATGCAGTGCTTGCGTGAGATGACACGCATAGGCCAAGTATGATGGCCCACTTAACTCCTGCAGTTCTCCGCTTAGGAGACTGAAGCAGGAGAATTGGAAGTTTGAGGTCCGTCTGGGAAGACCCTGTCTCCAAAAACAAAAGAGAAATAAGGAAACGGGGAGGAGGAAGGAAGGGAAAAAGTAGAAAGGAAAGAAAGTAAGTTACTGTCCTGGAGCTAGACAGAGGATGTCCCCTTGAAGTGTCCAGGATGTTCTCAGTGGCCTCACATCCATGGTTGTCACAGTTACAGTTACTTTCTCATTGCTGGGACAAAACGCAGCTAACGAGAGGCAAGGGTTTATTTCAGGCTCCACCTGCTGGTGAGGAGGCTTAGTCATTAGCACATGAGCTACGGGGGAACACATCACATTCAAGCCACCACAGTGGTCGTGGAGGGTGAGGCCATACTTATTATGACTCACCTCCCTAGATTTTGTTCTATGGTGAGCTCTGTCCCTTTTTTTGTCAGCGATTTTCCTCACCTGTAGCTCAGGACCCAAGGAAGGTGAGGATGGAGGCCATAGAGCTCACATCAGGTGAGGTGGTCAACCTGATTCACCCTCTGGCATGGCCTTTCTTTGGACCCATTTCTGAGACCGAGAGGTTAGAATAATGACGCCTTTCCAGGTCCTGCAAGCTATATATATATATATATATATCTACCTTGCTCAGGTCATACCATGTTCTCCATGATTCGAAACACTTCCTAATAAGGTAACACATGGTTTGATGACTTTTTTTGAATTTTAGCCCATCGGATGCAGCACATTTTGATCTGGTAGATGGGAGCCCTTGCCAAGCGAAATAGCTGTTGTCATGTTTAGATGGGGATTGCAGTTCGTGTGGAAGTGTACTGAAAACAAAGTGGAAGGACGACAGCTGCGCGGCGAGTCTCTTTTTCTTCTAACGTGTCTGTGTGTGTGATTTTTGACTTGTAGAAGATTACAGTAGCAGAATGCATCGAGACCCAGAGCAAAGCCATGACAATGCTCACCATTGAACAGCTGTCCTACCTGCTCAAGTTCGCCATTCAGAAAATGAAGCAGCCAGGGGTAAGGAGAGCGTTCCTGTGCGCGCCGAGCTAAGCCGAGCCGAGCTAAGCGAAGACGCCGGCTTGCGTTTTGTTCTCTTGGTTAATGCTCTACCTGTTGCCTGTTGCTCTTGCCTGTGTGGCACAGGGACGTACCCCGGGGGCCTTGCTGTGTGTCCGTATTCAAAAACATCTGTAAATAGGACATGAGATACGGGGCTGGGAGATGGCTCGGAGGTTAAAGGCGCTTGCCTGAGGAGGCCGCTGGCCTGGGTTCAGTTCTCAAAACCACCACGTAAGCCAGACACAGAAAGTGGTGCAAGCATTGCATGTTCATCTGTAGCCCTCCCATGTGTGCACACACCCACATGCTCGTACACACGCATGCACATACGTGTGTGGAAATGGATGAATAAATATATAAATAAATTTAATAAAAAAAAAGATAACCATGAGATACGATGGCATTCTTACTGAAGTGAGTACTGTTCAGGAATGTTTGTCTAATAGGAAGTTTTTTGACGTAAGCTTCACACCCTTTGGGCCAAGGAGGAATTTTGTGTGCTCTCCCAGGTCTTTGTGAAATTCCTTTTCTGTGAATGTAGCCCAGTCTGGTTCTAACCAAGGTCTTATGACAGACTCTACATGTGAAAGTTAAACAGTGAGATTTCCCCAGAGTGGGCATGTGGTTGGTTTTTGTGACCTTGAAGTGAGACATGGAGGCTTGACTTCTGGGAAGTCTATGGGGCTGTTGGCACGTGATTGGCAAGCTGAGCCCTTGATACAGCATCTCTGTGTGGTTGGAGCACTTATTATGATGGCTTTCAGAAAAATCTCTCTCTTTTTTTTCTTTTTTGAGGTAGGGTTTCACTCTGGCCCAGGCTGACCTGGAATTCACTATGGAGTCTCAGGGTAGCCTTGAACTCATGGTGATCCACCTACCTCTGCCTTCCGAGTGCTGGGATTAAAGGCGTGCACCACCACACCCAGCTAAAATATCTCATTTTAAAATACCATATTGGGGACTGGAGAGAGATGGCTCAGTAGTTGCTTATAAAGCCTGATGGTTCAGTTCGATTCCTTGCTATCACGTAAAGCTAGATGCACAAAGTTGCGCATGTGCCTGAAATTTGTTTGCAGTGACAAGAGGCCCTGGTGTGCCCATCCTCTCTTTGCTCCACAAATAAATAAATATATTGGGGAGATGGCTCAGGGTTAAAGGTAAGTGTTCACAAAACTTGCCAACCTGGGTTCAATTCCCTATCCCTCACTTAAAGCTGCAGACAAGGTGGGACATGTATGTATGTATTGGCAAGAGACACATGTGCATATGCAAGTGAATAAAAAATTGAAAAAAACACATTGTATTAAAGCCAGGTGTGTCGTGGCAGATGCACTTGGCAGAGGCAAGATTATCACATGTTGGAGGCTATCCTGGTCTACATAGCAAGTCCCAGGTAGCCAGCGCTATACAGTGAGAGCCTGTAGCAAAAGGACAAATCTGAACACAGCAGCCATCACATAAGGTTGATGTGATCGAGAGGTTATTGCATTTTCCCTGAAGAACCTTGAGGGCACCTTCCCCTCCTTGTACAAGTCCACCCTATGTGTGGATTGGTGAAATTCTTCCATGGTCCTTTCTTTCTTGTTTTGGTTTTTTTGAGGTAGGGCCTCGCTCTAGCCAAGGCTGACCTGGAATCTGCTATGTAGTCTCAGGCTGGCCTGGATCTCACAGCGATCCTCATATATATATCTGCCTCCTGAGTACTAGGATTAAAGGTACGTGCCACTATGCTTGGCCGAATTTTTTAATTTTTAAGCATTTTTATTATTTATTTGCCCTTAACCACTGAGCCATCTTTCTAGCCCCCAGTGTGACTTTTCAGAGGAGCAAAAGTCTCACTGTGTAGAGGCCCAGTCCCACCCCCAGTTGGCTCTCAGTGGACTTGGGTCTGTCGATTTTAGATGCTGTCACATTTTATCCTCAAGTCATTTTGTGCTATGATCCTTGAAGAGCAGCTCTCCGTTAGAGCCCAGGTCTAAAGTGACTGACAGCCAATGTTAATGGAAGAGGATGGGCCCTGTGCCTTGGGTGTATAGAAAACCAGACATGTTCACTGGCCCGGGTTTGTAATACCTGGGCAAAATTAGAAAGTGGATGACTTGAGCTTCCCAAGGTCGTCCTTTGTGGTTATGTTTAGAACTGTACTGTCTGGTTTTGGGGACCCCTGGTGGATGAAAAAGCTCAGACTTCACGGTAGTGATGGGCTTGTGCCTATGTCATTTCTCTTACAGACAGATGCATTCCAGAAGCCTGTCCCCTTGGAGCAGCATCCTGACTATGCGGAATATATTTTCCACCCCATGGACCTTTGTACCTTGGAAAAGGTCGGCCTCCACCATAGAGCCCTCTACTGTGTAGATGGTTAAGGGCTCTCCTTCACTTCCTCTGCGCTATCTCATGTTAGATTATTTCCTGATCCATTTTTTAAAAATTAGTTATTTATTTACAACCAGAGACAGAGTGAGAAAGAGAGAAGAATGGGCACCCCAGGACCTCTAGCCACTGCAAAAGTGCTCCAGATGCATGTGCCACCTTTTGTTCATCTGGCTTTATGTGGGTACTAGGGACTCGAACTCAGGTTGTTAGGTTTTGCAGGCAAATGCCCTTAACCACTGAGCCATCTCTCCAGTTCCTAATACATTTTTATTTTGCTGGAAGAACCCTCTGCCTTCCCACTCCTTTCTCTGTGACGTCCTGCCAAGGATGGCAGTGGCATGTTGAGGGCCACGATCGTACTTGGTGTGAAGGCGTCAAGCCTTTTTCCCTGAGAGAGCCACATGCTTCTGAGAGACAGTGATTTCAGGCATTGTGCCCTTACTCCCTCTTGTAGTTCTTTCTGAGGTGCTAACAAGAGCCAGGATGGGGAGGAGAAAATTAAGTGTCTGGAACACCTCCAGATTAGCACTGAAGCTATAACTTTTTAGGAGGTACTTAATTGCACCAACAAGGCTGCTTTTGTAATGCCCGAAGGTGTTGGGGGAAAAGTTCACGCTGACATTCCTTGCTGACGATGACCCTTGTGACGCTGCCCATTGATCCATCCCAGTGCTGATTTTGATTTTCAAACTCAGAGCCACCAATGGTGTCGCAGCTCCCTTCTTCTCGCTGGGACGGTACGCCCTGACCAGCTTTTTGGAAGACTGGGCTTGTTTTGGTTTACACTTTTGATGGGAAACATCATGTGATGAGCATGACACCCAGGGAAGGAAGTAGCCCGAGTCAGCTACCTCTGGCAAGGGGGCAACTGGGTTCTAAGGCCCACCGCAATTGACACATGTCCTGGAGCAGGGCTCCACCTCCGAAATGCCTGCCAGCTTGGGGTTATAAGGCTCCATCACAAACACATGGGTCTAAGAGGGGCGCTTTTCAAACTGTCACTGTGAAGGGAGGGGCAGGTGGGTTCAGGGTGAGAGTGCGTGGCTAGCATGTGGGTTGGACTCTCACTTCTGCACCTTGTAGAGGAAGCAGGGGTTCGTGTTGGCTACACTGATCATTCCCATTAAGCAAACTGTAAATCTAATGTGTTCTGGCAAATTGCACGTACCCTTACGTGGCATCCTGGCTTCACATTCCCATACTTTATTGTCCCTTGGCTCGTCGAGGGACCTCACGTGAGACCGTGGGCTCCCTAACTGTCGTCGTCGTTCAGATGTCGCTGTTCAGATGCGTTCACCCTCCTCTCTCTGCCGGAAGGAGCTGCGTGATTAATGACAGCAGCTTCAAGACGAGGGAGTTCACGCTTCCGTGATGAATCCATGCACGTTTTTATAGGGCTGTAGATCTCAAACAAAGTAGCATCTTGGGAAATGAGATGAACAACGTTAATTAATTTGCCAAATGACGGCTAGGAAAATTACGTGAGGACACAGGTGTTGTGGATTCTCCTTCCCGCTGCCTCACCAGTGACCGTGCTGTGTGACTTTTCCTCCCAGAACGCCAAGAAGAAAATGTATGGTTGCACAGAAGCCTTCCTGGCCGATGCCAAGTGGATTTTGCACAACTGTATCATTTATAACGGGGGTGAGTGGCTTTCACGCATCCTGAGGGAGCGAACATGCCCTGAGCTTGCTCTTGCCCTGTTAAACAGCCGGCTCCGGGTCAGGTATTGGGTCAGTACCTGACAACACGTGCATGCATGTGGATTTGCAAGGCTGAAAGACCCTAGGGTGTTTCTCACTCTGTGTTATGGGCAGCCACCTTGTCTTGCCTTGTTTCCAGCAGACCCAGGCCTAGTACAGACTCTTAGCTAGTAGTATTGAAAGAAGCTGTAAGAATTAGGGCGGGGGGCTTTGTGCTTAAAGTGTTGGTGTTGTGTGACTCCCTCCTCAGTAGCGGGGAGAGGAGAAAGGAGATACTGGACACTGAGAATTTCTGTAAGATAATCAATTCTTTTTTTTTTTTTTTTTCCCCTGAGGTAGAGTTTCACTCTAGTCTAGGCTGACCTGGAATTCACTATGGAGTCTCAGGGTGGCCTCAAACTCATGGCGATCCTCCTACCTCTGCCTCCGGAGTGCTGGGATTAAAGCTGTGTACCACCACACCTGGCTTTTTTTCTTAATTTTAATTTTAATTTATTTGACAGAGAAAGAGGGAGAGGGAGAGAGAGAGAGAGAGAGAATGATAATGGGTGCAGCAGGGCCTCCAGCCACTGCAAATGAACTCCAGATGTGTGCACCCCCTTTGTGTATCAGGCTAACGTGGGTCCTGTGGAATTGAACCTGGGTCCTTTGGCTTTGCAGGGAAATGCCTTAACTGCTAAACCATCCCTCCAGCCCTCATTTATTTATTTGTTTATTTGAGAAAGGATGGGGGAAGCAAGAGAATGGGTGCACCAGGGCCTCCAGCTATCGCAAACGACCTCCAGATGCGTGTGTCATCTTGTGCATCTGGCTTTATGGGTCCTGGGAAATTGAACTGGGTCCATTGCCTTTGCAGGCAAGTGTCTTAACTGCTAAGCCATTTCTGTAGCCCAAGATAATTAATTGTTCTTCTTCTGCTGCTTTGTTTTTTTGAGGTAGGGTTTTGCTCTAGTCCAGGCTGACCTAGAAATCACTATGTAGTCTCAGGGTGACCTTTAACATACAGCGATCCTCCTACCTCTGCCTCCTGAGTGCTGGGATTAAAGGTGTGTGCCACCATGCTGTGCTCAATATAATTAATTCTTGACATCAAAATAGAAGAGAGACTATTTGGAAAGAAGGGATTCAGTGGAAGTGCGCTAGGAGCAGGGGTAAAGAGAGGATGGAGGTAGAGGAATATGATCATGGTGCATTGTCTTTATGGATGGAGGCTCCCTTTTCCCTAATATCCATGACATCAGATGACACTGGGTTATCAAGTGTCCTTATTGGTCATTTTTTCAGACTTAATTTTTTTCTTTTCTTTTTTTTTTTAATTTGAGAGCAGAGTAGGGGTAGAGGGGAGTGTGGGCATACCAGGGCCTCTTGCCACTGCAAATGAACTCCAGATGCATGCGCCACATGTTTTTTTACATGGGTACTGGGGCATTGAACTGAAGATAAAAGGCTTTGCAAGCAAGCAAGCACCTTTAACCACTGAGCAGTCTCCCTAGCTCGTGTGTTTGTGATCTTGGTAACAAACTACAATTTCTGTTTTTTATTTTTATTTATTTTATTTATTTGTCAGAGAGACAGAGAATGGACATGCCAGGGCCTTCAACCATTGCAAATAAACTCCAGACTCATGCGCCACTTTGTGCATCTGGCTTACGTGGGTCCTGGGGAACTGAACCTGTGTCCTTTGGCTTTACAGGCCTAAAGTGCTAAGGCATCTCTCCAGCCCCAAACATACAGTGAAGTGTGGCCTTTTAACCATCATGACCTGTGGTTTAGTGCTGAGGTGTGTGATTTGGGGTTTGGTCTGTGGGCTGTTGCTCACATCATTAGCTCTGAGTTCTGATGTGGCAAGACTTCTGATCTTGGCTTAGTCCTTTAGTGAATGCAAACAATTTCCCCTGCTTGCCAGTAGGGCTCCTGGAGGATCCTTGGGTTGTCCCATATTTTGGTTTTTCCTTTTTTGGGGGGGTTTTTGAGGGAGAGTCTTGCTCTGGCCCAGGCCAACTTGGAATTCATTTTGTAGTCTCAGGGTAGCTTTGAACTCACGGCAGTGGAGGATCCTTGGAAGCACCGGGCACCCAGTGCTTCTCCACAACACCCTTTCCTTCTCGCTTTGTATTCAGCGGTAGAGCGAAGCTCCTTTCTGTGAAACGGAGCCTTTGGAATGTTCGAACAGTTCCAGTATCAGCCTCTAGTCTGTGCTCATTTGAGCCTTCGAAGTCCAGGCGATCTTGATGGGTAAAGTCAATATTTTTGAATCCTAATTGGAAGCCCCAAACTTAGGCTCTTCAGCCTGTAACTGCTGAATCCTGGGGGAAAGCAAGTGAAGAGGCTGTTAACAGGAATGCAGTCAGTCCTGAGTCAGGGTGGTACATGTTTGCAGTAGAATTAATCTTACTTTGTTCTTCCCTAGGAAATCACAAATTGACACAAATAGCGAAAGTAGTCATCAAAATCTGTGAGCACGAGGTATGTGTTTTCCTGACTTCCTGGAGCAGGGGTGGAGGGCCGGGGGGGACGACACCAGGGAACTGGTGGCCCGGCCCGGCGTGTGGCTCTCTGAGGCGCACACGTAGCCTCTTCTCAGGTAAAATGAAAGCAGGTCAGTGAGGAGCCCAGTGCTATTGGAGACCTTTCCCTCAGCAGCAATCTTGAGGGAGAAATGATTCATTTCTAGTCTGTACTCTGCAGTCATGGCCAATCATTGGGCATCCTGAGTGTTCTTGGTTGCCTAGATAGAATTTGTGATTTTGGCCTTGTCTCCCGGTGATTGGCATTGAGTCAGGAGCTTTTGTGTCCTGTTACAGAGGTTTGGGCTTTGACATGAGGGCCGGGCCCTGGAGTGTTGCTGCAGAGCAGACCTTTGTCCCCAGAGTCTGGTCTCCTGTGCAGACCCCTAGTGCAGAGAGAGAGCATGCGTGCAGCGGGTCTGCTGGCTGCTGAGCAGCGAGACGTGGAGGGGGGCTTCCTTCATTAAATCCCCACTGTCTGAGTGACAAGCAGAGGCGTGCTGGATTTTGACCTTGCTTTTCTTCTGACCTTTATTCATTGTCCCTCCTCCCCCCTCCCCCCAGGTAAGGTCTCACTCTATCCCAGGCTGACCCGGAACTCACTCTGTACTGTCAGGCTGGCCTCAAACTCAGTGATCCTCCTACCTCTGCCTCCCAAGTGCTAAGATTAAAGGCATGCTACCCAACCTGGCTCTGTTTATTCTTTAAAAAAAATTTTTTTTTACTTATTAAAATTTTAGTTATGAGAGAAGGAGAGGGAGGGAAGGAGGGAGGGAGAAAAAGAATGAGCGTGCCAGGGCCTCTAGCCACTGCCAATGTACTCCAGACACCACCTTGTTCATCTGGCTTCTGTGGGTCCTGGGGAATTGAACCTGGTCTTCATTCTGTCCCACTGTACTGTCAAGTAGGACAACCACAGGGCTACTTCTGTGCCCCTGTGAAGAAGAAATGAATGGTAGCCATGGAACGCTTAAATGGGTTTAAGAGCGTACGAGTGGCATGGCTAGAGACATCATGGCATTCTTAGAGTGATGCCAGCATGCTGCGCGACTTCGGCGTTAACCCACAGGCGCATTTCACCTTGGTTGGTTTGTCTGATAGCCCTGTGTGAGTGGACTGTTCTCATCCATGTCTTGCCGCTGAGGGCGTGCAGGCCCACAGGAAGCAATCAGCTTTTCCCAAAGCCACTCGGCTCTCGTTGAGTAGCCCGAGTCTGAATTAAGATCGAGGCCGTTGGTCCTGAGCCAGGTCGTCCCTGTAGAATGTACTATCGTAAGAGGGAAAGGGCCGGCTCTTGTGTTGTTGGTCTTTGCAGTTGCCGTTAGTGGAAGTAAAGAAGGCTAGTATGGTTTTAGTTGAGTATCAGGTTTGTGGGCAAGGGCAGAGGGGCTCGAGGAGGCCGCAAGAGCAGAGCTGGTGCAAATGAGCTGTCATGGTAGCTGGGATGAGATGGTGGTTGACCTTGAGGGAGCCTGTCAGATGTTGGCTTTATCGTTATTTCTTAGCTTGGCCCTTCTGGCATTTAGGGCTTGAGCTCTCTTTGTTATGGAGACTGTACAGAGTCTACATCAAATCCAAGCTGTGACAACTAAAAATGCTTTCAGACACGGCTAAAGATTCCTCATGGTTGTGTGTGGAATGGACTTTCCTGAAAGTGCCACTGGTTTAATAGAAGGTACTGGAAGCCAGTGTGTGTGTGTGGGGGGGGGTGTGTGGGAGAGGGACAAATTTGGGTGTGGTGGCACATGCCTTTAATCCTAGCACTTGGGTGGCAGAGGTAGGAAGATCAATGTGGTTTGAGGGAAGCCTGAGACTCCGTAGGTCAACCTGGGCTAGAGCAAGACCCTACCTTGAAAAACCAAAAAATAAACAATAAAAAAAAGGGGTGGGGAACTACCTCCCTCTCTGTCTTTCAAATAATAAATATTAAAAGGAAAAACAAAACAGCAACAACAAAAGACAAGCATAGACTTAGGCTGTGAATCGTAGCAGGGCAAGAGTGGAGGCCGGAATTCCAGTCCCCGTGGCTGGCAGAGGACTGGGAATAGGGCTGACGGCTGGATGCATCTACGAGATGATCTGCTCCTTGGGACTTCGTGGAGCTAAGCTTCTCCTTCAAACACACCACAATCATCACTTGAGAGGCCGAGGCAGGAGGATCACTTGAGCCCAGGTCTCTGAAGCCAGTTTATGCTGCAAAGCAAGATGCTATAATGCCTGATGCCTACCACCAAAGAGAAAGAAAAAGAAAGAAGGAAAGCAAAGCTAAACAGATAATCCAACCTTGCAGTAAGGGTGCAGACACTCCAGAGGCCATTAGGCATTGAGGGGCCCCCGTGTGCGACCCTCCCCACCCCGTGACAGATTCTCAAGTGTGGTTTGCTTTACAGATGAATGAAATTGAAGTCTGTCCAGAATGCTATCTTGCTGCTTGCCAGAAACGAGACAACTGGTTTTGTGAGCCTTGTGTAAGTCGGATTTATGTCCTGTGTTTCATTTTCTGGACTGTCTCTGGTGGCTACCCCAAGAAGCCTTCTGGGGGCTTATGAGACGAGCCATTGAAAGCTGTTAAGTAGGACAGCATGAGACTAATCCAGCCGACTCCGGGTGTGTGTATGCCAGAGTTGGTGTCCCGGCTGTTGGGTTGATTTGAGCAGCCTGGTAAGTTCTGTCAAAGAACTCAGGAGGGTGTGGGACTTGGGCTGTGCCATGGTAGATTCTGGATTCTGGATGCTGCATCCTGAATACTGGATGTGGCCCCGACACATACTTTTTTTTTTTTGAGAAAGCAAGAGAGAGAAAAGAGAGAGAGGAGAGATAGAGTTAGTGCACCAGGGCCTCAGCCACTGAAGTTGAACTCCAGATGCTTGTGCCACATAGTGGGCACATGTGACCTTGGGATCGCCTCATCTTTGTGTGTTTGGGTGCCATGGGATCCGGAGAGTAGAACCTGGGTCCTTCGGCCTCGCAGGCAAGCACCTTAACTGCTAAGCCATCACTCAGCCCCCCAGGTTGGCACTTTTTAAAGGTGGTTTGGAAATACCTCCCTGGAGGAATTTAGTCTCTCCAGAAAGACCCATATTTCATGGAGACATGGTTATCCTAGCTTCCTCTGTGGACCTTCGATTTTATACTTACAGGCGTATGTGTTTATCTCCCAGTGGTGCACATTAATTAAATCCAGGGTGTTTGGCAGAGGGAAGTGTTCTTTGTGGGGTGGGTAGAAATGAAGGGTGTATGAGGGAGGTAATGTCAGTACCAGAAGTAGTGTGGAGGGTCGCAGGGAAGGTGGTGGAGGTAGGGTGGAGGGTTGCAGAGGGCAAGTCATGGCAAGGAAGTCAGAGTTGGAATATACCTTAGGCTTCTTTTTGCCCCTGGAGATAACATCTTGGTAGCCACACCCGAGGAGCCCCTAATGGGTGAAACTCATTCCTCACACCATTACATGCAGTCGAAACATAGCTGACATTGGGTGTCACTGTCTCCATTTTGCCCAGAAAGTTGAATTGTCTTGCTCATGGTCACCTCGTTAAGAGTCAGAGCCAGGGCCTGTCTGCTTCTATCTGCACTGGCTTCTGCTCCCTCTCCCCACTTAAGCCCCTCCTCAGCTTCATGTGGGCGCTGTGTGACATGCCACTGAACACACAAGACATGCCTTGTTTGCCACCTTTCTCTTTCCTGTGTCATTTCCAGTCTCCCTTCGTTCACTCCTCCTACCAACTTTAACTTGTATCTTGTTGCCAAGTATGCACAGACTCTGTATTTTGTTTTTCTTCTAGAGCAATCCACATCCTTTGGTGTGGGCAAAACTCAAGGGGTTTCCATTCTGGCCTGCGAAAGCCCTGAGGGATAAAGATGGGCAGGTCGATGCTCGATTCTTTGGACAACATGACAGGTAGGATTTGAAGAGAAGCTTTGAACATGTACCTTCCTCAGAACCTTTGATAATATCCTAATAATAGATAATTAATAATTAATAGATAAAATAGTTAATAGATAAAAGTGGGGATATGAATACAGCTCTGTCGATAGAGCGCTTGCCTAGCGTCCACAAAGCCCCGGGTTTGATCTCCAGTGTCACATAAACTAGGCGTGATGGCCCTTGCCTGTAATCCCTGCAGTTGGGAGGTAGAGGCAGAAGGGTCAAGAGGTCAGGTCAGCCTCTGCTCCATAATGTGTTTGAGACCAGCCTGGGATACATGAGGGCATCCGAAGTTCGTGGCCAGCTTATCTGACATTCCTTTGCATCCCAGCCTTTCATTTGCAGCAGCAAGAGACCCTGTTTCAAAGAAGATGGTGTGTAGATGCATCCAAGCAGTCCTTCAGGGCTGTGGCCCATATGCCCCGTGCATGCGTGCACACATGTGCATGCACAAACGCACGTGCATGCGCGTGCACGCGCACACAAATAAATAAAAATTTAACACAAAAAAGATGTAGAGCAGCTGGGTCATCTCTTAGCCTAAAACTTCGTTTTAGAGAGGTGTGTGTGTATGTGTGTGTGTGTGTGTGTGTAAGAGAGTGAGAGAAAGAGAGAGAGAGAGAGAGAGTGAGAGAGAGTGTGTTTGGGCACACCAAGGCCTCCTGCCACTGAAAACGAACTTCAGATTCACGTGCCATCTTGCACGTCTGGCTTTCCATGGGTTCTGGGGAATTTAAACCTGGGCTCTCAGGCTTTGTATGTAAGCACTTTTAACCACTGAGCCATTGCTCTAGCCTCTAAAAATGTATATATTTTTTCAGAAAGGTAGAGATAAGGTTGATATATTACCATTTAAAATATGCTTTTATGATATTTATTTATTTATGAGTGAGAGGTAGATAGAGAATGGGCATGACAGGGCCTCTAGCCACTGCAAATGAACTCTAGATGCCTATACTACCTTGCACATCTGGCTTATGTGGACACTGGAGAATCGAACCTGGGTCCTTAGGCTTCAAAGGCAAATGCCTTAACCACTCAGCCATTTCTCCTGCCCTAAAATATGTTTTATTTACTTATTTGTATGTCTGTGTGTGTGTGTGTGTGCGCGCACACCACTGCAAACAAAGACCAGATGCTTGTACCATTTTTTTTGTGTGTGTGTGTGTGTGTCTGGCTTTATGTGGGTGCTAGGGAATTGAACCTGGGCTAACAAACTTTGCAAGGAAGTGGCCTTTAACTACTGAGTCATCTCCCCAGCACTACCCAGCACTATTATTGTTTGTTTGTTTTTCAATGTAAGGTCTCACTCTAGCCCAAGCTGACCTGGAACTCACTCTAGTCCCAGGCTGGCCTCGAACTCACAGTGGTCCTCTTATCCCCACTTCCCAAGTGCTAGGATTAAAGGCGTGAGCCGCCACGCCCGGCTTTTTACTTTTTTCCTCCACAATAATGATTGTTGATCTTGTCAAATATTTTCTGGTCCTGTGTTAACCCTGATAGCTGTGGTCCTTCATGGTTCTGTTGATGGACCCAGCATTAGAATGAGTCTTGTGGCTACATGAAATGTTGTCCTCTTCTCTGCTATTTCATTCTATTGTATACCCCCCCCCCCCCAGTAAATGAAACTTCTGTTCAGATTGCTTTTTATCATAATGCTTTCAGCTACTTTTCCCTGGTTTCTAGATAAGCAGGTCTCTTATCATTTCGCCGAGCAGTTCTCTCTGTTCCCTTTTCTCTGCAGCCAAAATGGGAAATTATATGGGGAGGCTGTTTTGACAGGTGTAAGCCGTCCCTCCCAGCCTTCTCACCCTCCCCTTGCCCTCACACACACAGTGAAGAAAATTATTCCAGCTTAGAGCCGCTCCCTTTGGAGCAGAGCCCCTGCCTGTCTGTGAACAACAGGTAGCTGGAGATGAACAGTCGTTAACGTCTTCCCTTTCAGCAAGTTACGTTGTGACTAAATGAAGCGGAGACTTACTTCTTTCAACGCCCCCTGAAGCAGTTTGAGAAGGTGTGTGAGTGCATAGGGGAGACTAAAAATATATGTGGTTAAAATCATATACCCACATTGAAATTCATTTTACGGTTTTATGTAATACCAGCCTCTGGCTTAGCACTGTGTTAAATTTTGCATGAGATCTTATGGATCAAAAGGGAGCATGGATTTCAGTGAGGTGATTTCTTAGTAGGATTTTTTTTTTTCTTTTTCCAAGGTAGGGTCTCGCTCTAGCCCAGGCTGACTTAGAATTCACTATGTAGTCTCAGGGTGGCCTCCAACTCACGGTGATCCTCCTACCTCTGCGTCCCGAGTGCTAGGATTAAAGGTGTGTGCCACCACGCCTGGCTAGAGATTTTTGTTTTTCTTTTTAAATATATTTATTTACGCGCGCAAGAGAGAGAATCAAGACACAAGCACCACTTGGTGCATCTGGCTTTAGATGAGCACTGAGGAATTGAACCTGGGCAGTCATGCTTTGCAAGCAAGTGCCTTTAGTTACTGAACCATTGCTCTACCCTTGTTGGTTGGAATCTTTGAGTGCCTTGTCAGCAGACCTGATTGAAAGTCATTGTGGTAGTAATGGATTCAACAGGGAACAATGAATTCTACTTAAAAAATTTTATTTATTTATTTATTTGAGAGAGAGAGAGAGAATGGGCATGCCAAAGCCTCCAGCCACTGCAAATGAACTCCAGAAGCATGTGCCCCCCTTGTGTATCTGATTTATGTGGGCCCTGGAGAATCAAACCAGGACCCTTTGTTTTTGCAGCCAAATACCTTAACTTTTAAGCCCCACATTCTGCTTAAAAAAAAAAAAAAATTAGAGAGAGAGAATGGGCAATCTAGGGCCTCTAGCTGCTGCAAACGAACTTCAGATGCGTGTGTCACTTTGTGCATCTGGCTTAAGTGGGTACTGGGGAATCGAACCTGGGTCCCTAGGCTTTGCAGGCAAGCACCTTAACTGCTAAGCCATCTCTCCAGCCCTGCATTCTAGTTTTGACCACGCTTCTTGGAAACCGTTCTGAAGTCCATCTTTCCCTCATTGAAAGACATGTGCCCTTGACTGTGTGGATGCTGGGATGGAAGAGGGAGCTGGCGTACACTTGTTTCTTCCTGTGTGCAGGCTGACAGCCCTGGGGAGCATGAGTAATAGCGGTAGCAAGTAGGCTGGCTGGCTCAGATTGGAGGGTAGCAGCGGCTTGGGATGGAGAGAGGGATGAGGCAGGAAGCAGGAGCCTTGGCACTGAACACGGGCGGTGTGGGAAAAGGTTCTGATGTGACTGAACGAGGCAAGGAGTCTCTGAAGCCTCTGCTGTTGGGAACTTTGAACTGGTGGCTGGGAAGGAGGATGGTTGGGGTAGAGGTCCGGGTGGTGAGCAGGCACTTGTTTTGTCTTTGAAGGGCGGGACCAATGCTGACTGTGTGTACATTACCCACCTGGTCATAGCACGTGGCATGTGTCAGCTTTGTTGACAACTTAGGATTCTTTCCTCCCACCCCAGGTAGGATCTCGCTCTAGCCCAGGGTGACCTGGCACTCACTGTGTAGTCCCAGCCTGGCCTCGAACTCACTGCGATCCTTCTACCCCTGCCTGTCAAGGGCTGGGGTTAAAGGCGCGCGCCACCGTGCCCAGCCTGACAGTTTAGGATTCTTACTCTGCGAGGTGGCGCATACATGTCTGCTGGCATGTAGGTGAGAGGGTGAGCACATCACCCTCCGCTCCCCCTGCTGTGAGCACCTTGTGAGGACTTCGTTCCTCTTACCTGCCCGCCAGCCGTTGAAGGTGTTCTTGTTTACATGAAGTCAGAATGTGAGCGTTGTTCATGCTCTGAGCTGAGCCTGTTTCCCCAGCCTCAGTGAAGTCCTTGGCTCCGGGTAGAAGTTGTCCCTTCTTTCCTTCTTACTTTTGTGCCGTTTCTGGTTCCTTTTGTAGCACCTGTAATCTTCTGTCACCTCCAAGGGTCTGTACCACCTGGTGGGTTCACCTTGAGTGAGGAGTGTTGTGAGGCTGGGAAGGATAGTCCACTGTCATGTGGTGGATGGCCAAGGCTTTTCGGTCCCTGAGAGCTGGGATACAGATGCTCCCAGAGGAGTTCTTGGTTCTCTGTGTGTCCCAGATTCCCTGGATGGGACCATGAAGCCCAGCCACCAAGGCTCATCCACAGCCTGCTCTGGCGAGACCCAGAGGAAGCAGAAGGTGGTGACCCAAGAGAGGCATACAGGAGGAATGCTGCGATGCTCTCGCTCAAGGAGCTCACTTTGGGCAGTGGAACCAAAGTGTAAGCCTGGGCTTGTAGCTGTGAACTAGGTTAGGGCAGTTGGGTGGGAACTGTCCTAGAACTTTGTATGCTGAGTGTCAAGATGACCTACCGCAGTGAGTTCAGGTGGCACCTGGAGAAATCACAGCAGCATGAAAGAGACTCATTGTGCCAGGCGTGGTAGCGCACACCCTTAATCCCAGCGCTCGGAGTGATAGGAGGATGGCTGTGAGTTTGAGGCCACCCTGAGACTACATAGTGAATTCCAGGTTGGCTTGGGCTAGATCAAGACTCTACCTTGAAAAGCCAAAAAAAAAAAAGAGTGTCATTGTGCAATTTTTTTTTCTTTGAAAGATGTTCCTAGATTTCTGTGTGTGTGTGCATATTATTAATTTGTTTTTTATTTTAGGGAGACAGAATTTGCACAGGGCCTCAGCCAGTACAATCTCAGTCCAGATGCTTGCGCCACCTAGTGGGCAAGCGCAACCTTGTGTTTGCCTCGCCTTTGTGTGTCTGGTTTACAGGGGATCTGGAGAGTTTAACGTGGGTCCTTAGGCGTCTCAGGGAAGTGCCCTAACCGCTAAGCCATCCCTCCAGCCCTTTTGTGTATGTTTTATTTGAGATACATCCCAATTACGTAAAACTATAGAAAATATTGTAACCAGTCCTTACAGAGCTTTGAGAAAAATACTTGATACTCATCAAGTGCCTGCCGCGTACCAAGTGGTCAGATGCTGATTAGGTTTGGACGGGGTCTCTTGGTGTGGTCTCACACTGGCCTCAGACTTCTGATCCTCCTGCCTTAGCCTCCCTGGTGCTGGGATTACAGACGTGCACCACAGTGCCCAGCCACTATGATCTTTTTTTTTTTTTTTAAATATTTTTACTGTCAGGCACAGTGGCAAACTCCATTAGCCCCAGCAGTCACGGGGTCAGAGGTAGGAGGATCGCCATGAGTTCAAGGCCACCCTGAGACTACAGAATGAATTCCAGATCAGCCTGAGCTAGAGTGAGAGCCTATCTTGAACAACAAACAAACAAACAAACCCCAAGAAAAGAAAAAAAATTATATATTTTTTACTTATGTATTTGTAAGGGGGAGGGGAGAGAGAAACAATGTGAGAATGAGTATGGGTGAGCCAGGGCCTCTTGCCATTGCAGACAAACTCCAGATGCATGTGCCACTTTGTGCATGTGGCTTTATTTGGGTCCTGGGGAATTGAACCCGAGCCAACGGCCTTTGGCAAGCAAGCGCTTTTAACTGCTGAGCCATCTCCCCAGCTCACCCGCGCCCTTTTTGTGTAAGCTGCCTTTAGCTCAGTCTTCGTGATAAGAAAACTGAGGCGCGCCGAGGTCAGCGTGCTGTTCAGGGTCACTTGGCTGTGGCAGTGGCTGTGGTGCCCGAGCTGGGTGGCTGCTCTTCCGGCCTCTGTTGACACAGCCCTTCCAGAGGCTTTGTACAGTCAAGCCAGTCTCCTTTGTCTTTGCTGTTTCCCTGGTGGGCTGCAAACAGATTCCTGCCTAGGCCTCTTGAAGACACTTGGTAAACGAAGAGGAAATAGTTACCACCTTGAAACCCAACCAGCTTAGGGGGCCACAATCACAAAAGTGTGGCTGCTTTACCGGAGTTCCTGGAGGTGCCTGGCATTGACTCTCCACCCGCCCCTAGGTGAGGATCTGAGGCTGGGGCTTCCCTGTAAACTCTGGCCCAGATCCCTGTGCCCCAGCATAGAGGGTCTTCCCTATGGCCCCTTAAAAAAAAAAAAGAGGAATTCTTATTTATTTATTTATTTATTTATTTTAAATTTAATCTCTTTATTTAATTGAGGAAGAGAGAGAAATAAGCAGGTAGAGAGAAAGAGAGAGAATGGGCATGCCAGGACCTCCAGCCACTACAAATGAACTCCAGATGTGTGTGCTCCCTTGTGCATCTGGCTTATGTGGGTCTTGGGGAATCGAACCTGGGTCCTTCAGCTTTGCAGGCAAGAGCCTTAACCACTGTGCCATCACTCCAGCCCTATTTATTTAAATTCGATGGGGGAAGGAAGGGGCAGATGAGAGAGCAAGTGGGCGTGCCAGGGCCTCCTGCCGCTGCAGATGAACTTCAGATGCATGCATCACCTTGTGCATCTGGCTTCCGTGGGTACTGGGGAATGGAACCTGGGTCCTTAGGCTTCACAGGCAAGCAACTGCTGAAATATCTCTCCAGTCCCAGGCTACAGTGGCCTTAGAGAAAATGTGGGCAGCTGGTTATTTCTAGCCATCTGTGAGTAGGTAGGTGTTGAAGGGCGCTCGGTGCTAGTCAACCTGTGCTGAGCTGTGGTCCTTGCATGGGTCTCATGTCGCCTGTGATTTCCTCTTCAGACACAGGAATTCAGTGTCGTCTGGCAAAGTAGACGTGCAGCGCCATGTAAGAAGTACACTGCTCCCTTACCCTTTATTAGAGTGTGTGGGGCGGGGCCGGGCGTGGTGACACACGCCTTTAATCCCAGCACTGGCGAGGCAGAGGTAGGAGGATCGCCATGAGTTCGAGGCCACCCTGAGACTACATAGTGAATTCCAGGTCAGCCTGGACCAGAATGAGGCCCTACCTCGAAAAGACATAAATAAATAAGTAAATAAATAGAGTGTGGAGGGGGAAGGGAAGGGAGACTTAGCTGGCCTGGGTCCAGAGTCCCAGGAGGCCACTGGATATCCACTAAGCTGATGCCTCTCTTTCTGTGCCACCCATCCCCCCATCCCACGCCTTTATGCCTGGCTTGAATTTGAGCCCATGAAATGCAAAAGGCCTCCTTGGAAAAGCTGCAAATTAGGTTGTAGGAATGGAATGGCAAGTGCTGTCCCTGCTATCTCTTATCTCTTCTTAGCACCTACCCTGGTGGCTGTGGTGTTCCCAGCTGCTGTTGCAGTTGTGTGAGAGAGACTGATTCTAGAAGAGTAGCCTCTGGTGTCCCCCTCCCCCCCCCCTTGGAGTTTTTATAGTGCACGCTCAGATGTGAGGTGTTGATGTGGGTGGATGTGACTGCCTTGGTGTGTACCTGATGACGCCAGGCTGCCTTTTAGTAATCATCCACGCTTACTATGTCACGTTCAAAAGTGTGCACATGCCAGGCATGATGGGCACACCTGTCAGCCCCGCACTCGGGAGGCTGAAGCAAGGAGGATCTTCAGTTGCAGGTCATCCTGGCCTACGTAGTTCATAGCTCCTGTCTCATGAAGCAAAACAAAAGTACGCACGTTGTTCTAGGAACACGATTTTCTGCAGTTGCATTCTAGCCCTGTTTCAATTGCAATGAAAGTGAGTTCTGTCCATGTACTGAGTGAGGCCCGAGAGACGTCCCCGAGGCCACAGTCACTGTTTTTTTTTCTTTTCTTTTTTGATTCTGTCCCAGCAAAAAACCAAAGGGATTTATTGTGCTCTTAATGGATTAAAATGGCTAAATCTCTGGAGCCTTTTAACATCTTTGCTGTTTTGTTGTTGGTGTTCTGCCCTTAGCATGTCTGTGAAGTGGGTCATTCATTAACCATTCAAACCGGGTCAGTTACCTAACACGAGAACACGCATTTCAGAGTCTTGGCTAACATGCTAGGCTAATTTGGTTTGCATGAAGAAAACACAAACAAACAAACAAACAAACCAGCCAATTGTGGAAATGACTGAAGTTGACTTGCCCTCTTTTCTCTTTTTGCCCTCCTAGGGCCTGGGTTCCAATAAATAACTGCTACCTCATGTCTAAAGAAATTCCCTTTTCTGTGAAAAAGACGAAAAGCATCTTCAACAGCGCCATGCAGGAGATGGAGGTTTACGTGGAGAACATTCGCAGGAAGTTCGGGGTTTTTAATTACTCTCCGTTCAGGACACCCTACACGCCCAATAGCCAATACCAAATGCTGCTCGATCCCACCAACCCCAGCGCCGGCACGGCCAAGATAGACAAACAGGACAAGGTGAAGCTTAACTTTGACATGACGGCGTCCCCCAAGATCCTCATGAGCAAACCCATGCTGAGCGGGGGCTCGGGTCGCAGGATCTCCCTGTCGGACATGCCACGCTCGCCCACCAGCACCAACTCCTCCGTGCACACGGGCTCCGACGTGGAGCAGGACGCCGAAAAGAAGGCCTCGTCCACCCACTTCAGTGCCAGCGAGGAGTCCATGGACTTCCTGGATAAGAGCACAGGTCAGCCCTGGGCAGGAGAGTGGGTGGAAGGACAGCCCCACCTGTGGGTGCAAGCAGGCAAATGCCACAGAAGTCAATGAGGGAACCTCAGTGGACTGTGTCTTGGATAAATGAGTGACCAGATGGTGGCCTCCAGGGATCGAAAGATGAGAAAAGGCCAGCTGGTGGTCATTCCTAAAAGGGGGCGGGGTGTTGCCAGAAATCTTTCAAAATTCAGTTCCAATGTCATAGCCTCTTGGTTATTCATAACAACTTGCTAGGACACTCTAGTCCTCCAGGGATTTTAATTCTGTTAAAAAAGTTTATTTTTCAGTGCTTTCATATAAAGTGCTGACATGTTAGAGAAGTGTGTAAGGTGAAAGTTAGCTCCCCCCTTGTCTCACTCCATTCAAGGTCACCTTGCTTAACAGTTGTGTTGTATTTTAGAGACCTGCTGAAGGACATGGACTCTGGTCTCAAATCCCAGTCCTACCACTCACTGGTGATGTGGCTTTGGGCAAGGTACTTCACATCTTTATGCCTCAGTTTCCCCACTTATCACGTGGCAATCATAACAGGGTACCTTGTGGTTCTTGTAACATGAAACAACACAGCCAGCTTAGAACCATCTGGAACAGTTCTGCCAAGATGGCAGTTCCTGGGCTGAGGAGGTGGGTCAGCAGATACGAGCGATCATGAGGCCGTGGGAGCACCACAGTCACCTTGGTTGTGATTCTTCAACATTCAAGTAAACAACTTAGTGTGGCCAGTTTGGAAGTCCAGTCCTATGTGGAGTTGAACCTGGCTAATCGCCAGGGCTCACTGGTCAGCACTGGGTCCAGTGAGAGACTGAACTCTCACAAGTATACATCACACACAGACTCCACACATGTTCTGCACACATCCGTGACCCCCGAATATATGTCGATATGGCTACTGAATTTTTTATGACATGAAATTCACTGTGTAGTCCCAGGGTGGCATCGAACTCATGGTGATCCTCCTACCTCTGCCTGCCTCCCTAGTGCTGGGATTAATGGCATCCACCACTGCATCAGGCTCTGAATTATATTTTTAAAATATTTTTATTTATTTTTATTTGTTTTGGTTTTTTCGAGGTAGGGTTTCTGTCTAGCCCAGGCTGACCTGGAATTCACTATGTAGTTTCAGGCTGGTCTTAAATTTATAGCAATCCTCCTATGTCTACCTCCTGGGTGCTGGGATTAAAGGCATTCACCATTATGCCCAGCTGCTTTTTTTTTTTTTCTGTTTTGTTTTTCAAGGTAGGGTCTCGCTGTAGCCCAGGCTGACCTGGAATTCACTATGTAGTCTCAGGGTGGCCTTGAACTCACGTTGATCCTCCTACCTCTGTCTCCCAAGTGCTAGGATTAATGGCCTGCATCGCCACGCCCGGCTTGCTGTTTTTTAATTGACAATTTCCATAATTGTAGACAATAACCTATGGTAATCCCCCTCCCCACTTTACCCTTTGAAACTCCATTCTCCATCATATCACCCTCCCCCTCAGTCAGTCTGTTTTTTATTTTGATGTCATGATCTTTTCCATCTATTATGATGGTCTGGTATAGATAATGTCAGGCACTGTGAGGTCATGGATATCCAGGCCATTTTGTGTCAGGAGGAGCATGTTGTAAGGAGCCCTGCCCTTCCTTTGGCTCTTACGTTCTTTTCGTCAATTCTTCTGCAATGAACCCTGAGCCTTGGAAGGTGTGATAGAGATACTGCAGTGCTGAGCACTCCTGTCACTTCTTCCCAGCCCCATGATGCCTTCTGAATCATCCCAAGGTCACTGCCATCTAAAGAGAAGCTTCTCTAGCCAAAAGTGAGAATAGCATTAATATAAACTGCTTACTGGGCAGTTTGATAAGCATAATATATGTATTTAGCCAGACACCAGCAGACGTTGTACCCTTAGGGCTCATCACTACCCCTGTTGTAGGTTTTCAGTATTAGGGATGTGTTCCCTCCCATGGAGCAGGCCTCTAGTCCAATTAGAGGGTAGTTGGTTTTCCCTGTAACAGACAGGCCAGTATTTCACCCATTGGCTCATTTGGCCTGGCTGGCCAAATTTAAGGCTTGCCGTGTCCACTGTTAAGTATCTCCACTGAAGACCTCTCTTTCTCCCATTGAACTGCATGCAGCATAGCTTTTTCCAGCTTTCTGTCAGCTGGTCTACATGGAAGAGGTTTTCAGCTCAGCTCCAATAGGATTTCTCAGTGGCCTTGCAGCCCAAGTGTGTGGAGTCTTAAGCAATATGGTCTTACTATACATTCTTGGTGGGAAACCAAGAGCCTTGGCAATGGCCTGTAATGTTTTGGGGCCATCAGGGACCTCCTTGGCCAACAACTCACAGGAAGGCATCTCATCCCTGGCACTGAAAATTTTCTAGTAACAATCAATGGCTTCTGTGGGTGCCATTGTCCAAAAAAGTAAGTTTCCATACGATTTATTTATATCCTATTAGATTTTGATTAGCCTTCCCTCCGCCAATTCTTTGCTTAGTCTCTTCCTCTGACCTCACTATGGCTTTTCTCCCCTATTAATTTGTTTTTCTACTTACTTATATACAATACCATCCTATTACGTATTCCCCCCCCCCCTTCTATTCCCTTTATATCTCCTTTCTACCTTACTGGTCTCTGCTGCTGAGTTTTCTTCTACTCACCCAGATGTCCAGTCATCTGTAGATAGGATCCACATTTGAGAGAGAACATGTGACATTTGGCTTTCTGGACTTGAGTTAACTCCCTAAGTGTAATCCTTTCCAGATCCATCCATTTTTTCTGCATATTTCATAATTCCATTTTTCTTTACCACTGAGTAGAACTCCATTGTGTAAATGTGCCACATCTTCATTATCCACTCATCAGTTGAGGGCCATCTAGGCTGGTTCCATTTCCCAGCTATTGTGAATTGAGTGGCAATAAACATGGTTAACAAGTATCTCTAAGGTAGTGAGACTAGTCTATAGGCTATGTGCCTGTGGGTGGTATCCAGCTATTTTTATTGATTTACTTGAGACAGGGAAGACAAGGTAGAGAGAGTATGGGCATGCTAGGGCCTTCTGCTGCTGCAAAAAAACTCTAGATACATGGGCCACTTTGTGCATCTGGCTTTGTGTGGGTACCAGGGAGTCAAGTCCAACTCTTTTGCCCCAAACAGAATTGGACCACATTTTTAATATTTATGAACTTTTATTACTGGTTTGGCTTCAAAGGTGGGTTTGGCCTTGGCAGTATGTTCTTTTTTTAAAATATTTATTTATTTATTTGACAGAGAAAGAGGGAAGGAAAGAGAAAGATGGAATGGGTGTGCCAGGGCCTCCAGCCACTGCAAACGAACTCCAGATGCTTGCACCCCCTTGTGCATCTGGCTAACATGGGTCCTGGGGAATCGAACCTGGGTCCTTTGGCTTTGCAGGCAAATGTCCTAACCATTAAGCCATCCCTCCAGCCCCGGCAGTGTGTTCTTTGTTTCTCTGTCTTTGAGGGGCCTGGGGCTCAGAGTACTTACTCTAACCATGGTGGTGACCTGCAGGACACGGGCCCTGTCACAAGGGCTTTTTGCCTGTGGTTCTTATATAAGCATGTGGGCTCAGGGTTTTACATCCTAACACTCTTCCAGTGAAATGGGTGACGAGGATTGTTCAGTAAAATCTATTGTTAAATGTCAGGCCTGGGCTTGGGAAATGTTACGGTGGTGAAAGGCACTTGTTTGCTCCGCTTGCTGTCTTGGCTTCAATTACCCGATACCCATGTAATACCAGACACACAAAGTGGTATGTGCATCTGGAGTTTATTTTTGTTTCTTTCTCGAGGTGCGGTCTCTCTGTAGCCCAGGTTAACCTGTAGCTCACTCTGTAGCCCCTCGGTGGCCTTGAGCTCATGGCAGTCCTTCTATTTCACCCTCGAGCACGCCTGTGCCCACGCGTGTGCGCACACACACAAATAAATAAAACTATTTCAAAAAAAAATTGTGTTGTAGATGAGTAAAGCCCACACATAGGTTGTATTATCAGCTTCAGACTTCTGGCCAAAGTTGATAGCCTTGGCCAGCTCTTCAGATCCTCCCTGTCTCCCCTCCTCTCCCCTCCTTCTGCAGATAACCAGCCATCAGGTCCTCAGGACTGGTAATGTTTGGGAAGATAGTGATGGGACAGAGTTGTCAGCTCAAGGCTCAACCTATTACTGCTGTGTTGTCCTTTTTTTAAAAAAAAAAAACTTGTAGTTTTTCAAGGTAGGCTCTTGCTCTAGCCCAGGCTGACCTGGAATTAGTTTCAGGCTGGCTTCGAACTCACAGCCATCCTCCTACCTCAGCCTCCGGAATGCCGGGGTTAAAGGTGTGCGCCCCCATGCTCATCAGAGACTGCTGTTTTACTTTATTTTTTGTTTTTGGTTCCTTGGGAGAGCTGTTTCTAGCTCCATAGCTGACTGTGGGAGAGCCAGCCACAAGCTTAGTGACCCTTGGATTTTGGTTCTTCACATTAAATCTGCTGTTCTGATTCATGGCCTCGTGATCCTCGGCCTTCACTGTGGAGCTTTGTTCCAGGGTGGACGTGACTTGCACTGACAAGAGTTTCAGAGGAATCTTGCCCTCTGGCTCGTGTTTCTGACCAGAATCCTTAAAACACCAGAGCCTTGACTTTCATCCCATCACATGATCCCACGTGAGTGACATTCACAGAGCCTGGTCACACAAACCAATGGGTTGTTGACTCCCGAGCAGAGTGAGTTTCCAAGAACATCAGAACTGTGGTCTGTGGCTCCTTGCTGTCTCATGACTCCCTGATGCCTGAACTTGCAATGTCTCGCCTTGCTGCTTAGTGTTGTCCTAATGTCTAATTATGCTCATGAGTTTCAATTACACATCATGTGTATTTAAAAAAATTTTTTTTTTCCTCATTTTTACTTATTTATTTGAAAGTGACAGAGAGAGAGAGAGAGAGAGAGAGAGAGAGAGAGAGAGAGAGAGAGAGAGAATGGGTGCGTCAGGGCTTCCAGCCACTGCAAACGAACTCCAGATGCGTGCGCCCCCTTGTGCATCTGGCCAACGTGGGTCCTGGAGAGTCGAGCCTCGAACCGGGGTCCTTTGGCTTCACAGGCGAGCGCTTAACCACTGAGCCATCTCTCCAGCCCCCATCATGTGTATTTTTTAAAAAAGTTTTCATTTATTTGTGAGGAGAGAAAGAACAGAGAGTGAATGTGGATACGCTGGGGCCTCTTGCTAATGCAGATGAACTCCATTTTGTATATCTGGCTTTATATGGGTGCTAGGGAATTGAACCTTGGATGGCGTCAGGCTTTGCAAGCAAGTACCTTTAATCACTGAGACATCTCCCCAGCCCCACCTTGTGTTTTTCCTTTTTTATACTATTTTATATTTTGTTTATGTATTTAGGAGAGAGAAAGAGATAGACAGAGAGGGAGAGAGAGGGAGGGAGAATGGGTGCCCCAGGCCTCTATCCACTCCAGACTTACATTGCCACCTTGTGCATCTGACATACGTGGGTACTGGGGAACTGAACCTGGGTCCTTAGACTTCACAGGCAAGTGCCTTAACTGCTATATCATCTCTCCACTCCCCCCCCCCTTTGAAACATGGTCTCATTCTATAGCCCAGGCTGTCCTTGGATTTATAATAATCCTCCTGCCTCAGCCTCCTGAGTACTGGAATCATGAGCATATACTACCATTTCCAGCTTGGTTTCCCATGATCTGGTGTTTGTCAACTACAGTTACAGGCAGAAGGAATTTTAAAACAAAATATTTATTTATTTATTGTTGGTGAGAGAGGGAGAAAGAGAGAGGCGGATAGAGAGAATGGGTGTGCCAGCGTCTCCAGCCACTGCAAACAAACTCCAGATGCAAAACGCCCTGGTGTGCCCATTCTCTCTATCTGTCTGTCTCTCTCTCTCAAGTAAATAAATAAACTTAAAAAACTTAAAAAACAAAAACAACTCCAGATGCATGCACCACCTTGTGCTTCTGGCTTATGTGGGTCCTGGGGACTCGAGTCTGGGATCTTTAAGCCATGTCTTCAGCCCAGAAGGAATTCTTGAGTTGCTCTCACTGTTTTACTGAGGCCTGGCAAGAGAGGTGCCCAGGCCCCCCAGAGCCAGTCCCTGAGGCCTCTCTCTGTCTCTCTCTCTCCCCACTAACCCCTCCTGCCCTCTGCTGGCAATGGAGAAGAGAACTGTATATTGAGACACCCCCATGGTCAGGGATAATACAGGCTGCTGCTGTGAGGTTATCATGTCATAGGATAGATAAGGTGTATATGTAGGTTTCAACAGTGGTACCTGGGAGACAAGCAAGATGCCTGAAACCCTAAAGTGTAGGAAACTTTAGTTGGGAGACAGAAGAGTCTGTCAACCCCTGTAACTAAATCTAGTCTTTTCTAAGAAACCCTTTGCCCAGCTGAAGGTCCGTACCTGCCAGTGTCCTGAGTTTTTTGAGATAGGGCCTCTAGCCCAGGCTGACCTGGAATTCACTATGGAGTCTCAGGGTGGTCTTGAACTCATGGTGATCCTCCTACCTCTGCCTCCCAGGTGCTGGGATTAAAGGCATGCGCCACCATGCCCGGCCTCAAGGCAGTTTTTTAAAAAAAATTTTATTGTATATTTATTCACTTATTTGAGAGAGAGACAGAGATCATGAGTATGGGCCTCCCAGGGCCCCTTGCCTTTGCCAAACAAACTCCAGACACGTGTGCCACTTTATGCATCTGGCTTTACATGGGGACTGGGGAGTTGAACCTAGGCTGGTAGATTTTTCAACTTATAGTGTTTTTTAAATTTATTTTTATTTATTTATTTGAGAGAGAGAAAGGGAGAATGGGCATGCCATGGCCTCCAGCCACTGCAAACAAGCTCCAGACACATGTTCCCCTTTGTGCATATGGCTTACGTGGGTCCTGGAGAGTTGAACTGGGATCCTTTGGCTTTGCAGTCAAGCGCCTTAACAGCTAAGCCATGTCTCCAGCCCCTGATTTTTTTTCCAGATTCCAGTGGAAGACATTAATATGTATTAGGCTCACTTCGTGGGGCCTGGATGGCACTCCCCTCTGAGCTAACCGTCCTTTGATCTTGGGATTTCCACTGTAGGGTTCCCATCAAGGAGAAAGGAAAACATTTTCATATACCCCTATTTATTGTGAAGTCAATACATGTTTGTTGTGAAGTAATTTGTTAGTGACAGGTACTGAAGTCAATACTAATCCTGCCTCCCACCGCCAGCGCTTAGATGCTGATATTGTTTCAAGGATTTCTTTGTGTCTTCGTATATCCTGCTGTCAGGTTGGAAACTTGTGTACTTACCCAGAGAGCAGCTGGAGCGAACTAAGTGCGATTGACAAGTGGTGGGCACTAACTAGGGTGAGGGAAGCAGAAGTACAATTCTTTTATTTTTCCCAATTTTTATTAACATTTTCCATGATTATAAAAAATATCCCATGGTTGGGCTGGAGAGATGGCTTAGCGGTTAAGCGCTTGCCTGTGAAGCCTAAGGACCCCGGTTCGAGGCTCGGTTCCCCAGGTCCCACGTTAGCCAGATGCACAAGGGGGCGCACGCGTCTGGAGTTCGTTTGCAGAGGCTGGAAGCCCTGGCACGCCCATTCTCTCTCTCTCCCTCTATCTGTCTTTCTCTCTGTGTGTGTCGCTCTCAAATAAATAAATAAAAAATTAAAAAAAAATATCCCATGGTAATACACCCCCCCTTTCCCCTTTGAAATTCCATTCTCCATCATATCCCCTCCCCATCTCAATCACTGTACTTACATATATACAATACCAACCTATTAAGTATCCTCCTCCCTTCCTTTCTCTTCCCTTTATAACTCCTTTTTAACTTACTGGCCTCTACTGAGTTTTTTCCTTCTCATGCAGAAGCCCAATCATCTGTAGCTAGGATCCACATATGAGGGAGAACATGTGGCACTTGGCTTTCTGGGCCTGGGTTACCTCACTTAGTATAATCCTTTCCAGATCCATCCATTTTTCTGCAAATTTCATAAGGAAGTACAATTCTCGTCCTGGCCTGTGCTCTGTGTGGGCGCTCTGTTTGTGTCACACGTTCCCTGACATGTGTGCCCCGCATCCTCAGACTAACACTTCCATTCTTTGTACTTCATCATGAGAGGGTTCCTCAAAGCCCATGGATGGCTTGAGACCTGCGGCTGGTTTTTGCCAAGCACGAAGGTGGGCTCACTGTTCTCAGATTACTGATCTATCAAGATAGCCCTTGAACAATTTTTAAATGCCACTACCCCAACTTCTTTCAGTTAATTCATGTGGTGAGGATTGAACCAGGGCCTTGCACCTTCTAGGCAAGCACTAAGAAAAGATAACTAAATAAATAATAAGAAGTAAAGCAGAAGAGATTGAGAAAATAGTGAGAAAGCCCAGAGTGTCAGGGTTAACATGCCTAGGATTTTGTCCAACATCCAAAGAAGAGAGTTAGATCTCAGAAAAACAGGTAGGCCAAACTTTAAGATATAAATATATATATTTTTTACTTATTTATATATTTATTTTTTACTTATTTACTAGAGAGAGAGAGAATGTGTGCGTCAGAGCCTCTTACCATTGCAGACAAACAGTAGGCCAATGTGCCCTTTTGTGCCTCTGGCTTTACAAGAGTACTGGGGAATTGAACCCAGGCTGTGGCTTTATAAGTAAGTGCCTTATACCATTGAGCCATCTCTCTAACCCACAACCACCAACATTTCATTTTGAGACAGTACAGCCCAGGTTGTCCTCAAACTTAAGAGGATCTCCCTGTGATCAGCCTCTTGAGTGTGTGCTGGGATTATAGATTATTTGCACCCCCAAGTCCATCTCCAAATTAGAGGCAAAAATAAATTCCTTATTCTGCATCAATGCCTACGCAAGCTGCTTTATCACTGCCCCTTTTTTACTGTACGGGGCATCGACCACGTAGCCTTCTTTTTCATTTAGAGCTTAAACTTATTTGTTTTTCAAATATTAATTTATTTGAGAGAGAATATAGGAATGTCAGGGCCTTTTGACACTGCAAACGAACTCCAGACATGTGTCACTTTGTGTATCTGGCTTTTTGTGGGTACTGGGGAATTGAACCCAGCCTGACAGACTTTGCAAGGAAGTACCTTTAACTACTGAGCCATCTCCCTAGCTCTTCCTTGTTTCCCTCCCTCCCTCCCTCCCTCTCTCCCTTCCCTTCCCTTCCCTTCCCTTCCCTTCCCTTCCCTTCCCTTCCCTTCCCTTCCCTTCCCTTCCCTTCCCTTCCCTTCCCTTCCCTTCCCTTCCCTTCCCTTCCCTTCCCTCCCCTCCCCTCCCCTCCCCTCCCCTCCCCTCCCCTCCCCTCCCCTCCCCTCCCCTCCCCTCCCCTCCCCTCCCCTCCCCTCCCCTCCCCTCCCCTCCCCTCCCTTCCCTTCCTCTCTCCCATTTCCCTTCCCCTTCCCCTTCCCTCCCCTCCCCTCCCCTTCCCCTTCCCCTTCCCTTCCCTTCTCTTCCCTTCCCTTCCCTTCCCTTCTTTTTTGAGACAGGGCCTCACTATGTTGCCTAGGCTGGCCTTGAACTATTGGGCTTAATGGGACTCTCCTGCCTCAGCTTCCTGAGAGGCATCGGAATCTTGTTTTTCGATCAGGTTTCCATATTGGTGACGAACTGTTCCGAGTTGCATTTCTCCCAACATCTCTTCCCACTTTTGGCCCCCTGAGACTCTGTGCCATCTAGTGCATCTGACCTTGACACCACTGAGGCTTCTACCTGGCACAGCTCTTTGCACACACGCGTTGTTCTTCCCAGTTTTATAAGCTAAGGAAATTTGGCATTAATCATTAACTCCACCTCCACCCCGCCCAGAGTGCTGGTGGTGTTAGAGGTGAAGGGACACTCTTTTTCTAAATTCCAACACTCAGTGATTCGTGTCCCCAGAATAGCACTTAGCTCTGGCTAGGACTTTGTAAATGCAGATAATAAATGATGTGTTGTTACCCGCACTCATGAATTGTACATCAAAGTGTAAAATCTGATTAAATTATTTGACTTCAAAGGCAATTAGCTCTTCCTTTGGGCAAGATTTATGGCTTTATGAAAGGATTGGCATTTGTTTCAGGGTTTAATTGAAATGAACATTTCCAAATGTCTTCCTGCGTTTGCAGATGTCTAGAGTGATTTAAAGCAGTGTTTCTCAAGGCCGGTGCTGTTGACATTTGGGTCAGTTCTCCATGGTGTTCCTCCCTGGCCTCCACCTCTGGGTCCCAGCAATACCCTCGGTTACACTTAGTGTGACAAGACTGTCTGTCCTTTGTGATGGACAAAACTGCTGAGTGTCCTCATGGGCCAGAGGAACCTCCATCAGATCCTTCAAGGAATCATAGATTTGAAACACATATGTTACGGGTAGGGAAGAGGTGCTTTTTAGAGAGAGAGTTCTCCCACAGCCCAGACTGAAGTTGAACTGTGGGTCATCTTTGCCTCTTGTCTCTCTAGTGCTGGGATTACAGGCATGTGCCACCACGCCCACTTTCTGCATCATGCTTTTGAACTTCAGCACTGGTGACAGAATTCCGATTGCTCAACACTCATCTTTGAGGCTCCTTAGTCTATACTGTTAATTTGGTATTGTATTTCCTGAGCATAATAACATGATCCTCTTGCCTACCCCACCCTTCTGAACCCTGACATTGCATGTATCTACCACTATGCCCGGCTCAGCACGTAACCTCTGTGAGTGTTTCGTTTGCATGTGTGTATGCACATGCTTGTGTCCTTGCCACACACATGCAGAATCCACTGTCACTGTCCCCTGTCACTGTCTTGCTCTGTCTCCTGAGCGACAGAGAGTCTGTCTCTGAAACTGGAGCTTCTTGTTTTGGGCTCAATTGACCGGCCAGCACCTCCAGCCATCCTGTTTTTGTCTCTCCTCAGCACTGGAGCCGTAGACACGTATATGACCATGCCTGGATTTCTACATGTGTGGAGGGGTGTGTGCGTGCGTGCCCCCATGCACACACAAGCACATGGAGGCCAGAGGAAAATGTCGAGTGTCCTTCTCTGCCACTCTTCTGTAATGTTTCCTCGAGACCACGTCTCTTACTGAGCCCAGGGGTGCTGCCTGTTTGGCCAGTCTGGCCGATCCGCAAGCCTCAGAGATCTTCTGTGGCATTTATTTATGAGAGAGAACGGGTGCACCAGGGCCTCTAGGTACTGCAGTGGAACTCCAGATGCATGCGCCACCTTGCACATCTGGCTTACATGGGTACTGGGGAATCAAATTTGTGTCCTTAGGCTTTGCAAGCAAGTGCCTTAGCCACTAAGCCATCTCCAGCCCAAGCCCAGCTTTTTTATTTTAATTGTATGTACTGGGGATCAAACTCAGATGCTCTGAGGCCCTCACGCTTATGCAACGAGAGCTGTTATCTGCTGAGCCATCTCCCTGGCCCCTAATTTGTTATCTGTAAAAATGACTTTTCAGAAATATTTTATTATAAATAAAAAATCATTTATTTATTTACTTGAGAGAGAGAATGGGCATGTCAGGCCTCTAGCCACTGTAAAGGAACTCCAGACACATGCCCCACTGTGTGTGTCATCTGGCTTACATGGGTTCTGGGGACTGAAACCTGGGTCCTTAGGCTTCTCAGGCAAGCGCCTTAACTGCTAAGCCTTCTCCACAGCCCCCTCAGAATAATTGTTAATTTATTTATTTATTTATTTTACTTTATTTTATTTTATTTGAGAGCGACAGACATAGAGAGAAAGACAGATAGAGGGAGAGAGAGAGAATGGGCGCGCCAGGGCTTCCAGCCTCTGCAAACAAACTCCAGATGCGTGCGCCCCCTTGTGCATCTGGCTAACGTGGGACCTGGGGAACCGAGCCTCGAACCAGGGTCCTTAGGCTTCACAGGCAAGCTCTTAGCTGCTAAACCATCTCTCCAGCCCTAATTGTTAATTTTTATGGGGACCTCACCAAGTGTCAGTCAACGCGGACCAGCTAATGTAACCTGCTTTCCCTACTCCTTTGGAGAGAAGCAAACAGGTTTCTTTCCATGTCTGCTTCATGGTTTGTCGGTGTCTTAACTTCAGTAGCGTTGACATATGGGACTAGATAATGGGTGTGGGGTTGTCTTTCTAGAATGTTGAGGAGCACTGTGTTCTGTACCCCTAATGCCAGTAGCAACCCTTGTCCCTGGTCATGGCAGCTAAATAGCTTACACACATTGCCCAGTGTGTCCTGGTGGGGACGGAGCCGGGGGGGGGTGGGGTGGGGTGGGGGAGGCACTGTTTATGGCTGAGGCTCTCTGAGGAATGTAGGAAGTTAGCTAAATTAAGGGCAGATGATGACACAGTACTGACCAGAGGCCACGTGCTGTTGGCATGATTGATGGCCTTACAGTGACCTGATGAATGGGGTCTTGGTCCCTATAGCACCCCTCGGTGCCCTGTTACCCCTGTGTCTCTTTCCCACCGTCAAGAAGGGAGCTGCAGTGTCACGAATACTTTGCCTACAGTTTCACAGCTCATCAGCAGTGCCTGGGATTTGAGTATACCATGTCTACCTCTGTTTTGAGACTAGTACTTTCTATATGTCCAGATTCTCTCATGATGATTGTATGTTTAAAAAGTAACATAGGGGGCTGGAGAGATGGCTTAGCAGTTAAGAGCTTGCCTGTGAAGCCTAAGGACCCTGGTTCGAGGCTCGGTTCCCCAGGTCCCACGTTAGCCAGATGCACAAGGGTGTGCACGCGTCTGGAGTTCGTTTGCAGTAGCTGGAAACCCTGGTGCGCCCATCCTCTCTCTCTCCCTCTATCTTTCTCCCTGTGTCTGTCACTCTCAAATAAATAAATAAAAAATGAACAACAACAACAAAAAAGTAACATGGGCTGGTCCTGGCATGGGAGCTATGATGAGCTCATTCATATTGGTGGGCGGGGGGGCGGGGTTGGCAAGCTGATGTTCAACCTATTTTTCAAGTGAGGAAACCAAGCCACCAGTGTAGGGGAGCCATCTCACCTCTATCCCCCTTTGCTCTCCACCCATGTCCTGCCAGGACCATCATCACCTCAGTGTCTCCCTCACCTCAGGCCATTCTGCCATCTTGTTTTCTGTCAGGCTTCAGTCTTAACTGGCTTTAAAAGTGCCCAGGTGGTCGTCCCAGTAAGATGAAGTGACAGGGGCCCCGGGGGCAGGGTCTGAAGGCTCCTTAAGAGGCCTTTGGCCTGTCTGAACGCTGATTTTGTTAAAACACATTCTTGGATCTCTGTCTTTCTCGTCCCCCCTGAGCGTTTGGGGTTGACGAGAAGGTGGTAGTAGGTTCCTCTAAAGTAAATTTAAAAGCCCTGGGTGTCACAGGAGCATGCATTGTCATTTGAAACAAAATAAGGAGGGAGATTATTTTACCAACGTCTCCCTCACACCAGCTGCCTTCATGCGGCCTGAGAAGCTTTGAGGCGGGGTTGGGGGGTGCATGGCAGGGGTTAGAGACCTCGCCCGGGGTCGGGTTAGTCACCAGCAGGTGCAGGCTGTGTGAGCAGCCCCTCGGCCTCCCACAAACGGATGCCACTTGTAAGCGGGGGTGCGGGGGGCGGGGGCTCTGCATCTGGATTGTGAGGGGTTTGATTCGGTCACTGTTTATTTTGAGATTTACACCTGTGAATGGGCTAAAGCAATTGTAGTGGCAGCTTAGCCGATTTGTCTTAGAGCTTTGTGCTCAGAAGAATGACCCAAGAGGCCCTCTTCCCGGTGGCTTTGCGGTTTAACGTCGGCTGAAAGCCCGTCGCTGGAAGTCCCCGGCCAGCCCTCCCTCCTGCCCCATCCACCATGCTGAGGTGTCCTCGAGGAAATGAAATCTCCCATCTTCTCTCCCCAACCCCACACGTGTACATTTTGCTTGTCAACTGATGCGTAAAGCTGGCTTCTAACAGCGACATCGTTTTCCAGCCTCCCCAGCCTCTACAAAGACGGGACAAGCAGGGAGTCTGTCTGGCAGTCCGAAACCTTTCTCTCCCCAACCGCCGGCGCCCATCATGGCGAAAACGGACAAGACCTCCACCACGGGGAGCATCCTGAATCTTAACCTGGGTCAGTGAGTGGCGTTTTTGGAGGTGTCTTTGTGGTAGCTGTGACCTTTTTAAAAAATTTAATTAATTAATTTTTTAAAAAGTTTTTTACATGTTATAATGTCCTCTTTTGTGAATGGTTGTTGAACTTTTAATTCTTTTGTTTGCAGAGCATCTAAAAGGTATGATGGATGATGGGGTAAGGAGAGATCAAGGGCACAGAATGAGTTTCCTGGAACTCACTGGTATGCAAAGGTGTTTTACTGTGAGCGACCTTGGGCTGATTTTCATAAGCCTTCTTGGCCATGACCCTTCTAAATCAGTTCTCTGATGTGGAAAGTCATGTGACTTAAACAAGTTCCTGACTCACTGTTACCTTCTCTGTGCAGGACACTCTGACACCCCCTTTTTTTCTTTTAAAGATTTTACTTTTACTTATTTATGGGAGAGAGAGAGGGAGAGAGAGATTGGGAGAGAGAGAGATTGGGAGAGAGAGAGATTGGGAGAGAGAGAGATTGGGAGAGAGAATGGGCCTCTAGCCATTGCAAACAAACTTCAGATGCATGTGCCACCACGTGCATCTGGCCTGGAGAATCAAACCTGGGTCTTTAGGCTTCACAGACATGCTCCTTACCCGCTAAGCTATCTCTCCAGCCCCTCTGACACAGTTCAGAAAAAAATTATTGGGCTGGGGAGATGGTTCAGCAGTTAAGGTGTCTTCTGCAAAGGCTAACAACCTTTGATTCCTTACTACCCACGTAAAGCCAGGTGCACAAAGTGTCCCATGCATCTGGAGTTCATTTGCAGTGGCTGGAGGCCCTGGTGTGCTCACTCTCTCTGTCTCTGTCTCTCTTCGCTCTCTCTCTGTTTGCAAATGAATAAATGAAAAAAAATTAAATATTTTTTATTTATTTGAGAGTGAGAGACAGAGTGAGTGACTATGGGCCCACAGGGCCTCTTGCTACCACAAATGAACTGCAGAAGCCTGTAACACTTTGTGCATCTGGTTTTACGTGGGTACTGGGGAATTAAACGTTAGGTTGTTAGGTTTCGCAGGCAAGTGCCTTAGCCACTGAGCCTTCCGTCCACCCATTTATAACTCAGCAGCCTTGAACTTGCTCTATAGCCCGGGCTGGCCTGCAACTCAAGACCCTCCTGTCTTGACCTGTCAAGTGTTGGGATTACCGGTGTGTGCCACTCTGCTTGGTTCTGATGGTATGTTTGAGACAGGGTGGTACTCTGTAGCCCCTGCTAGCCTGGTTCTTATTTGTAACTCAGGCTGGCTTCCAACTCGAGTTCGTCCTCCTGCTTCAGCCTCCTGAGTGCCACAAGATTTGGCCCATTGAAAAATGCCACGGCTAGGTGTGATGGCACACACCTTTAATCCCAGCACTTGGGCAGTCAAGGTAGGGTCACTGTGAGTTCAAAGGCAGCCTGAGACTACATAGTGAATTCCAGGTCAGCCCCCCCTGGGCTAGAGTGAGACCCTACCTTGAAGAGAACAAAAGAAAAACAAAAACCCCAAAGCAAACCAAAACAGAAAAAAACAAAACAAAACTGTTGTGGGCTGGGGAGATGGCTCAGTGGTTAAGCGTCTGCTGTGCACCTCAGCACTGGAGTTCAGCTCTCTACAACAAACCTGACAGCCAGACCCAACGTCGGGTATGTGTCTGTCATCTCTATGTGCCGATTGCACTTTTAGATGGAGTCAGGAGACTCTTGAAGCCCATGAGCTTGGCATTCATAGCAATAGTACAGAGAACGCCCTGCCTCAAACAAGGGGACAGCAAGGACCAGCACCCTGAGGTTATCCTCTAACATGCACACGTGTGTTGTGGCATGCACACACATGTACACAAGCACACATGCTACTAGGTCAAAGTATTAAAAAATGATTTCTAGAAATGCTAAACAAACAGTTGTGAAGTTAGTTTATTATGTTGTTATATCATGACTCTTTTTTTCCCTAATATTTTATTTATTTGAGAGACAGAGAAAGAAGCAGTAGAAGAGAACGACAGAATCATTGTGCCAGGGCCTCTTGCTATTGCAAACGAACTCCAGGTGCGCGCACCACTTTGTGCACCTGACTTTTTGTGGGTTCTGGGTAATTGAACCTGGGCCATCCGGCTTTGCAAGCAAGTGCCTTTAACTGCTGAGCCATCTCTCCAGCCTGATTTTTTTTTTTCTTTTTCCTTTTTCTTTTTTTGATGTAGGGCCTCACTCTAGCTCAGGCTGCTCTGGAATTCACTCTGTAGTCTCAGGGTGGCCTCGAACTCTTGGTGATCCTCCTACTTTTGCCTTCCGAGTGCTGTGATTAAAGGCGTGCACCACCATGCCTGGCCTTGTTTTTTTTTTTTTTTTCCTTGAAACTGGGTGTCACGTAGTACAGGGTGCCCTCATACTTGCCAAGGGTTATCTTGAGCTCCTGATTCTCCTGCCTCCGCCTCTTCAATGCTAGGATTACAGGCATGCACCCCCATATTTAGCTAACAACTCTGGTTTTAATTGAGCATGGCAGGCGCCATATAGTAGTGTTGTAGGCATGTCAGACAGACTGCTGAGCAGTCATCTGTGGGGTTTGTGCACGTTGGGTTCCAGAAAGGGGCAGATAATAATCAGGCTCAGTACATCACCCAGTCTGTCCCTGACGGATGCCTGGAAGGTAAAGTGGATGGGTGGTTAGGGTTCGAGAGGTGGAGCAGGTTGGGGGCAGAGGTGGTGGGTCACTTAATTGGAAGGTTTATAGAAGGTTCTGTGGAAGAAATGACATGACATTTGAACTGTGATTTGCACAAGTTAAAACAGCCATCCTAATATGAAGAAGAATATCCTAGAAAGAACAATAGATTTCCAAGGTCGCTTTCTGTGCTGTAAGGAGTGCAGCAAGGAGCCTGAGCACCTGCATCTCAGCGAGCAAAGGCCGGAAGGTGGGCGCTTGATGGGAGAGCCCTTTGGTCTGCACGGCTGAGGGGTGTGGACCCCCCTCATGCTTTAGGACTGCTCTTAAGTGTTATGTTCACCACATTCTGTCAGTCATTCTCATCTGAGGCAGTTTTGTCTACAGCCCAGGGGATGAACATACCGTAGTGGCCAGTGAGTGCCTACCACTGGATAATCCCAAGGTGCCTAGTAATTGTGCTGAAAGATTTGAGTATGGTGCAGGAAGTAGGAGCTAAGTGTCCTGGCTGGATTCTGTAAACTTTGAAAATTGTTAACCCCCTGTGGGGAAAAGTAGGAAGGTGTTTGGAGGTGGGGTGGGGTACCTTCTGGTTTGGTCAGACAAGGCACAAGGGTGGCCCTCAGCCATGTGTGCTTTCAGCAAAGCTTCGGGGGGGGGGGGGGGGTGGGGGGGTTGGAATTGTATGTTGCTGCCACCTGGTGGTTAAAGACCAGAGATGCAGCTAAGTGTCCCGCAGAGCATGGGAGGACCCAGTGGCTACTGAAATGGTGAGCTGGAGTTAGTGTCCATAAGGAGAAAGGGCCTTGGATTTCAGGATCACTCAGAGGAGGAGCAGCAGAGACAGAGGAAGAAGCTCGTGTGTGGTCCTCCAGGTGCTCAGGGACTGGAGGGGTGGAGGCCACCTGTGTTCAGTGTCATACTTGGGTTCACAGCACCCTGCAGGCCCATGCTACCTGTAGTGCTATTGCAGGTATCGACACACAGGCCTTGGGAGGAGGTTTGAAGTTTCCTGGATACCAGGCCAGACGTCAGTGACCTTCGTCCATTGTGGAGCAGGCACCTTTTCCATCTGGGTCACCCGTTCTGTAGGCTGGCTGGGCCGTCACAGTCAGGAGACTGGCCTGCGGCTCCCAATTCAGCACGATTTGTCTGTTTCCTTACTTGATCCGGAAGGCACGCATTTGCTGCCTTGGGGACATTCGTTCTTCCCCAAAACGTGGCTTCTTTTCTTGTGGCCTCCTCCACCTCCACACTCCTAACAGAAGCACTGAGTGGAGGCGTTTTCGCGGGGACGTTCCCTCTGCCCGTCATGCCTGGCAAGAATAGCTTCTTCTCTAAACTGAGATGGAAGGGGGTCGCCCGCTGTGACACTGTGCGTCTTTGCAGATCGTGCGACATGCTGTCGGAGGGAACCAGCCTTCTGTCATGTGCCTTGATGGGTGGGCACAGCTGTGGGAGGCTATCTGCATCCACCCCCGTCATTCTTCCTGTCCCTGGGACACACTCCATCCATGTTTGTGGGAGGGAGAACCGTGGTCATGTGGGCTGTTTCCTGGGCTGTGATTTCAGAAGTACTGTGGGTGGGTGGATGATTGGAGGATGAAGGGGAACACTGAATGATTTGGCTCTGTCTACCAGGTGACACTTTCACGGGACAGAAGCCATGCTGAGTGATGAAATTCTTGTCTAACAAAGTAGGATTTTATTCAAAAGAAATGCATAGCACAAGGCAAAGACCACAGAGATGGGAAATAGATTAGCAATTGCCCAGGTTGGAGGAGAGGAAGGTTCAGCTCTTAGATTCTTTGGCAAAAGGAATGGCCCTACATCCCATGTATGGGGCTCCATGGATGGGTGCTTGCATGAAAACTCACAGAACTGTATCCCCTGGTGGAGTGTTTGCCCTGTAAGGTCTGGAGCCTGGACTCCATTCCCAGCATGGACCAAAACAACCAATCAACCAGCCAGATGCTTGATCCTTCAAAATTTGGAGGTGGCTTGAGTCAGGGTCTTGTATATCCTCAGGCTGGTCTTCAGCTTGCTACGTGCCTGGGGATGGCCTTGAGCTTCTGCCTCTACTTCCTCAGTGCTGGGATTACAGGCATGCACTGCCATGCCTGCTCCCCACCAACGTGAATTTTACTCTGTAAATTAAAATTATTAAAAGGCGGGGATAGGAGAGCCGGGCATGGTGGCGCACGCCTTTAATCCCAGCACTTGGGAGGCAGAGGTAGGAGGATCGCTGTGATTTCGAGGCCACCCTGAGACTACATTGTGAATTCCTGTTCAGCCTGAACTAGAGTGAGGCCCTGCCTTGAGAAAAAAAGGGGAGGGGGGGCTTTTAAAGGTGGGTATAATAGTCCTATTTCACAGAAGTGGGAACCAAGCCCCAGAGAAATAGTTACATACCTGAGATCGCACGTGGCTGTGGCCTGCCTGCTGCAAACCCGAGTTCCTGCCTCAGTGTAGGACAGTGTGACAGGGTTTTGCCAGGGCCTTCCGGGGTTCTTGGCAGGATGTCTACTGGGCTGCAGGGGTCAGGGCTTAGGGTCATGAGCAGTGACAGCTTGGAGGGCAGAGGCTCCTCCCACCAGTTCAGCCAGGGTTGATTGGCTATTTGGAAATTACAGACTCTTTGAAAGGCGAGTTCTGGTTGCATTAAGAATGAATACTGGGGGCTGGAGAGATGGCTTAGCAGTTAAGGCGTTTGCCTGCAAAGCCTTGGCAAAAGGACCCTGGTTCAATTCTCCAGGACCCACGTAAGCCAGATGCACAGAGGGCACATGTGTCTGGAGTTCGTTTGCAGTGGCTGGAGGCCCTGGTGTGCCCATTCTTTCTTTCTCTCTGCCTCTTGCTCTCTCTCTTCCCCTCTCTCTCAAATAAATAAGGAAGTAAAATACTAAAAGAAAAAATAAAGAATGAAGATTGGAAGCTGGGTATGGTGGTGCATCTGGGAGGCAGAGGTAGGAGGATTGCCGTGAGTTCGAGGCAGCCTGAGATGATATAGTGAATTCCAGGTCAGCCTGGACTAGATAGAGTGAGACCTCAAAAACCAAAACAACAACAACAAAAAACACCAAGCAAAACAAAAGCGAAGACTGTACACCCAAGTACAGTCCATCCTGCAAAGACCAGCCTGTGTGTTGTTAGTTGGCTTTAATTACCAGTAATTATGTCACGTGAGCGTACCCTGTGTGTGGAGACCTGGTCCTGGTCTACGCTTGCTCCCCGGTCCCCTCAGCCTGCTGTTATGTGCTTCTTCTTTCCCTTTCACACAAGCTGAGTCCCGTTGGCTTGTTTCAAGCCCCTCTTGTGATCTCATGGCTATTATAAATCAGACAGGTTCCTGCCATGGCCCAGATGCACCTCAGCCTTGACTCTTTGCCTCTTCTCTTGCCTGGGTAAGAAGAGCCCACCCAGTGGCTCGGTGCCCTGACATTGCCACCGTGTGTCCTGTGCTGTGGTGATGAGGCGGGCTGTGGGGGACACTGCATACCTGGGGTATTTCTGTAGGGTGGCGGGACCCTCCTTTGGATAACAGGCATTCCTTGAGAGCCTGGATGCAGAGCTGGGTCCCCATAGCCCAGAAGCCTCTTCACAGTGCGTGAAGTGGGTCCGATCTCTGCAGGGCATTTGCCATGGTCTCTTTCCTGCTGAGTCTGTTTTCCTGGTAAAACTGCCATTTTGTGCCTCGAAAGAAGTTCACTCCATTGAGGTTTGCTTATGGTCTGCCAGGCGGGCTGTTTGTAATGTCGCTTTAGTGGCAGAACGCTTGCCTGGCTTGCGCAAGGCCCCGGTTCAAGCAACCCAAGCAATACAAATAGAAATGAAGACAAAGGAGCTAGAAAGTCCCCTAGTTGGTAGAGAGCTTGCCTCGCAGACACAGAGCCCGTGGCTCTAGCCTCAGCGCTTCGTGGTGTGGGGTTGGGGCAGCACACTGTCAGCCTGGCACTCTGGAGGTGGCAGGCAGAATAGATGTTCCTCACCTTTGGCTACACAAGCCAAACTGGACTACATGAAGCCCTGTCTGAAGCACACACACACACACACACACACACACACACACACACACACACACACACGATTTGCCTGTCGCATTGCTATCTGAACATTATAAAACAAACAAAACCCATATATTCCTTTAGAATGTTCTTTTTAAAAATTTTTTTTTTGTTTATTTTTATTTATTTATTTGAGAGCAATAGACAGAGAGAGAAAGAGAGAGAGTGAGCGAGCAAGCGAATGGGCGCGCCAGGGCCTCCAGCCACTGCAAACGAACTCCAGACACGTGCGCCCCCTTGTGCATGTGGCTAACGTGGGTCCTGGTGAATTGAGCCTCCAACCGGGGTCCTTAGGCTTCACAGGCGAGCGCTTAACCATCTCTCCAGCCCAATGTTGAGATTTTGATTGTCACAGTTGAGACATGGGTGCCCCTTGCATGTGGTGGATCAAGGCCAGGAATGTTGTTAAAGCCCCCAGAACACTCAGGACAGCTTCTCTACCACACAACAAAGACTTCACCTGGGCCCCACCTCTGCAGTGCCAATGCTGAGAACATCAGCAGTACCCACATATGCCCCTATTCTGCTCTGTTTCTGTCCTTGCTCCCCATGCCAAGACCCACGTGCTGTCCCCGTGGTTACTTCTTCATTGAACAGGTCGACTTTTGAGGCCAGCGCTGAGGAATCGGCGTCCACTTGTATTTTAGCTGTGGCGTTGATCCTGACCCACTTGTAGCCTGGGTCCAGATTCCTTATTTATGCACATGAGGTCGTTCATGTTCCATTATTGAAAAGCAGCTGCCCAGAACGGCAGGCGTGGAAGGGTCAGAGGCCACCTGCAGTTGACTTTCGGAGAGACAGTAGCCAATTTGCCCCAGAAAGCCATTGTCCTGATCTGCACTCCCTGCAGAAAATAGGAAGCCCGTGCCCATGTTTTTCTAGTGTGGCTATATAAATTTCTTGTTAAATTTCTAGTTTCCATTTATAGTTGGAGCTGTCTTCAGATCAGCTGAAAAGTTCAGAACGTTGGCAGCGTGGTGGATGCTGGAGGTGGTCTGCATATAGAAGGGCAGGGGTGGAAGAAGCCCTGGTAAGCTGCTGTGCCGAGGGTACGAGGCTGTTCCCTCTGCAGAGGGGGAGAGGAGACAGTCAGGGTGCAGGCAAAACTTTTTTGAGACAGATAACTACACTTGGCTGAAGTCCCAGAGGGTCTGTTCCTCGGCCTGATTCCAGCTCTCACACAGCTGGTGGTGTCTTCTTACAAGGGCAAATGTACCACTAGTTTGCTGGCCAGAGACAATTTATTTGTAATGTTTGGAATATTTCTTGATTTCCATTTCAATAAAAATTTCTTAAATTGCTTTTTTGAGACAAGATCTAACTCCCATAATCCAGACCGGTCTGGAAATCTCTGCATAGTTCAGGCTGGCCTTGAACTCATGGCAGCCCCCATGCCTTACTTAACCCTTTAAATGCTTGGATTCCAGGTGTGAGCTGCTGTGCCAGGCTCTGTCTTTTTTTTTATTATTTTTTTTTTTTAGATGTGGTGTTGGGCATTGAGCCAAGACCTTATGCACGTCAGGCCAGCTCTCTGTTCATTCCAGGGAGACTGGTGTGTTTACTGTAGGCACACACGTAGACACACTTGTGCCTGCACACACTTGTGAAGCTAGGTCATAAAGTCAGGCCTCTGTCTCTGTTTACAAGCCCCAAAAGAAAGGCTGGGCCTGTGACACAGGCTTGCAGATGCTTAATGCAATTTTCTTTTTTTGAGGTAGGGTCTCACTCTAGCTCAGGCTGACCTGGAATTCACTATATAGTTTCAGGGTGGTAATCCTCCTACTTCTGCCTCTCAAGTGCTGGGATTAAAGGTGCCTGCCACTACACCTGGCAAAATGTGTGTTTTCTCTTTTCTGTCTTTTATTATTATTATTATTATTATTTTTTTGGTTTTTCGAGGTAGGGTCTCACTCTGGTCAGGGCTGACCTGGAATTAACTCTGTCATCTCAGGGTGGCCTTGAACTCATGGCAGTCCTCCTATCTCTGCCTCCCAAGTGCTGGGATTAAAGGCGTGCGCCACCACGCCCAGCTCTCTTTTCTGTCTTCCTTCCTTTCCTTCCTTCCTTCCTTCCTTCCTTCCTTCCTTCCTTCCTTCCTTCCTTCCTTCCTTCCTTCCTTCCTTCTTTCTTTCTCCTCCCTCCCTCCCTCCCTCCTCCCTTCCTCCCTCCCTCCCTCCCTCCTCCCTCCCTCCCTCTCTCTCTCTCTTTCTTTCTTTCTTTCTATCTTTCTTTCTCTTTCTCTCTTTCCTTGTTTTTTGAGGTAGGGTCTCAGTCTAGCCCAAGATTGACCTGGAATTCACTATATAGTCTTAGAGTGGCCTCAAACTCTCCACGATCCTCTTACCTCTTGCCTCCTGAGTGCTGGGATTGAAGGCATGTGACATCATGCCTGGAAAAATGTGTTTTCTTTTTCTTTTAAATCTTACTGCCTCCATCTCTTCCCACTATTTAATTACTTTATTTATATTTATTTGACAGAGAAAGAGGGAGAGAGACAGAATGGGGTGCCCCAGGCCTCCAGCCACTGCAAACAAACTTTAGACCCATGCGCCCCCTTGGGTATCTGACTAATGTGGGTCCTGGGGAATCGAACCTGAGTCCTTTGGCTTTGTAGGCAAACACCTTAACTGCTAAGCCTTTCCTTCAGCCCATGTGTTTTCTTTACCCACATAGAAGCATGGTCTGATCCGTGCTTCTCACTCTCAGCTGCCAGCAAGAATCATCCAGGGCTCCCCTTCCCCAATGCCTATTAGGCAGAGGTCCTGAGGGTTCGGGCTTCAGTACTTTCTGAATTCTCCAGGCCAAGCAGTCACTTGGCTAGTGTAGGGCGTGGGTCATTTGTACAGCCTTGGAGCCCTCTAGTTATCCAGCTGTTTATAAGTAAAGTGTTATTTGAGCACAGCCCTGCTCCCCCATTGGTTTATATTATTACTGCTACTACTAATTTTTCTGAGGTAGGGAGGGTCTTGCTATGGCCCAGGCTGATCTAAAATTCACTTTGTAGTCTCAGCCTGGCCTTGAACTCACAGCGATCCTCCTACCTGTGCTTCCTGAGTGCTGGGATTAGAGGTGTGTGTCATGCCCGGCAATTTATTATTTAAGGCTTCCTTCACGTCATGTTCTATATGGCCTACAGAGCCTAAAATACTTACTGTTTGGGACTTCATAGAAAAGCTTGTTGGTCTCAGGATATATATATATATATATATATATATATATATATATATATATATATATACACACACACACACACACACACACACACAGACACACACACACACACACACACACAGTTTTTTTTTTGAGGGTGCCCTTCCATTCCTACTTAGTGGAAAATATTTTCATAAAATGCTTCCCCCCCTCTCACCCCCAACCTAGTAATGAAAGACTGTTTTTTTTTAAACTTTAAAAAAATTTTTATTTATTTATTTATTTGAGAGTGACAGACACAGAGAGAAAGAGAGATAGAGGGAGAGAGAGAGAATGGGCGCGCCAGGGCTTCCAGCCTCTGCAAACGAACTCCAGACGCGTGCGCCCCCTTGTGCATCTGGCTAACGTGGGACCTGGGGAACCGAGCCTCGAACCGGGATCCTTAGGCTTCACAGGCAAGCGCTTAACCGCTAAACCATCTCTCCAGCCCTGAAAGACTGTTTTATGTTTTAGCACATTCCTGTAATCTCAGCACTGGGAAGGTAGAGGCAAGAAAACTTAAGAGTTTGAAGCCAGCCTCAGTTACATAATGAGACTCTCTCACAAAGTGAACAAACACAACTCTAGACCCAACCGAGAAAAGGCTACAGCCCCCCCCCCCCCGCACCCCGGTAACCAGCGTGCTTCTGAATGCAGAAGTCTCCTGCCACGTGTGCTGGTACAGCTGTTATGTCCATAAGTCTCTGGATCCCCAACTGCTCCTTAGTAGGTCTTCTCTTTTTCTTGACATCTTTTCCTAGTTCTGTAAATCTTTCTGTTTGGTTTCTCGAGGTAGGGTCTTACTCTAGCTCAGGCTGACCTGGAGTTCACCATGTAGTCTCAGGATGGCCTTAAACTAACTCAAGGTGATCCTCCTACCTCTGCCTTCGAGTGCTGGGATTAAAGGCGTGCGCCACCACACCAGGTTTTACCTTGTAAATCTTTCTAAGCCTTAGATGCCTTAGAGACAGAGGTGGGGCAGGAAATTGTTTTCTAGTTCTTTCTTCAGTAAACCTGAATGAACATTCTTTCCTCCATCAGAGGATGCGACTCTTGTCTCTGACAGAGTCTAAGAAGCCTCCCGCACAAACCTGAGTGCACGTGCTCACCCACGTGAACACACGTGGACTTTGGGCATTTACTTCCAGAGTCTAGTGTGCATACATGTATATGTGTACATGCAATCACCACATATGTTTTGAGGGAGAACCCTTCCCAGTTTTATCAGTGTGGTAGGGCATCATTATTGTCATGAAGCTAGTCGAGCCATCTGTTTGCTTTGGGCCTTCTGCTTGGAGATAATGCTCTTTCTGTGTGTGGGGAAGGGGTCTGGCTCATGCCAGAACTGGGGCCTGCTCTTATATCCTTTCTGGGGCCTCTAGCAGATGATTTAGACCAGGGCGGGTGGCAAGGAGGGGGCTTAGCACTAACTGGAGGGGCCGGTCTCAGAGTTACAGACCTGGGTAATGAGAATGAGGGAGCTTAGCACTAACTGGTGGGGGACAGTCTCAGAGATGGCATCTCCTCTGCATCCATTGATAGGACGCTCACCTCTTGTTGGGATTGGCCGCGGGGTAGGTGGAAGTGCTGCTGGAGGCCAGCAGGTCTAGTGAATGACCATGAGTGGGGCCCCCACTGGCAGGCACCCACCTTTCCTCCTCTTTTGTGCGCTCTAGAGGAGGTGAGAAGGAATTCAAGAATGTACTCCATGGCCCTTAGGAATCTGGTCCAGCCAGTCAAGCAGAGTACTAGGCCGGAAGGGGACCTGGGACCTGATGTCCGGCTGGAGGCTGGAGTTTTACCTGAGGAGACTTCTAGCCCAGTCTATACCCTGAGCGAATCACCTGCATGTTGCCAGCCAGAAGGCGAGGGGGGAGGGGCGGGTCGCAGCCTCTCCTGTCTCCCTCCCTCTCTCCTCTGAAGATGGACTGGTAATGTAGAGCCAAGCTTCTATGGTTAGTAGGCAGCCAGGCCTGTGCTCAGGGTGTCCACTAGGGGCGCTGCACCTCCCTTGGGTGGAAGCCATCTCCCCGCTCTGCCCAGGCTGGTGTGGTTCCCTCTGCTAAGGACCTTCTGCGTGCCGCCGAGCACCACAAACAGAGCCATTTAGCTGCCATACTTGGTGTATTGACCCAATCTAGGCTACTGTTCTGTGGGGGGAAACCAACGGGCCACATGTCTGACTCCCCCATTGTTTTCCACTAGCCCCTGGTCTCTTACCGTTGGGCCGAATGACAAAGCACGTTTTATGTTCTGTCCCTCCCAGGAGGAAGCTGTGCGGTGGGCGTGGCTGGCCAGGCCTCCCAGTGCTTGGGCTGACCAGGGTGTGCCCTGTCTTCCAGATCGCAGCAAAGCTGAGATGGACCTGAAGGAGCTGAGCGAGTCGGTCCAGCAGCAGTCGGCCCCCGTCCCTCTCATCTCTCCCAAGCGCCAGATTCGCAGCCGGTTCCAGCTCAACCTGGACAAGACGATAGAGAGTTGTAAAGCCCAGCTAGGTACGTCCTCGCTGCCAGTGGCGCCGGCTGCACAGCGGGCATCGGGCTGCCACCTGGATGGAGTGAGGGGTGAACCCCGGTGCACCCCCCCCCCCCACCCCGCAGCTGAATCTGTTTGTTCAACACTCACGGCAGTGTCTTTCAGACGTGCAAGCCCATTGTCAAGAAGGGCTCTCCCAACTCAGCAATAGGGGCTCCTTTGACCGAAGCCACAGCCACAGGTGCAAGTTGAGAGTACTTGGCGCCCATGCTGTCATAGCACTTGTCCCCAGCAGGTACCCCACGTGTTCAACCCAGAACCTCCCCCACTGGGGCCTCATCTTATACTGCCTGTCTTCTCACTGCCTACCCAAACCTGCCTTCCCCCAGGCTGAGTGCAGGCCTCGCCTCCTCCAGGCAGCCTTCCCTGACTGCTCCTCTACCAGCCTCCTTTTCTTTTTGTTGTTGTTTTTTGGTTTTTAGTTTTCTGAGGTAGAGTCTCACTCTAGCTCAGGCTAACCTGGAATTCACTATGTAGTCTCAGGGTGGCCTGAGAGATCCTCCTACCTCTGCCTTCCCAGTGCTGGGATTAAAGGCATGGGCCACCACACCCGGCTTCCTTTGTTGTTTTCCCGCCCTAAGCCTGAGAGCTCCATGAGTGGGGTCCCTGCTCTCTCTATATCAGAAGCAGGGAGGTTTTCCCTGAAGGCTTTGCCTTCTCCGTGGAGGCTGGTCTTGTGTACACAGCAGATCCTGGGATCCTGGCTGAATCAGTAAATTAATCCAGGAGGGCCTTGGGAAGATGTGCGGGACAGTAGGCCCCCGGGAGAGAGGTGAGATGTTTCTAGGTACCCTGGGATCTTTCAAGTGAGAAGAGAGTTCTAGTCAGGGGTCCTCTGGGGCCACGGGAGTGTTGGGGTCAGAACCTGAGCTCTGGCGCCCCTAACAAGCGAGGCTCAGCCACCAGCCTTCAAGATGCCAATCAAAGAGACAAGTAGCGGTGAAGGACAGAGAAAGGAGAGTTACTCAGTGCGCTCACATCCAGACGAGGAACAGCTAAAGAGGTCCACGGACCCAAGCCCATCTTAGGGGAGCCTCACATGCCGTTTAGGTCAAGATAGAAGGACAGAGGGATGCGTAGCCAAGCAGTCCTGGTTCAAGGTGTGGTTACACCATCACTGCCCCAGCACAATGTGTTAACACACCTGTTCCTACATCTACTTACTCACGCACACTGTACCCGCTCACCTTGCTGAGCCCTGGATCCAGGGATGTCCTTGTGTCATCTTCATATAGCAGATGAAGATGCTGAGGCCCAGAGAGGCCGGGCAGGTCACTTATTCATGGTCACACAGTCCCTGTCTCCCGCCACTTGTCCTTCCGTGCCTGGCACGAGCCGAGAGACAGAGACTTCCCCATAGTGTTCCTCTCAGACCGGGGAAGGTCGCATCAGCTAGCCACTGTGATATCATGAACATTTGCTTATTTTTCAAATTGGTTCAGTTTCAACAAGTCATCTGCCCCTCCCCCGCCCCCAGTCCTGCCATCTTGTCAGTTATTGGCTTAAACTTAACACTTAGGTCATCGTTGGAAGTTGATTTCCCACACCCTCTAAAACACAGATTTTTTTAATATTTTTTAATTTATTTTGGTTTTTTTCGAGATAGGGTCTCACTCTAGTCCAGGCTGACCTGGAACTCACTATGTAGTCTCAGGGTGGCCTCGAACTCACGGCGATCCTCCTACCTCTGCCTCCCACATGCTGGGATTAAAGGCGTGCACCCCCCCCCCCCACGGTGGTCGCTCTGAATCCCTCCAGGTCAGTGTGGTGTAATTCCAAGTGGGGGGTTTTCCCATTCCAGCAGCAGGCGTGGAAAGTGTTTGTCGTCTCCTGATCCTTGCTGTGTGACTAAGCCCCAGGCTGGGTTTCTTTTCCGACCTTAGGCATCAATGAGATCTCGGAGGACGTGTACACGGCCGTCGAGCACAGTGACTCGGAGGATTCTGAGAAGTCAGAGAGCAGCGACAGCGAGTACATCAGTGATGACGAGCAGAAGTCCAAGAACGAGCCGGAGGACCCCGAGGACAAAGAGGGGAGTCGGACGGACGGTGAGCCACCTGCCAAAAAAAAGCCCAAGCCTGCCAACCCGGTAGAGGTCAAAGAGGAGCTGAAAAGCACATCGCCGCCCAGCGAGAAGGTGGACCCGGGGCCCGGGAAGGACAAGGCCAGCCCCGAGCCCGAGAAGGAATTTGTGGAGAAGGCCAAACCCTCACTGCATCCCACTAAGGACAAACTGAAGGGCAAAGATGAGACGGATTCCCCAACAGTGCATTTGGGCCTGGACTCCGATTCGGAGAGCGAACTTGTCATTGACCTAGGAGAAGACCCTGCGGGGCGGGAGGGGCGCAAAAACAAGAAGGAGCCCAAAGAGCCGTCACCCAAGCAGGACGGTAAGTCGACGCAGCCCCTTCTAGGTTTTGGTGGCGTCGGGATTCAAATCCACGGCCTGGCGCAGGCTGGGGCAAAGGTTCCTCTACTGAGCTAGCCCCCAGTCCCCACTTTCTTTGGTTAGCATTGTGTCATACCAACGGGACCCTGGCAGCCCTCAGGAAGGTTCAGCCTAGCAGTGAGTGTCTGCAGTCCTCTAGCTAGTTACAGACAGGATCAGGACTCAGCACAGACCTCTGTCTGTTTCTCACCCCCTCGTCCCATAGACACCGTGGGTTGTTTCTAGTGAATTCGTTTGTAGCCTCAGCTGCCGCCTCCCCAGCAGCGTCGTTCGTTTCCCCAAAGTGCTTCTTCACCCTGACGCACGTGGCTGCACTCAGTCGGGCATTCCTTGCAAGGGGTCTGCGTGAATTCACTTCCCCCTTAAAAAAAAAAAAAAAAAAGTTCATGCTGGGTGCAGAGGCAGAGGTAGGAGGATCCCTATGAGTTCGAGGCCACCCTGAGACTACATACTGAATTCCAGGTCAGCCTGGACTAGAGTGAGACCCTACCTCGAATAACCAAAGCAATAAATAAATAATTTTTTTTAAAAATCATTATTTCTAGACCAAGAGAGAATGGGCATGCTAGGGGCTTTTGCTACTATATGTGCCCACTTTGTGCATCTGGATTTATGTAGGTACTGGGCAACTGAACCCTGGGCCTGCAGACTTTGCAAGTAGGCACCCCTAACCTCTGAGCCATCTTTCCAGCCCTCAGCCTTCCTTTTGTGTTATAGTAACTTTGCTTCGCTGTGAGCAAATACTTGACAAGAAGCAGCTGAAGGGAGGAAGGACTTATTACAGCCCCCGGTTCAAGGGGACAGTCCACCATGGAGGAGAAGGCAGGAGCATACGGCCACTGGTCACCTTCAGTCTCTAGTCGATCCATTAGGGAAGGAGGTAGCCTGGGGCCTTCCGCATACCGGAAATGCCCACCTCAGGTGCCATGGAGGTCAGTTCCATTTGCATCGATGGCTCTTGAGCCCTGGGATTTGGTGGCATCTTGGCCCTGCTCACTGTGAGGTGCAGAAAGTCTGGGCCACACCCCTGTCCTCTTCCCCACTAGATGGCAATAGCACCTGTCCAGTTACAACCCTGAAAATGTCAAGCAAGTGACACTTGTCCCCAAGGGGGGAAGACCTCTGAGGCTGAGGACCCCTGCTGGAGCCCGTGCTGCCTCTGGTTGGTGTTCTCTTCTGAAGAGCAGCGAGGCCCAGCTCGCCACCCTCCCAGAAAAGACGAGTGAGTGAAAGGTGCCCTTCGCCAGCACGGAGCTGGGCATTTTCAGTGCCCAGAGGCCCCCAGGCTTTCTGATACCATCTTCCCTAATGGATTCCTGTCCTAGTAAGAAAACACACAGGGCAGCACGGAAGGAGAAAGGTATGATGGGTGGTTAACACGGACGGTCAACTTGACAGGATCAGGAATCACCAAGCAGACAGACCTCTGGGCACGTCTGTGAGGGAGTCTCTAGGTTAGGAAAACTGAGGTGGGAAGACCCACCCAAGGAAGGTTCCTTGAGGGTCTGGGCGTGACGTTGCCAAAGATCACGTCTCCGGTGGCAACTGGAAACCAGGTGCTGCATGTGAGGAATGGCCAGGCCGCGCGTTTGACCGTGCCGGGCTTCTTACAGGATCTAACTTCCATCCTAAGCTTGGAGAAAGGTATGGAACTTCTGCAGCCTGGTGACCTAAAGCAAGTCCTTGGTGCACCTCAGAAATCTCTCCACTGTTCATGTGGGCTCTGTGAACTTCAGTTATCAGAGGGGATCTTGCAAATGTGGATGGAGGGAGGAGCAGAGCAGTACATGGGGAGGGTGGACCGCACCTGTCCCATCGCTTAGGTGTGTGGAAGGCCTTAGAAACCCTTATGCACTGGGGTGGGATAGGGAGAAAGTCAGTTACTGCCCAGAACAGGAACACCATTTACTCCACGAGGATTGAGGGCTGTGTGGGTGTAGGGGACAATGCTCCTGTAACATTCACATTCTTTTATTCTCTCTTATTTTTATTTTTTGGTTTTCCGAGGTAGGGTTTCACTCTAGCCCAGGCTGACCTGGAATTCACTAGGTAGTTTCAGGGTAGCCTGGAACTCTCGGCGATCTTCCTATCTCTGCCTCCCGAGTGCAGGAATTAAATGTGTGCATCACCATGCCCAGCTCAAAAGTAGAGCTTTTCCTTGTCTGAAGGAAATTTCTGGAAGACCTTGAGTAGATGGATAGATGACTGAGTGGAGGATGAATGTGGAACATGCTTTCTAAGGCTTAGGTTAAATCCAGAGCCCACATGGTGGATTTGGTCATGGGAATCGATTTGTCTTGTTCTTGTCAGTGACCAACCCTCACTTCTTAGCGGATGGAGTGAAGGGCATTTGTGTAAAATATTTTGTTATCACCTCTGGATATCAGCCCTCATCTTACACCTTGTTTAGGAGAGGATCTTTTTTGCTTTTGCCACTGCGGATGCCAGGCTTGCTGGTCCATGAGCTTTGGCGTTCCCCGGATGGTCTCGCGTTGCTATAGGAACACCGGGATTGCACGGTGAGCTGCTTGCATCCGGCGGCTTTTACATGGGTTCTGGGGACCTGAATCCCATTTGTTACGTTTGCTCAGCAAGTGCTTTTAACCACTGAGCCACTTGCCCCATTTTCATAAAAAAAGAAGAAAAAAAATCTCTTTTCTAAAATGCAACAGGCCTTGACATATTCTGGATTAAATGGGGTAATTTGATTGGACAAGTTCTGGGGTGCTGGCCTTTTAAGGAATCAAACAAATCGTGTACTTTCCAACTTTCAGGGGTTGTGAGCTGTTTGAGGTGATTGACTACATATTTTGGATTCCGGGACAAATGAAGTTTTCCATAGCGCCCCCCCCCCCCCCATTGCCCGTTAGAGTTCCCTGGAAGGTGAAACATTTCAATTTCTACTAAGTCTGTCCCACCTTTTGACATTGCAGCATGACATCATGTACAAAGCTCATACTAAGGCTGGGGAGGTCAGTGGTTAAAGACGCTTTCTTACAAAGCTCACGCTCGAAGTACACAATAGTTAAAAAACACTGTTAATTTTTTATTTTTATTCTTTTGTGGTATGGTCTCGCTCTAGCCCTGGCTGACCTGGAACTCACTGTGTAGTCTCAGGCTGGCCTTGAACTCACAGCGATCCTCTTATCTCTGCCTCCCAAGTGCTGGGATTAAAGGTTTGCGCCGCCACGCCAGGCTTTAAATTAGTGATTTTAGTGTTGGGCTTCATTTTCTCGGCCACAGGTGATTGGCTTCCTAGATGACAACCCCAAACAGCACTTTGCACCTGGAATCTTTTCAGATTGTACCCCTGACCCCCTCCCCTACTACGTTCTGGGAGAGTTGATTGCTGTTGATAATGCCCTAGCCATGGCCTTCCCCACCACCTGTTGCTTGGATTCCTGGTGGGTGGCAGCTCAGGGGGTAAAGACTGGGCATTGTCTCCTTTCTCCGGAGTCTTACCTCTGCATCTAGGACGTGAGCCACCTCTCAGTAAGCCAGGGCTGTAGAGCTATTGGTGAGGAGCTTTTCTTAAAATTATTTATTTATTTGAGAGAGAGAGACAGAAAGAGCCAGGGAGAGAGAGAGAGAAGGCAATGGGTGCCCCAGGACCTTTAGCTATTGCAAACAAACTCCAGACACATGTGCCACCTTGTGCAGCTGGATTATGTGGGCACCTGGGAATCGAGCCTGGGTCCTTGAGGCTTTGCAAGTAAGCACGTTAACCACCTGAGCCATCTCCCTGGCCCAAGGAGGAGCTTTTTCTTAGGATAGACTGAGTTGCATTCCTGCCTCTCCCGGGTTTGCCCCTGACCTTGCTCAGCAGTGGGAAGCCTTTGCTGATGAGCCCCAGTCCAACCCAGGTTCGGCTTGTTTTCCCATCTCAGCCTCAGCTGTAGGTAAAGTGCCAGCGTCCACGGCGGCGGCGGCGGCAGCAGCAGCGGCGGCGGCGGCGGGCAGCCAGTCTCCCCCCGAAACGCCGGTGCTTACCCGCTC